>NC_066623.1:66526337-66851469 GCF_025201925.1 Gopherus flavomarginatus
TTGTACTTTTTCATACAACTCACAATTAATCTGTGGAACTCATTGTCATGAGCTGGTGTGATGGTGAAAAGTATAACTGGACTGAAAAAAAGAATTTGATCTAAGGCTAAAATAGGAAAAGAACAAGTTAAGAATTACTTAGACAAATTAGGTGTTTTCAGGTCAGCAGAATACTTAAGGCCTAGCTATAGTGATGTCTGAGTCATTAGTGATTATCTCTGAGAACTCATCAATGATGGGACAGATCTCAGAGGACTGGAAAAGGGCAAATATAGTACCTATCTATAAAAAGAGGAATAAGGACAAGCCAGGAAATTATAGACTAGTCTATAGTCTGGGTACCCTGAAAGATAATGGAGCCAATAATCACTCAATCAATGTGTAAGCACCTACAGGAATATAAGATAAATTGAGAACAAATCATGTCAAACCAACCTAATATCCTCCTTTGACAGGGTAATGCACCTTGTGGGATGCAGGGGTGGAGGAAGAAGTAGTAGGTGTTATATAACTCAACTTTAATAAGGTGTTTGATACTGTCCCACACGACCTCATAAACAAACTGGAGAAATACAGCCTAGATGAACCTACTATAAGATGGGTACACAACTGTTTGGAAAACGTACTCAGAGTGTAGTTACAAATGGATGACAATCAAGCTGGAAGGTAGGGTGACCAGATGTCCTGATAAAATCGGGACTGTCCCGCTATTTAGGTGTTTCTCCCGCATCCCAGCCGATCTTTGGTCAGGATGCAATTTGTCCTGATATTCTGTTGTTGTGTTTTTTGCTCCATCGGCAGCACTCAGCCCTTTTTTTTTTTTTTTTTTTTGCTCTGCTGGCGGAAACTCATGTGTCCCGATACTTTCTCCCTCTTATCTGGTCACCCTACTGGAAAGCCATATCGAGTGGGGTCCTGCAGGAATCTGTCCTGGTGTGGTTCTCTACAATATTCTCTTAAATCATTTGGATTATGTTATAGAGAGTACACTTATAAAGTTTTCAGATGGTACACACTGGAAGGCATCACAAGCACTTTGGAGGAGAGGATTAAATTCAAAATGATCTTAGCATATTGGTAAAATGGTCTAAAATAAATAGGATGAAATTAAACAAGGACAAATGCAAAATACTACACTTAAGAAGAACAAGCAATTGCACAAATACAAAAATGGGAACGACTGCCAAGGAAAGATTACTGCAGAAAATGGTCTGTGTTTTTATACTGGATCACAATGTTAATACGTGAAAAATGTAGCACTGTTGCAAATAAAAGTGGACATAATTCTAGGATGTATTAATAGAAATGCTGTAAGCAAGACAGGAGAATTAATTTTTCCACTCTACTCAGCAATGATATAGCCTTAATTGAAATATTGTGTCCAGTTCTGGGTACTACACTTCCATAATGATGTGGACAAATTGGAGAAAGTCCAGCGGAGAGAAACAAAAATGATTAAAGGTCTAGAAAACATGACCTATAAGAAAAGATTGAAAAATATGGATTTTTTAGTCTGAAGAAGAGGAGACTCCGGGGACATAACAGTCCTCAAGTACATAAACGTTGTTAGAAAGAGGAGATAAATTGTTCTTAATCATTGAGGATAGGAGAAGAAGCAATGGGCTTAAATTGCAGCAAGGGAGATTTAGGTTAGACATTAGAAAAAACGTCCTAAGAGTAAGGGTAGCTAAGCATTGAAACAAATTATCTAGAGAGGTTGTGGAATTTCTCTCATTGTTTGTTTTTGTCTGAGGTTCTTAAGAACAGGTTAGACAGACATCTATCAGGAATGGTCTAGATCAGGGTTCGGCAACCTTTCAGAAGTGCTGTGCCGAGTCTTCATTTATTCACTCTGATTTAAGGTTCCGCATGCCGGTAATACATTTTAACATTTTTAGGTCTCTTTCCATAAGTCTATAATATATAACTAAACAATCGTTGTATGTAAAGTAAATAAGGTTTTTTAAATGCTTAAGAAGCTTCATTTAAAATTAAATTAAAATGCAGAGCCCCCCGGACCAGTGGCCAGGACCCGGGCAGCGAAAGGGCAACTGAAAATCAGCTTGCGTGCCGCCTTCGGCACTCGTGCCATAGGTTGCCTACCCCTGGTCTAGATAATACTTAGTCCTGCCTCAGTGCAGGGAACTGGACTACATGACCTATAAAGGTGCCTTCCAATCCTACATTTGTATGATTCTTGATAAGTTAATGGAAGATAGGTCAATCAATGGCTTTTCAACAAAATAGTCAGGAATACCATCCCTATACTCAGGGCAGTCCTAAATCTCTGACTGCCAGAAGCTGGGAGAGGAAGACAAGGGTAGATCACTTCAACTGCCTTGTTCTATACACTCATCCTGAAGCTCTGTTACTGGCCACTGTTGGAGACAGGATACTGGGCTAGATGGAACATTGGACTGACACAGTATGGCAGAATTCTTATGTTCTTATTGATCGGTGCGGTCATCTCAAATCTACTAGATTGGTACAGCCACAAGTTACCCAAAGTTTCAGATTAAAAGACACTTTAACTTTAAGCTTTTGTGGACTAAAGCCCACTTCATCAGATGCATGCAGTGGAAAATACAGTAGGATGATATATACACACAGAAAACATGAAAAAATGGGGGTTGCCATACCAACTCTAATGAGACTGATTAAGGTGGGCTATTATCAGCAGGAGAAAAAAAAACTTCTGTAATGATAATTAGAATGGGCCATTTCAAACAGTTAACAGGAAGGTCTGAGTAACAGGAGGGGGAAAATTAGCATGGGAAAATAATTTTTAGTTAGTGTAATGACTTATCCACTCCCAGTCTTTATTCAAGCCTAATTTCATGGTGTCCAGTTTGCAAATTAATTCCAGTTCTGCAGTTTCTCATTGGAGTCTGTTTTTGAAGTTTTTTTGTTGAATAATTGCAACTTTTAGGTCTGTAATCGAGTGACCAGGGACGTTGAATCGTTCCCTGACTGGTTTTTGGCCTGTAATTGTAAGAACACTTGATTGAGATCTTGTAGGTGCTTGTCTCTGTCTGAGGGATTGGAGCAAATGCGGTTGTATTTTAGAGCTTGTATCTTGGCTGTAGACAATGGATCGTGTGGTGTGGTCTGGATGAAAGCTGGAGGCATGTAGGTAAGTATAGCTTCAGGTGAGGGGCACTGGCCCCACAGTATGCCAACATTTTTATGGCTGACTTAGAACAGTGCTTCCTCAGCTCTTGTCCCCTAATGTCCCATCTCTACTTGCTCTACATTAATGACATCTTTATCATCTGGATCCATGGAAAAGAAGCCCTTGATTTCAAGAATTTCCACCCCATCATCAACCTCAGCCTGGACCAGTCCATGCAAGAGATCCACTTCCTGGACACTACAGTGCTAATAAGCAATGGTCACATAAACATCACCCTATACCAGAAACCTACTGACCGCTATACTTACCTACATGCCTCCAGATTTCAACTACAATATCCACCTGCTGAAGTGAAGAAACAGATTGACAGAGACAGAAGAGTACCCAAAAGTCATCTACTACAGGACAGGCCCAACAAAGAAAGTAACAGAACGCCACTAACTGTCACCTTCAGCCACCAACTAAAACCTCTCCAGCACATCATCAAGGATCTACAACCTATCCTGAAGGATGATCCCTCACTCTCACAGCTCTTGGGAGACAGGCCAGTCCTCGCTTACAGACAGCCCCCCAACCTGAAGAAAATACTCACCAGCAACCACACACCACACAACAAAAACACTAACCCAGGAACCTATTCTTGCAAGAAAGCCCATTGCCAACTCTGTTCACATATCTATTCAGGGTACACCAGCATAGGACTTAATCACATCAGCCACACTATCAGAGGCTCATTCACCTGCACATCTACCACTGTGATATATGCCATCATGTGCCAGTAATACCCTTCTGCCATATACATTGGCCAAACCGGACAGTCTCTATGCAAAAGAATAAACTGACACAAATCAGACGTCAAGAATTATAACATTCAAAAAAAGAGTCAGAGAACACTTCAACCTCCCTGATCACTCAATTACACACCTAAAAGCTGCAATTCTTCGACAAAAAAACTTCAGAAACAGACTCCAACGAGAAACTGCAGAACTGAAATTAATTTGCAAACTGGACACCATGAAACTAGGCTTGAATAAAGACTGGGAGTAGATGAGACATTACACAAACTAAATACTATTTCCTCATGCTAATTTTCCCCCTACTGTTACTCACATCTTCTTGTCAACTGTTTGAAATCGGACATTCTGATTATCACCGCAGAAGTTATCTTCCTACTGTATTTTCCACTGCATGCATCTGAAGAAGCGGACTTTAGCCCACGAAAGCTTATGCTCAAATAAATTTGTTAGTCTCTAAGGTATCACAAGTAATCTTTGTTCTTTTTGTTGATACAGACTAACATGGCTACCACTCTGAAACTTTAACCTTAAAAAGTTAGTTTTCATTATTTTGAATTATCTCATCAGACTATCATATCAGTCAGATAAGGACCAAGCTGCTTGCTAAATTATCCTGGCATGTTCTTATCTTCTGAACAACAGACTTTCATTATTAATCCTTATTGACTATACAAAGTTGCATCTGATGTGTAAACTTCCTAGAAAGTTCAGAATTTCCCCTTCTGATGAGCATGGCATTTAACATCTCCCTTTTATATGCTCTTTTGCTAAAGTGTAACTTGAAAGTGCATTAATATATACTAGATGCACAACTTGATCCTGATATGTGTCCTCAGCATCCTGTCTTTATACTCAAAATATGTAGGATTAGTTGATACAGTATGCAGTATGTTGTATTTGAGATTTCTGCTAAACCTTGTAATTGTTCTCAGTCAGAAAATTTCATTTAAAGATTTATGGGTTTAACCACAGTAATTTGTGTATCCAGGTATTCTCATGACCAGGCATTTCCCCCTGTTCCTAGTTTTGTGTCAGGGAACAGTCATACCCAGGTCAATTTTAGGACCTGTCCATGTGGTTATCACAGTTTACAGTAAAACTAAAGTTTCATTTAAACCATCACATTATTACTGAGCCAAAACCAAACTGCTTTGTACTTATCTGAAGAGGTTTACATCTGAGTCACTCTTCCAAAGCCTTCACAGAAACTCTATTAATGGTCCATGGTACAGTAATTATACAGGGAAATAAGGGCTGAATGGTTTAAGACTGGCAAAAGCAGAATAAGATAACAATTAAAGGTGTCAAGGAGACTTAGAAGGACTTTTTCCACATAAGAGAGGAAGAACAGATACACGAGGGTGATCCAAAAAATAAATGAGAAGGATTACAAAATAAGTCTTCTTAAAACCACTCCGATGGATTACTTAAATTCCTTTTCTAACAGGACTAACAACAAAGAGGTGAGAACAATTTGGTTGTCATAAAGATTTCCTCTCTACGGGCTTGAGCCAAAGCTCATTTTAGTTGCAAGTCTATTCATTAACTTCAATGGGCTTTTGGTCAGACCTTATAGGTGTGTGTGGGGAGGGGAAGCAATTAAAATAGTTATGAGAAATGAAATTTAGATTCAGTTATATTTGAAAGACATATTACAAGTCTGGATGGTATGTCTCCTTAGGGTACTTGGGGTACCCAGGGAAATAAGGGAAATAACTGACAAGCTGACTGAAATGTTATCAATTCATAAAAGATCATGGTGAACTAAGGAGGGATAAGACTGGCCAAATAAAAAAAAAAAAAAGAAAGAAAAAGAGAACATGGAAAAGAATTCTAGTGACTGCCAGTTTGCACGTAAAGTTAGTCAAACATGGGATTTTTTTTTTAGATTATATTTTATATTATTCATATATTTATTTGGTCAAAAATGTGTCCCACTTTTTGGTTGGAAAACTTCAAACTTTTTAACCAGTTCCTTTGGTAAGTCAACATCGGTCCCTTCTTATGCAGTATAAGACTGTACTTAGAATAAAGCTTCAGTTCAGAGCACCTCAATTCCAGAAATTGGAAGGAATTTAAGGAAAGGCAACATAAATGATTAATAAAGGATTAAGAGGAAAGATTAAAAAACTAAATGAACATAGCTTGGTTTTAACAATGACTAACATATTTGTGAATGTGATAACTGTCTGTACATACGGTATTTGAAAGGATAAAAATTGCAAGGAGGAAGAAACTAATTTTAGGGAGGTCTGAAGAGAATAAACTAACAATGGAATTAAGCAAATGAAAACTTTTGGTTTAACATACAGGAAATAATCTCCTAAAAGTGAGATTTTGGAGTGTGGAAAAAACAAGATCCAAAAGAGAATGATGATAGTCCTTTTATTTGAGTCACTTTATATGGTATGGAGAAATAATTGGACAATATACTGCATGGAACTATTCTGTATGTGCCAAAATATGCAGTAGATGGGCTAATACCATAGGCTGTTTCCATTTCTAATTTGAGTAATTCTTCCTGGATGACTGACCGTGTCTTCTCTAAATCACCAACAGTTCAGTGGGGATCTGGATGAGAGGTCAAATATTCTAAGACCCAGATGTATACTGAAGTAGCAACAATAGGAAATGCAAATCTAGGAGTCAATAAATCTAGCGCCATCTTTGGCTACAGAGCTGTGATTATAGAAATCATTTAACTCTATGGTCAGAGTGTATGTATAAATGCAGGGAAAAAAATCTCCCTAAATGCTGGTGCTGCACCATAGGAATAGGAACATATGCTAGTAGTTCTTTACTCCAAAACAAGAATAATATAGAAATTCAGCCTGAATACTGCTATTGAAAACTACTTATTTCCTGAAGTTGACAGCTTTCAATTTTTTGAGAGAGATAATAGAGTACGTAGGTAATAGGTGACCAGTGGGGATGGGGTTTCTGAACTAGAAATGAAGATAGCAGAGTGATAGGCAGGGCCGTCCAGAGGGGGGAGCAAGTGGGGCAATTTTCCCCAGACCCCACAGGGGCCCCCTGAGAGTTTTTCGGGGCCCCTGGAGCGGGTTTCTTCACTCACTCCAGGGGCCCCGGAAAACTCTCACGGGGCCCAGGCCCCGGCCCCTGGATCTTCTTCTGCTCCCGGTCTTCACCGGTGGGGGGGCCCCGAGGACCCATGACGGGAACCCCCAGCCGCTGAATTACCACCGAAGACCCGGCTGCACTTAGGCGGTGAGTCCCGCTTCGGCGGTAATTTGATGGCAGGGGGCCCCCGCCGCAGGTCTTTGGGGCACTTCAGCCGCGGGTCCCGGAGTGGAAGGACTCCCCCGCCACCAAGGACCACAGGCCCCCTGAATCCTCTGGGCGGCCTTGGTGATAGGATCACAGACACAAGTTTGGAGGGTGGTTGGGGATATAGGAAGAGATTTAGTGTTGGTGGTAGAATCTAAACTCTGAATTTCCTGCTTGCCTAGAATTTAGACTAAGTACTATGGGTGAAATCCTGGCCCTACTGATGATGTCAAAACTCCCACTGATTTCAAAGGGGCCAGGTATGACCCAAGAACCTTTCTAAGCCAGCTGGTAAGGGGGCTATTGGAATATCCTGATTCTGGTTTGTGCACTCTAGTTTACCAAAGAATGTCACGCGAGGTCCTAAATGAAAGCCAGTGTCATTCTGATCCTTAATATTGTTGTGAAATGGATGTACAGGTTCGATATAAATAGTCATATATGTACAGTTAAAATTTTGTTATTTGGGAAAATGGAGGGGTGCTGGCTAGTAAATAATTCCGGTTAAGTAAGGGTTATACTTACCAATGGAGAGAGGGAGTTTGGGTGAGAGAGGGCTCGGGCAGGTGCTTAGGGTGCGGAAAGGGTTTCAGGGTGCTGGATCCAAGCAGTGCTCACCTCGGGCGGCTCCCTGCAAGTGGAGACATATCCCTGTTGCTCCTAGCTGGAAGCATGACCAGGCGACTCTGCGTCCTGACTCCACCTGCAGGTGCTGCCCCCACAGCTCCCATTGGATGTGGTTCCTGGCCAGTGGGAGCTTCAGAGCCAGTGCTTGGGCGGGGTGTGGTAGGAGCAGCACACAGAGCCTCCTGGCCGCACCTCCACCTAGGAGCAGCAGGGATATGTCACTGCCAGCGGGGAGCTGCCCAAGGTGAGTGCTGCCTGGATCTGGACACCTGGCAACCTTATCAGAAATGCTGTCTTTTAGAGCTTTCTGGCTGGTAAACTACTGGATAAAGCAGCATGTAAGTACACCTCTACCGCGATATAACGCGGTCCTCGGGAGCCAAAAATCTCTACCATATTATAGGGGAAACCGCGTTATATCGGGGTAGCAGGGGCAGGGCTCTGGCAGTGATTTAAAGGGCCCAGGGCTCACCACAGCAGCCGAGCCCCAGGCCATTTAAAGCACCACCTGAACCCCGCTGCCGGAGCCCCGGGGTTACTGAATTGTATGTGAACCCATGTTATATTGGGTTGCATTTATCGGGGTAAAGGTGCATATTGAAAATGTTTTAAAGTTTCTATCAAGGTAGTAGTTACCAGCAAAGATGAAATACAAGTTTTCACCTGGATAGGAGGTAAGAAATGTGTATCTCTCTGTTGGGGTGTTCATTAAGCGTTGTAAGCTAACACAATGGATGTCTATTTACATATAAAGTCAACAGGAAAGGAACACACAGGAAAAACAAGGCATGGAGGGTTATCCTGGCTGTGTGCTAAGACAATGAAGTTAAGGGTATATTTAAGAGGCAAAGAAGACACCCCCTCATTCTGGACCTGAGAAGAAAACAGAGTGTTTACATTTGTGAAAACGAGATCTCCGCCAATCTTGGTTGAAAACACTGCAGAGAACTTTGGGTGAAAGAAAATTCTTTAGATAGGAGGTTAACATCTTAAGTTTAGTTTCTAGAAAATATGTTCTGATTTTGTTTTATATGAAACCATTTGTTTCCAATATCCTTACTCACTATGTCTTGAATGTCTAGTCTGTGATAATAAATACTCTTATTCTTGTTTTCACTATACACATATCTCAGTGCTGTGATGTGTAGCTGGGCCTGAGCTGAATCCTACAAGCTGGTGTATATACTGTTCCTTTGGAGAGGATACCTGGTATCCCTGTGAATAGCCAGTGTTAGGGGCTGGATATCACAGGGGAATGCTTCAAAGGGACTTGGGTCTCGGGTGCACCTATTGTTAACTTGCAAGGAAAAGTAAGAGCTGGCATAGCCCATAGCAGAGTGTTTGAATGGTTGAAAATTTGGTGGTTTTAGGGACCTGATACCCAGCTAAGCATGCATCAGGCTTCCTCGTGCTGGAGGCAGGGGATAACAAGATAACTCTCAGTCCTGGGTACCCCAAAAACTGTCACCTCAGGATTTCACATATGGGCTTGATACAAAGTACATTAAGTTCAACTGAAAGACTCCCATTGACTTCAAGGGACCTGGCATCATGCACTATATTTATAGCATAATTATTAAGGCATCTCTGTTCTCATTTGTCTCATACTTGAAAATAATCTGAAGAAATAAAACATATTCTTAGCCCTACAACATGAACTATATTCATAGGCCAGTGGTTAAGGCACATGACTTGGATTCAAGAGAGCTCGGTTCAATTCCTGATTCTGCCACAGATTTCTTATGTGATCTTGAGCAAGTCACTTCATCTTTTTTGCTTCATATTAATATCTATAAACTGGGGATAATATTCTTTTACTTTCTTCACCCTTTGAAAGTCTTGGCCCATTAAATTGTAAGATCTTTGGTTCAGGGACTAGCTTTTGTACCACAGTTTTCACCTCTATATGTTACTGCAATTCAAATAAAAGTAATATATCATTACTTTCCTTTATACAGAGTTAGAATTAACTGAAACAGCGAATTTACTAGTAAAGAGTCAGTTTCAATTAAACAACACATATGTAATTCTGCATTCATATTTCAGCATTTCTTGATTTAAAAAAAAACCCAAGACATGATGGTCTAATCAGAAAATTACCTAATTTTCTCTTTTAATTCAACCTGAGCTAAATTCTGGGCACCAACTTAACATAGATACATTTTACACAGGCACTTTATACATAGCTGCCATGACGTGTGTCCAAACAAATGGAAAGGGATCCCCAAATCTTTTGTTAGGTAAAAAAGCAGAGGCTTCCTGAAATAATTGCATCATATGTCATTAAAACAAGCTGTTGCCTGATTCCCCAAAATAAAATAAAATTAAAAAAAAAACATTAATATGATGGACTGACCAGATTTTGGATCTATCTGCTGCCAAGCAGAACCCTGTAGAGTTTTAGAAAGTCATTATATGGCAATGAGCTCTATTGCTGCATAACCAGTAAGAAATGTTGTGTCTCTTTGGACTCTCTTATTTGTCTTGCATCAAAACCCAAAATGTAGATTATATATTAAATTAAGAGCTGAGTGTACCATCTAGTCAACAGTAAAAGCCTATGATGCAGAGAAATACAGCATAGGTAAAACTTACAAATTACCTAATTGGCTGAAGAGCCTAAGTCCCTTCTTAAAAAGTGCCTACATCGCTCTTTGACACCTTGCATGGTGATGTAGATTGCATATACATATACATATACATAAAATGAATGGCATTGTATTTAGGGACTTCAGAATGGCTCTATCTTATCTAGATATATTCTTTCCTAAGCAAAATATTTAATTATTTTTGTTTAAATTAATTACAACTGTGTTTCTGAAGAATACTCTTCTGATCATTATCATTGCCATGTTATTACCGAATTTCAACACCCCCTCGCCCCCACCCACAGCATCATGACTTGTTCAATCACGACAGTTCAATCTACAGTTACAAAGATGCAAATGGAGCCACAAAACGTGATGGCTCATACTACCAAAAGCCATTATGCACTCTCAGGAACCCATCAGAAGTTCTTGTGGCAGGAACGAATTTTCTTAAGTAATTGTTTAATTATTGCATGTGCCATTGCTCTATTTGTTTATATTGATGAACTGATGTGCAACAATTTAAAATTCCATTAAAAAACCAAAGGTGCCATCTTATATCTATTTGAAATCTAACTGAACTTCTGTAATCTTTCATTTACAGCTATGAGTTTTAACGGCTTTGGAACCACTGAAGATATAGTATGAGCAGTCTGTAGAGTTTTCTTTTTACATCAGCATGTTAACAGGATCTGAACAAGCGAGTGTAGCCCAAGAAGAATTTAGAAAGTAATCATAAAACCTAATCAAGCCTTTTGTTCTGAGAAGGAGCCTACCTTTGATAATCTATTTGCAGTGGTCTTAGTGTTTCATTCTCACTCCACTGAGGATATTTTCTCTTGATTATTGCTTGCTTATATTTATAGGGTGAAATGAAACTTGTCCCTGAAGTAGTTGTTTAAAGATTTGCTTCCATTTGGTAATCTTCATTTAAAGCAATGTCATATTAAAGGCATTTTAGGCCCCCTTAAATTTCTCCTCAGGGGAAATGACATTCTACTCCTGAAAAAGAGTAATCAAATGTACCAGCCTTTAATAGAAACTTCCTAAAAACCAACATTAATAACCGTAGAGGGACTGGAGTGGACATCATTTGCTGCTAGAAAAAAATCCATTAAAGAATATATTTTTCTGACAAGTGAAAATATGCAGATAACATTTTAGAATCTACTATGGCATATCTTCATGTATAATAAGACCTAATACTTGCAATAGTCCCAACAAACTTATTTTAATAGCTTTGTGGTTTCTCTAATAAGCAGTTTAGGATGATAAAACCTTAGAGAAATGCACTCATGAATATGAACGCTTCAATAAAAAATCCTATCTACAATAATCTGGACATCCTCTCAGAGAATTTGTATATTCCCTTGCAAACAACTCAAACATCTAATAGATGGAATCACATGGAGACAATCTTCTACTTCAGCTGTGAAAACAAGCTGCATCCCCCATAAAACAGTCAGAACTCCAACCCCTGCAGCTGTTCCATTAATATTGAAGGTGGATATAGGTTGAAGTGGAGTGAAATCCATAGTTATTACAATTAATGAAAATGATTGATAACCCGGAAAGAGCATGAATTTGGATGTGATGATAGAGAAATGGTACCAGGTTTCCTGGACACAAGTAGTTTGAAAAGTACTGAATTATGAGGTGTAATGCTCTGCTGAATCATTGCAATGTAAACACTGAGTCACAGCCCAGAACTTCAGAGAGACAATATGTACACTATGTTTAAATCAAGCTGTTAACATGTCTATTTTATATTATCTTATTAAATGGGATCTCTAGTGTGAAAGTTGTGTTGAAAAATATATAGGACTTCTTATTTCTGGGGAGCTACCTGAAGGGAGACTGATGTGTGAGCTGCAGAGAAGTGTAATACTGCCCTCAGTTATTCCAAAATGAAATGCCATGTACAGCAGCTTATTTCTCATTGCTTAATACATTTAGATGTCACATGTACTTATCTGGGACTCTAGATACAAAACATTTTTTTTCTTATACAAAATTGTAACACAGTCCATGTGTTTCAGTGATGTCAAACCTGAAGCAAATAATGCTCAAGAAGAGTTTAAGGTTATTACACTTTAAGACTACTATTCAGCTTTGTGTAAGATTACCCATAATTCTTACATTATTATTAATTACTTGTATAACAGTCGCACCTAGTGGCTCAAACCGAGATTGGGGCTCTATTGTCCTAGGCACTGTACACATATTATTATTTTATTAATTATGTTTATTAGAGTAGTGGCCAGGTGAGAACACAGCCTCCCTGTGCTAAATCACATACAAACACAGACTTCTGCCTTGAAGACAAGACAAAAGGACAAGACAAAAGGAAGAGAAAAGAGATGCCTCTCTCTTTCAGCCACACAGAGTAAGAATGTTAGAAAGGTTATGATGGAGAGTGGGAGTGGATAACTGCAGCGTATGACTGAATAATTAGCTAAAGTGTATTCCTGCAGTTTTAATATTCTTGCTTTTTCCTGCAGAGGATTTTCTGATGTGCAGAGTGAATTTCACTGAATAACAATGAATTCTTGTGCATATATAAACTATTTTTTTAATGTTCTGAGGCATGAATCATTTACCCATTAACTCTCCTGATTTTCTGAAACCCAATTTATTAAAATGGTTTTGACATTGCTCTTACATGTTTTTGGTGGGAAGGGTTGCACTGCATTTGTATTGAAAGAGCATTTATAGCTGAATCAGATATTTCATTTGGATTCTTTCCAGGCCTATTCTTATATTTTCTTCTCAGTGCTGTAATCCCTTCTCCCCAATGACAAGCAAGTACTGTTTTGTGGTACATCTGATTGGCAGTAAAGGTGAGCAGCTTTGTCACTGGTAAGGTAATCAGGGGGTAATGTAAACACCTTTACCTTGGTGCCTAATCACATTGCCTATGAAATAAATCAGTCTCTACTGGCTAAAGGACTGAAAATCTCAAATCCACTCATAATCCAATGTTTTTCACAAGGCAGCTGGAGGCTTCACTGCTATACAACTAGGATTGACATTACAAGAAGATTAAAAAAAAACGATCCTGCTCAAACATTGTATGCTTGATTGATTTGAAGTTAACCTTTTAAAGCTAAATGTCCACTCACAAAATCCCAAGCAAATTCCAGTGTAAAGCTTGCCAATTCTACCATTCATGTTTGTTTTATGCATGGCAGAAATTTAACAGTATATGATTGCTGTTTGGATTAGTAATAGGTAGTCACTCAGATAATGTTTGTATTTGACAAAACTGAGTTACAATCTATTTCCTTGTGGACCTGATCTAAAGAATACTGAGATAAATGGAAAGACTCCCATTAACTTCAATATTTCTTCATGAAAAAAAAATTACTTCTTGATCAGAAACCAGTCAACAACACACAATGCTTGAGAGGGCAACTTGGCTATATTTAAAAATACTTGAAGTCTGGCTTCCTTGCACAAAATAAATGCTTTATAGTTTGTCCTTGATTATCAGAGGGTAACTTGACTGCATTCATTTCATTTTGGCTAAAGGCTTCCATTTGCTATTAGTTTCTAGGGAAACACTGTCAATTAACATTTTCATATAAATTTAGATTATGACTTGGATTACCTGCCCATGCAGGGTGATTTATGTTACACCCTTGAACTCTTTCATGAGCCCAGGCAGGTAGGAGTTAACAGATATTGCAGGCCCACTTATTCCCCTTGGAGAAGGCGGGTGGGAAGGGCCACAATACTGGTAGAACCTTGTCACTCCCTCCAGAATATTTTGGTCAGCACATCTGGTATAGGCCTGCAACAAAGTGCTACACACAATGCAAAGAGGAAGCAGGGAGAGAATGGTGTGTCACAGGAGTATCTCTGAGCTACATAGCCTCCTGTGATGGAGCAAACCAACACCTCTTGCATTGCTCACAATTGTGACTTTAGACACCTTCTTGAACACAATTTGGTCTGTTTATTTTGTTTTTCCAAATTTTATAACTTCTGAACTTTAACACAATTATTAGTGAGGTAGTCCTTGACCCATTTCATCAGCAAAGTGGGCCAATTCTGCCACTTTAGTTATGTTCAGTAACACCTTATTCTGTGAGAAATCCCATTAAAATTGTGACATAGCCTCTTTCTTGGGGCCAGACAGCCAAACTCAACCAAGTCTCTACTGAGTATGTGGGAACTGAGATTTTTCATGGGTTTGTAATTTGGTCACATTTGAGCTGATTAGGCAAATGGCTACCCTCCTGCTACATTTCAAGTCCCGGTTCCAAAGCATGGAGGCACTAGAATTTTTCAATGACACGGCTGTAAAAAATTTTTAATGTGAGCAAAGCAACATATTTTTTCCCTTGCCTTATTCTTGGAAACAGCTGAGACATTTTAGCTTTAGGCAGATATTTGGCATGGAAAACTTAAGCCCAAATAGTTAGTTTGGCAAATGTATAAACAATGGAAAATAGGGTCTTATAATGCAAAATGTCAGTCAACCTTAACTAGAGATGCCACTAGTATAATAACCCATACACAAGTCCTTCATATTTTAAAACTTACTGCTTCTGGCACTAGAAAGAATTCTGGTAGCAAATGGAGAGGGTATGTTAAAGTAAGGCTTCAGAATGTTTAATGTTCTCTTTGAGTTCAGTTCTAGAAACATGCAACTTCTCTAAACATGATACAGTAAAATGGATATGACTTGGGGAAGTGTTTCAACAGCAGTACATTACTCTTCCATTTTAGAACTAAAAAGTATTAAAGCTGTGCAGGCTCTAAGCAGGGAAACTAATTTAGTGCCTGAGCAATATCTTGTATGCAGCATGACAAGAATATGCAAAATACTCTTTAGATGAGCACATATCCCACATTTACAGACTCATGAAGCACTTTCCAATTAAAAACAGACTGTTTGGTCTCAACAGAATCTATGAACATGATTTGGATGTTTGTAGTAGAAAATGCAACACATTTTTCTCTCACTTTTGCAACCAGTTTACCCCAACTGTTTTCTTTATTGCCCCTAACAAGAAAGCAAATTCAGTTTTCAGCCATCTGTTTCTAAATGTGCTAGTTATTGCAAGTCTACAGTTTATTCTATATTTTTTATAAATTGTTTGTATTTTTGTAATCTTAGTTAAAGTACTGGAGATGGGCAAAGCAAGGACTAGTTTGGTTTTGACAAAACAAAACTTCATTGGTTGGATTTTGGCTTTGAAAAACTGAAAACAAACCTGCAGATTTTTTCAGAGATTAATTGCTTGCTGTTGCAGGGAACTTGGGCATTGTGGTGCCTCCATCGCCCCTATTCTCTGCCTTTGGCACATAATAATTTAGTCTCTTGAGGGTTGTAAGACCTTGGTCTAATTTCAGTTGTTGGGTTTAGTTAGTATATGTGTGCTGAGTGGTATTGGTGGCCTGTGATGTACTAGCTGATCTGATGGTCCCTTCTGGCCTTAAATTCTATGACTAAGATCCTGAACCCACTTTAACTAAATCCCAGGAGGATGGGGTGGGTCAGATAAAATGGTTCCCACATTAAAGTGCAATCCATTGAGATGCTCAGTGCTCTCACCCTCTCCCACACACACACCTTAGTTTATTCTGGGGGTTGAAAATGTTTGTTGTAGTGTATGTGGTCATTAACTGTTATCCCTTTGTTTTCAATTCACTGCTCCTCTAAGTCTGTGCCTATATTAGGAGCTAAGGATGTGATTCCCGGCTTGCATAGCTAGCATGCTAAAAATAGTAGTGCACCACAGTAACATGGGCAGTGGCAAGCAATAGTATGCTTAAAAACAATCTCCCCTCTGCCCTCCCAGACTCTATAATTACATACTCAGCATGAGTAGCCTGTGCTGCTGCTTGCCATTCCCCATGCTAACTGTGGCTATACTACTATTTTCTATCTGACTGAAAATACCTTTACACCCTCGCTAGATATGGAAAAAATAATACAAAATAATACAAGATGCTGAGATTGTAAATTAACAAACAGCCCAGAGAAAGTACAGAATCAAAAGTTCCTGTGTGCATCTGTGTTTTTAAGAATTAGAACAAGGTCACATACGGACATAGAGAGTGTGTCCATTTTAATGAAAAAAGATGAATAATTTTAAAAATACATGCACAGATGTGATCAGTAGGCCAGATCCCTAGCTGCTGTAAATCAGCATAGTTCCATTTTTGATTTTCATAGAATGATGAGACTCAACTGACTGTAAACGCACCCCTATTTTAGTTGTCTCAAGTTGCCTATCCAACAATGTAGGCACCCAAAATCACTAGTCTTTTTTTTTAATCTTGGCTTGGGCATTAGTGCTTAAATAATAGCCCATTAAAACAAAGGAGAAAGGGCATGTAAAACATAAAGGACAAATATGGTAAGAATAATCTTGTTTTAAAAGATTCACATCTTCAATATTTTTTCTGTTAGAAACCTTAAGTCATCCAAAACCAGTCTCCCTGAGGTCATGGACACATCTAAATTTCTCCCTTAGTCATTCTCTGAAATGGAAACGATTATAGGAAAATAATAATTCAAGCTCATGTCAAAAGTTTGCTTGTTCTTTAACACATTGAAGCTAATAGCAATGATGTTTTCAAACACACAAGTGATGTGCATATCTATCAAACAGTATCAAATAAAAATGATAAATTAATCAAACAGATGACAATAAAAATTCACTGTAAAAGTTGGAAGATGTCACATCCTGTACCATTTACACTGAAAAGGAGCCGTTTAGTAGCATATTCTTGCTCTCATTATAGGTAAAAGATACATCTTTAAACAGAGCGACTGGAGATGAAAAAAATCTCACATGGGATTTTTTTTACACATAAAATCAAATGCAATTTTTTACCAGAGAACACAATAAATCAATCTTGGTTTAGACTGTATATCATGTATGAAGTTGTTTCTGCCAAGTTTTAAGATTTTTGATGTATTCCTAATTTTTAATCAAACAAAATAACAAACCACTCATTTCTATTTTTCCCCTGACCTCTCTACCGATTTCTCATTAGACTATGAGCTCCTCCGAGCAGGGACTGTTCTTTATAAGTGTTTGGAAAGCACATAGCAAATTATAGGCATCTCCATAACAGTCATAAAATTCCTTAGCTATACTAGCATATGGAAAAATAATAGTTGCATAAAGGTCATATCTAAAAATAATAGTTGCATAAAGGTCATATCTAAAACAACAAAAAAATGTTATTTTTAATCGTATCTACATCTTCAGAAAATAATATACAATATCAGTCACGTGAGCTATCTGACACTTATTCGTTCCTTTTAAGAACAAGGTATACAATGAATAAAAATAAGAATTCTGTTAGTCAAGTGTTTATTTTATATAATATAAATGTATTGTGGGAAAAGATGTCATCATCTTTTCTACCCTTAATCTTTCTTTGTGTATTTTTTTAATTATTCTTTGCAGAAGATGACAATGTAACAGCATATTGTACTGCAGATAACCATGATAGGTGCTGCAGAAGTCAAAAAGATTTCTTTTTACAATGAACGTAAACAGTTACACTGAATGAAAAGAAATCTAGTGTCTCATAAACATAAAATTAGACTATAAGCTTTGCAAATATGAGAAGAGAGAGAAGAATGAATGGCATTCAGAGTCATAGGGAACTCTTTTTTCTTGTTATTTGACGGATCATATAGTGAAAACTTCAAAAAGAAAGACTGCCAATCAAGGAAAATGCCAGTTATGAATAAAATGATTCCATTGTGATAACCAATTGACATCCACAAATACTCACAGAACACTTTTCTGCCACATTCATATTTCTTGTAAACAACCATTTATTATATGACAAAGTGGTACAAATGGATGTTTTATGCTCACTGTTCTGGTTGGGAAACACTTTCTATAATATATAATCAAAGGTATAAAATATGCATTTAATTTTGAGCACATAATGAATCTACTGTAATTCTATTTTAATTCTAATTAGTATAAAGCATACAAAAGAAGGATCTCATTTTTGATAGACACAATCCCTGTACAAATATCATAAGACCTAATCAAAAGCCAGTTGAGCTCAATGAGAGTCTTTCCATTTATTTTTGTGGGCTTTTGGATCAGGTCCGTTTGTGGGGGAGATTTTCAAAGGCAGAAATGAAAACTAAGGGACAGATTTTTAAAGATGTTAGGGCCTAACTCCCAATTAAATCAATATGAGCTAGACAGCCAAATACTTCTAAAAATCTGCCCCTAAACACCGCACTCCCATTGAGTTTCAAAGGGATTTATACAAGATGACACTCTTCTGCACCTCTTCTGCCACAACCTAGAAAAATCAGTGCTGCAACTGAGACACACTTGATTTCTCAAGATACACAGGCACCTCTCAGAATATCAGTCACAGGTCTGCCAAGCTGCTCTAATTAAGCCTTCCAACATTCAATATATCTATACTCAATACAGTCAATGCAACTGGAAAACATGCAGAAAAATGCTTGAATTCAAATCTGCGGAATACAACACAAACAAGGCTCCCCTTGGAGGGGGGGAGAGGTGTGAGTGGACAAAGCCATGGCTCCACTCCCTTCTAATAGGCCAATGCAGTTGAAGCAGCTCAGAATGGAGAAGGTGTTGTAATTTGATGTTGGTATAAGCCCTGCCCACCAGTCTACCAGAGCAAGGAGGACACAAGGAAGTAATTGTGATTCAGAGATGTGTAGTCAGAGACATATTGCCTCTGAGGCTTGGGTAGAGTAGCTTATGAACCACTAGTAGTTAGAGTAAGGAGGATTCAATTCTAGAAATCAAGGCAGTTTTATTGAAATTCCTACCTGGAGATTTGGCTAACTGATTTTATGCATGGTTTTGAAAATTTTGGCCTAAATATTCTGGAAATAGCTAGGTGCACAAATTTGTGTAGTTACACAGAGCTTGGAACATTGTTTTTTTTAGGATTATTCCTAATTAAAATAAAGTATGTGTTTATCTTTGTCTTTGTGTCAGAGTTGTACATCTGACACACAGACTAGTTTGTCAAAATGATTTATCCATATTTTTTTGACTCTCTAGCCCTGAGTCCATTAATTCATACCTTATAATGTTGGAAGCAGAAACATGCTATGCAAATACTACAAAGACTTTATAATTAAATCTATGCTAATAATTTTCTAGCAATGTAGTTGGGCAAAGCTACAAAGAATGCTTTTTACATGGATTTCACACAAAAAATCAGTTCCACCCTCTGTCCCTCCACATCCTTAAAAAAGTGAAAACTTAAAACAACAATATTTTTGCAAACCTAATGAAATAAGTGAAAACTGTTTTACTACAAAACATTAAGAATTCTCAGGCTGTTATGCATTTCCAAAGGCTTACAGGACTTACAGTCAGAATTCCATGGCTCTATTCATCTCAAATTATCTGTAGACCTCTATACTCAGATAACAGTGAGCTATTCAGGAGACCAAGCAGGCTAAGGAATTATATTTTGCCAAGATTCACAGGTGCCTCCCGTAGAGAACTTCTTTATAATACTCCTCTGCAAACCCCCGACCCCCATTTCAGGACACTAATCTCTATTCACTAGAGATAAAAACTTGATTTATGTAGAGAAAGAGTCTATTTTTATTTTTGAAGTTAATCCAATTCCAAGTTGCAACAACAATTATACATCCTCTTAAGCACAGATGCAGAAATTGTGCATAGACTTCCTTTTAAATATTAATGGATGGAAACCTGGTCCTCTTAATACTAAAATTTAAAAGGGTTCTCTGGCATTTCTGAACCTTTGCTTATCTCCTTACAACAAATAAGATATTGCCTTTCTCAGTATGGCTGAGATTATCTCCAAATGTGGTGCACATGTTGTGATGAAGTGGGACTGTTCTTGGTGTTTCCTCTGAATATTGTGTGGGTGCCTCAGTTTCTGGCCAACCTTCTGTCTCCTGGCAACTAATGGCCTGGGCCCTTCCTCTCTGCAAGGTGATGCTAAAGGTGTGGGAGAACAAAGAGGTCAGGTGACCTCCTGGCCCCAGAAAGGAACTCAGCTGAGAAGGAGGGGCTGGAGGGGGTTTCAGTTGGGAGCTGGCTGGGGACGGGAAGTGAGGGCAGACAGGGTTGTCTGGCTCACTGCACCCCAGAATGGACTCGGCTGAGGGGTCCCATTCTCTGTACCTACAAGCTCTGTTTTAGACCATGTTCCTGTCTTCTAATAAACCTCTGCTTTACTGGCTGGCTAAGGGTCACGTCTGACTGTGAAGTGGGAGTGCGTGCAGGACCTTCTGTCTTCCCCAGAACCCTGCCCGGGTGGACTTGCTGTGGGAAGCGCACAGAGGGGGCATATTCTGAATGCTCCAAGGTCAGACTCAGGGAGGTGAAGCCATGTGAGCTTCTTGCCCTGAAGGCAGTCTGCTCCAAGGGAGAGGAGGCTCCCCAAAGTCCTGACTGGCTTTGTGGGGAGCAGTTCCAGAGCATCACACATGTGTAGCCTGTATACTATACATGATAGAGCTTTATATGAAAAAAATCTACTAATTGTGAGTAATTCCATACTGGCTGCAAGGTTCACTGGATCACATAGACTGGATTCAGCAAGACAAAAATGATAATCAAATATGTTGCAACATACTGAAATCTAAGGAAACGACAAAGAAGAGTCTACATGCTGTCTTGGAACCTATTAAGATTCTCTCTACTCTGAGTTTCTTTGATACCAGTTTTGTAGAGAATCATTATATATCATTAAGGCTACGTGTCTGTCACGGAGGTCACAGAAGTCACACATTCCATGACTTTCTTTAACATCTGTGACTTCTGCAGCAGACAGCAGAAGCAGTTTGGGTGTGTGGAAGGGGCCTCAGGGCTGAGGCAGGGGGTTGGGGTGCTTGATGGTGCTTATCGGGGCTGAGGGGCTCCCCAGCTGTCACTGGGATGTCCCTCCAGGTCCTCAGCAGAATGGCCAGGGGGGTCTCTGTGCACTGCCCCCTCTCACTGGTGCCACCTTCACAGCTCCCATTGGCTGTGGTTCCCGGCCAATGAGAGCTGTAGAGACAGTGCTTGTGGCAGGAGCAGAGTGCGGAACCTCCTACCTCCCCTCCCTTAGGAGCTGCAGGGTCATCCTGGTCAGAGCCAGGTAGGAAGCCCATCAACCCTCCCCCTGTAGGACCAGCAGAGGTCCTGGGCTGCACACTGCTGCCTGCCTCCTCCTTCCCAGAACCAGCAGGGGTCCCAGCTGAATGCCACTGCCCACCCCCCCCCCAGCACCAGCGGGGGTCCCAAGCCATCCCTTCCCAGCACCTGTGCATTTTTGTTTACTGCTCGTGATCTGTCCATGACTTTTACAAAAAATACCCATAATGAAAATGTAGCTTACATATCATACAGTCAACAGCATAGCTACCCATTTCACAGTACCTCAGACTTATGTGCCAGCTTTTTGGTGTATATTTATACTGTAACTTAGTCATTGCTCTAGGAATAATGTAAACTGGTGCTGTTTTGTGCAGTCCAAATGGACACAGATTGTAAGCTTTCAGCTCAAATTAGAAAAAAAATCAGTTATTGTCTCATTTTTTTTCTAAATTAAGGTTATAATGCCAAAAATAATGTACAAAATAATATCCTGTTTTTCAAGGTTATACTGTTTTCTTAGGTCCAGCTGTGAAACACAGGGATTTTTAATTATGTGCATTGCTCTGAGAATTATTTCATTAGTTTGGGCACTAATAAAGGATTTTAAAAAATAAATAATGAAGGTGAAGACCCTGCAATCAGTTTGTACTGGGACTTTCATTATTTTATGGATGTTTTCCTTAGATATAGAATAAAAAATGAAACTCACCAAAGTAGCTATACTTGATACTTCTGGCTGTGTCATTACATAAGCAGGTTATGGATTATAAAATTGAGCCTCTCTCTCAATACAAGGACGTATGCATGAGTTTAAAATGGTGAAAAAAAATGGGCATTTGTGGTTACCAGATATATGTCTGACTACAGTGAAGTCTCCTCCATGACACACAACCTGAAGCTATTTATCAAAAAAATTCTTTGTAAGATATATGGCTAAAAATCCAGATAGCCCATTATTTATTTGAAAAAATGAAAGTTTTTTTTATTTGCAGGGGTTAACAAAAAACACATGAAAGCATGTTTTATGGTGAATTGGATAGTGTCTTCATAGGGAGAAATTTTGGACTAAGTATGTTACTCTTGCACTTGCTCTTCCAGCTGTATATGTTACGTATATAGTTATGAGCTCCTCAGGCTGGAACAAATACATGATCTTGCTATGGATTGAGCAAGAAGATTCTTCCAGGTGAACTTCAAATTTGATGTTTGTTTCTTTGTTTAACTACTGTATCTTGGTTGTTGATAGAAGTCAATCATAAAAGATAATAAATAAGACTGAATTTCCTGATTCGGTGACCACTCCCCAAGCCAACACTTGGTGCTGCACATGCTCCTCCAGATGAATAACTCCTGCTTAATATTCATCCTCTCTGCTTCTAAGTATGTCACTGGAGAACTGATGCTACAATTGTGTCATTCTCCTGTCACATGAACAAGAACAAAGTGTTTTCTATACTCCAGTAGCTGCTTTGTTTCATCTGCTATGTCTGTTCTCTTTAGGAATGACTGGGCATCAATACCAAACTAGTCTGCTGATCACATCCAGTCTTAGGACGTATTGTAAGCATGGACTCAGAGGGACAGAAATGTCACATTCTGAGTCAGCTCTCTCACATTTTCAGTAGGCAGCTAGAAAAAACAGTTAAATCATGGGAAAGTATGGATATGAGGCCCTAGGGTACAAATTCTATGTTATTTCCTGTACTGTTTTCTGCCAAATGGCCAGGTTGCCATCACCTTCAGTGATGAGAGGGTCCAAGCCCAGGATGAGGGCATACATAGATGCTTTAGATAATTTTCTTCTCTCCTTTTGACTTGTAGGTAGTACTCAGAGCTGGAAGAGGTGAAGGTCACTCAACTTCAAGACACTGGTCAACTGCAACTGTGGAGAAACGAAACATGACAGAAATGGAATCTTGTTTTCATTTCAGCTGTGGCTTTAAGGCATTGGCCTCCTTTCGTTTAGTTACTGAAGGCAAATAGAACTTCACTTACATCTCCATTGTTCTGAAACCTTTCTGTTTCCGTCCTACCACAAAGACTGTAAAATGGATTTAAGAAGAACTTCATTGCATAGCACACGTCTTGTTCTCATACTTCCTGGCATTACTATTGTACCTTTCCAAGATAATGGATGTCTGGGAAGAAAGTCATGCAGATATAATCTTCCCACAAGAAGGGATATGCCTTTGCCTCCATTCTGTCTGCTGATAACCTTCTGAAAGTAGTGAAGAGAAAGGCTTCTCAGTTAAGATACTGTCTGCCAAAGGACCGTTGACTTTTTCCCAGCATTGTGCAAAACAGACATATGATAATACAGTTTTAAGTGCTGAGATATTTATTTGGATGTGAACTCTTCACATAAACAGTAGGATCATGATTTCTCATATTGGATTATAACCTTGCAAGGAAACAAATGGCTGCATTGATAGTTTTACTGTCACTAAAGGGAAAATTCTTCCATCCTTACTCGGGTTGTGTAGTACCTTACTCTGCAAGTAGGATCAGTGAAATCAATGGTACTATTCATGAAGCAAGGTATTTATTCATACTGAGTAAGGGTGGTAGAATAAGGCTCAATATTAGAGCAAGACTGTAGAAATCCTATCCACCCTAGTAAGCAATTACAAATGCAAATAGCCCTACTGAAGTCATTCAGATTACATGTGTGAATAGATACTTCTACAGGGGAGTAACAGCTCCACAATATGGTGCTTAATAAATACTTGGAATTTCTTGCAAGCTGCAGAAAGATATGAGTTATAAACAATAGTGTAGAGCCATATTCTGACACTGATTCTCACTGAGTAATATTTTTACCCTTAGAGCAGTCCCTTTCCTATTAATGGGATTACTCAGGGAGTACGGTACTACTCTGTTAATTAGGGTGTCATAATCTACCCCTGGAGCTACATGGAAGTCTATTTCTGTCAGGAATTTATATACTCTGACAACAGAATTGCAAAACGATTACTTACTTTAGTAAACAATGAACTTTCCTCCTAGCTAATATGTGCCCACATCACTGCCACAGCTGGCACGTTTCTAGCATTCTCAGAAAAGAGGCCAAGGTGTGAAGGGACATAAAGGCCAACTTGCCTTCTCACCCATACAGATGGTCCTTCCAAGTAAGAATTGAGACATGTTAGCAAGACAACATGGGCCTATACTGCTACTGCCTGTGCCTGTCTATCTAGTGAATATGTCAGAAGACTGCATATTCCAGAGCTGCCAATCTGACACTTCTCATAGGAGGACTAAACTCACTTAGAAACTGGTGGGAAGGAAAAACAAACTACAACAAAAAAAGAAAGATTAAAAACAGAAGGACTTGTATTCCTGAGTGATCACTGATAGAGTGGAACTGTTAAGCCTGCTATTCAGTACTGTTTATGGAAAGTGGGATCTAATTTATTTGTTTTAGTCCATCACTAGGCATGTACAGTATACACTATTTTTCCATCCATATTTTTCATTGTCATATTCTTATTTAAAAAAAAAGTCCTTTTTTATGTTCTAGATATGGAGCTGCAGCACTTGACTCTTCTTGGTATTTCTGTCCACAGATGAAGCTAGCCTTGAGATTATCCATATGACACTACAATTGCACACCATATTGCTGGCTAAAATATCACTTTTAAAAAGGTGAGGTGTGTTTGTCAGCTTGTAATATGCTCCTTCCATCACTCTGCTTTGTTCTCATAATGGGGACATAAGAAAAGTTGGAGAATATATTATATACCAGAAACTCTTTGATGCTCTTGGTTTGTGTAAGACAAAATAACCAATACATTAGATGGAATGGGAAACTTTGAATGTGATGCAATGGAAATAAAAGAAACTGAGTCCCTCAGAGCTGATTTCTTGACTTGTCTCACACCTGCTGGACAGGAATGATTGCTCCCTCAGCTATGAGAATTAGAAGAATTTATGATGGAATAGATTTGTTTACACCTTTTGAAATGAAGGTCAGGTTTTTTTGTCAGGGAAAACCAAGAATAAAAATGAGAGAATAACAGTTTCAAAGGCAACCTTACAGTACTTTTCAAAGGAATCTTCAAATCCAAAAAGTGAAAATTCAGCATCAGCAGGGGTAGATCTAGCCATATTCCAAATTATTTAATACAGTAAGTATATGGTTATGGCGACCTAAGACACAACCCAGAAGATTTAACTTTAGTGTCAGTTGTCCCATCTGAAAAGCTAATGCCTTAGTTTTTGAGTGAGAAAATGGTGTAATTGCATGTGGTATAAGATAGGTGAAGAAAGCTTGCTCGCGTGTGTCCATACCTACATCAATGCATATATCACAGTGCCTCTTCTCATCAGTTGAGAATATTCTGATTCAGAGCCTGGAAAAGCCAGTTCTGAATGTTCTGACAGACATGATTTGACAAACAGAAATCTCTGTCAAAGTGTAGCATCAGTGCAATAAAACGTGCCTGAAAAGTGGATGTGCATGACAGTACTTCCTGTCCCCCAACTTTGACCTTCATCTCTTTCATTCTCCAGCCATGTCAAAGTCTTTGGTTCATCATTAGACAATTGTTCCCATACAGAAAGAACATTTTAATGATTTTTTTAAAGTAGCCAACATGGGGAATCAGCTGAGAACTATTTGAATTACAGTAGCACCTAGCAGCCTCAACCAGTATCAGGACCCTGTTATGCTAGGGAGTGTACAAACATCTTACAATCTAAATAGATACAACATGTAAAGAGGAGGAAGAAAGGTAAGATCATTATCCCCATGTCACATGGGAAAATTGAGGTAGAGCGAGGAAGCCTGTTGCACAGCTGGGAATTGAATCGAGAGTTCCTGAGTCCTAGTCTAGTGCCTGAATCACAAGACCATCATCCTTTTCTTTAGGTCTCTTGTTATCATGGCTTGTTTAGTAACCTACACAGCAAATAAGCTGAACTGTGTTTCACTCAGGTATATTTTGTGGGGTTTGCACCCTTTTGAGACAGACACAACCGCAGCTCTGCATCACATCTCTATTAGAGAATCAATGAACCTTAATGGCAAGACTCTGTAACCATCTCAGCAAATGTCCTGTATTTTGCATTGTTCTAGTGGAAATTCTGTAACACTTCAGTTTAAGTTTAAAAAAATTAGTTTTTATTTAATTAAATAAAACATTGTGAATTTTTAATAAGTTGCATTTATTTTACACTGGCCTCACATTTTCAGTATTCAGTAGACAGATAGATTCCAGTATTGTCAATGCCTAACTGATCATAACTGTTGTCAGGAGGAAATGTGGAGGTTTGGGAAGCAGGGTAGGTGACAAGCAGGGCTTTTGGCATCTGAGAAAGCAGAGAAAGCAGTCTGGGATTGTAGAATAAGCATATTTTTCACAGCTGAAAGAGGTACAGCTGCATTGGGATTGAGGGGACAAAATGTGGCCCAGCAAGGACCACCCTTACCCTCCTAGATCCAGAACTGTGCAAGGAAGAGACCTCTCCTCTGAGGGCACTTGGATCCATGCAGCATGTCTCTTCACCACAACCCTATTACCTTTGGGAAAGAAACTGCAGGAGGTAGACAGTCAGAGACTGAAGCCAGCAGAGCTGCTGCAGGAAAGAGTTCAAGCAAAGAACCCTGGACAATGATGATGTCATAGGAGTATGTTCTGCAGTTTTCACTATGAACATTCCCTCCCTGGTGCTGATATTTGTTCTGCACACTCCCTTCCTGTGTCTTTCCATCTGACCAGTCAGCTCTGCGACTCACAAAACAAATGTGCAGCCGCTGCCTAACACTGAAGGCACTTAAACTCATTGACTACTGTTTTTCCTTGGATCTGCACACTGCAACCTCACTCTGTGCAGCTGGATGCCTATCTCCTGCCTGAGTATGTGCAGTACTGCCTCATAGTAGGTGTCCAGATGCCTATGTCCTGCCTAAGCCCCAGGCTCTAAGCCCAGAGTCACAAATTGGGAACAACAGGCATTTGGCTGCCCAACTCATGTGTAGGGGCCTGATCTGATATGTGGTCTCTGAGCATGTGAACTAGGTCTCTCAGCATGCGTACTGGATTGGGCCCCTCAGATGAGTTCACAAAAAACAGACAGGGCAGGGGGAAAGGCCTGCCTTATAATCCTTAGCCTGGTGGAGAGGTTGCTCACCAAGGATGTGGAAGACCCCCAGTTCACATACTCCTTCTCCTGAGGAGGCAAAAGGATATGAACAAGGATCTGCCATCTCTTAGATAAGTGCCCTAATCATTTGACTATTGAGTCATTCTAACTCTTGCTTTGGCCCAATTAATATTTAAGTAGTCCATTGTTTAATTAAAGGGTTGAGGGCAAGTGTGTCAATAGCACAATCAGCTATAATTTATACCCCATGCTCGAAGAGCAAGAGTTAACTGGAGCCAGAGTACAATTAATGCACCAGGGAATTAGGCCCAACTGGGGAGGGGTTCAATGGCTCAATCAAGAATGAGTTCCATCTGAGAGAAGCAGAGTGACTAATAAAGGAATAAATTCAGGTCAGTAGATAAGAATAGGTGTTTGGGGGAGGGAAGAAGGCTTTGAGATCCTTTCCTGTAAAAGGCTAGGAGTTATACTGGGAAGTCAGAGGGGCGGAACAGATTCCTGTGGTGATCTTTGACAAAACGGAAAGACCCGAGGCTTGGGTTTCTAAGGGAGATGTAAATACGCAAAGAGGCTTGAAGCAACAGGAGCCAGGCCTCTGGGGAGAAAGCCTGGGTGGTTCTGTACAGGAGATGTAATGCATGCTGTTGTAAGGATCAGGAGATCTAGAACATGGGTCTGAGGGGCTCCAGGTGACCAATGCTTCCACCTCATGGCCTATGGCAAAGGTGTTAGCCATTAACTATCAACTAGGGGCAAAATTAGCATGATGAGAAGTTCTACCCATGGAAGACCTGATTAGCAGCACACCCTTCCTCCCTGCCTGACCTCTGATTGATCGGTCTGCCCAGGCACACTATTTAAGCATAGAGGGACTTTCAGGAAGATATACATGCAAACTGGAAGTACCTAGTCTGTTATTATAATAGACTCTGCTCACATTTCCTGGCTCTGATAACTGGATTGATGTCTGACTCCTGGTTCTACCCACTATGCCAGAATGCCTGTCTCCCAGTGGTGATACCTGGGAGCCCAGAAAAGGGGATTGATATGCTGAGGAGTGAGCCCAGAAACAGGATAGTTAAAAGGACTTCAAGAACCCAGAGAATAAGGGGGAACCAAGATCCTCCATCAGCCACCAAGCAAAGTGGCTAAAAGCCCTGTGACATAAGGGGTACAAGAACTGTTGAGCCAAAGACCTGGTGTTACGTCACTGGACTACTGATTTGTGGACTTGGTTACAATGGAAAGGGTCAAACTGAACACAACTGGGCCAAGCCATGAGAAATAGATCACCACAGGACCGGAGCAGATGTATGTGCCAGAGGAAAAGTGCTTGCTATACCATGCCCAGCCACAAGGAAGTGTGCTGCTGGTGAGTCATGCTTTTACACAGCCTGTTAGCTTGTATATATAACCTTTTTCTGCTTATGATTGTGATCAGACCTTTTAGTCACAGGCCTATGGATCATGTTTGTATGTGTGTCACATCTGATTTAAATAACTCTAATCTCCAGTCTAATTAAAGATATCATCTCAAAGTCCACTAATTTATTTCCCTGGAGAAACTTCCCTGGAGACTTCCATGTTCAAAAAAACCACACACAGCCACTGACCTTCATTTTATCTTGCATTCTTTCATCTTAGTACTGCGTGCAGCTTTCTGATGTGCACCAGGGTGTGAGCTAGATCACTTTGATTTCTATTGGAAGTTTAAACCTGAAAACCCTTTTTAACTCCCACATGAAGTATCTTAATGAAGTGGATTAAAGAAAGCTTTTTACTGTTTTTGATTGAAACTGATATATAACTTAGGTACATTTTTTCTTCGTTCCTAGGGCAATTTGTATTTAGAAACTTGTGTATTCTGTTCTAGAAACAAAGGACTTTGCTAATAAAACACAGTAAAAACATGTTACTGTTTAACATCTCTGGTTTAACATTGCTTCTAGAGCAGCACTAGATGAAGCTCAGCTCCGGCACTAGATGAAGCTCAGTGAATGGGGCTCTTTCTTGCTTGTTTGTATTGTCTTGGTCTAAAGCAACATCCAGTTGCTATTTTCCTTTATCTTAGTGATCTGCTGAATAATGTGTAACTGGGTTTTATCAGACATCCAGTTCTGCAAACATCCTGTACAAAGAAAAAGCTACCAATAGTTATTCAGTGTCCTTTTCTACATATTAAGATTTACTTTTCTTTTCTGCTGGAGAAACTTTATTCCTTGATCATCTTGTGGCCAGTGCACTAATTAACAATATTTCTACCAATGCATTCTAGGGTTAGAATAATCAAATCTCAAGAAGTTGTGTAGCATCACAATGTGGCCCAGGCTTATTACTTTGAAACCTAACTTTGAAATATTCAGGTATTGCCCATTAAGAAAAACGGGATAGAAAACTTAATTTGCCAATCAACTGAAACACTATGGTAAAGTCCATTGCCAGATTTCCCATGTCTCTTCTGCAGGTGTGCAATGAGGAGCAGCAACAATGAAGACGCCCCTTCTCTATGTTTATATCATAAACCTAAAGAGATATTAGATAAAAATATAAAATAACCTTATTGTAAGATTTCAATATAACACTATTTTATGTCTGAAAAATTCAGAACAATTACATGGAAAACCAGAAGAGCAAGCAGGCTGCTTCCTAATACTGAGAGGCAGAACTCACCCTATCTTACTATAAGCTGGCTACTGCAAGACCTAGATTGTATGCTTCCCTACATAGCTGCCTAGCCTGCAAGCAGGATCAGAAAAACTCCTGAGCATTTAAAGTGACAGACTAAAAATTCAATACATTTTTAATACATCACACTCTTTTGTGCCTTTGAAGCAGATAAGCACAAATTTAGGCTGCCAGATAAGAGATTGAAGTCTAGGACCTCCATGGTAGCATTCTCTGAAATGCTTCCAGTTCCATCCTCAGGCCAGTTACACAGGCAGAACTGCAGGATCTCGATGGGTGGATGGGACAATGGCGTAGGGAAAAGGTGTTTAGATTTATTAGAAACTGAGGAAACTTTTGGAGAAGGGAGAGCCTACACAGGATAATGCAACCAGATTTCTGGCATATAAAATTTAAAAAAGTCATAGAGCAGTTTTTAAACTAAGGGCTGGGGGAAAGCTGACAGGAAGCACATGGTTCAGACAGAGACATCCCTTAGGGGACAACCTATCAATAGAGATTCTCTATGTCCTAATAAGGAGGAGAGGTTGGAAGATGATAAAATATGGGGAGGATCTGATAAGAAACAACTAAATGAAAAAGAGGCCCATTCAATCACATCATGTAATGGCAGACAGATAAAAAGTGACAATTGTTTAGTGCCTATATACAAATACTAGAAGTCTAAATAATAAGATGGAGTGCCCCATTTTAAATGAGGATATTGATAATAATAAGCATCACAGAAACTTGGTGGAATAAGGATAATCAATGGGACACAGTAATACCAGGGTACAAAGTACATCGAAAAGACAGAACAGGTCATGCTGGTGGAGGAGGGGCAATAATGTGAACAAAGCGCAGAATCAAAAGAAGAAAAACCTGAAATGAACCAAACTGTACCATAGAATCTCTTTGGATAGTAATTCCATGCTCTAATAATAAGAATATAGCAGTAGAGATATATTACTCACCACTTGACCAGGATGGTTATAGTGACTGTGAAATGAAATGTTCAGGAAGATTAGAGAGGCTATAAAAATAAAAAAAACAATAATAATGGGGAATTTCAAATATCTCCATATTGACTGGGTACATGTCACCTCGGGATGGGATACAGAGATAAAGTTTCTTGACATCTTAAATGACTGCTTCTTGGAGCAGCTAGTCCTGGAACCTACCAGAGGAGAGGCAATTCTTGTTGTAGCCCTAAGAGGAGCATAGGATCTGGTCCAAGAGGTGAATATAGCTGGACTGCTTGGTAATAGTGATGATAATATAATTAAATTTAACATTCCTGTGGCAGGGAAAACACCACAGCATCCCAACACTAGCATTTAATTTCAGAAATGGGGACTACACAAAAATGAGGAAGTTAGTTAAACAGAAATTAAAAGCTGCAGCACCAAAAGTGAAATCCCTGCAAGTTGTATGGAAACATTTTAAAGACACCATAATAGGGAGGCTTAACTTAAATATATACCCCAAATTAAAAAAACATAGAGAACCAAAGAAGTGCCACTGTGGCTAAACCTCAAAGTAAAAAAAAGCAGTGAGAGGCCAAAAGGCATCCTTTAAAAAGTGGAAGTTAAATCCTAGTGAGGAAAAATAGGAGTATAAACTCTCAGAAACGAAATGTAAAAAGATAACCAGGAAGGCATCAAAAGAATTTGAAGAACAGCTAACCAAAGACTCAAAAAGTCATAGCAAAATTTTTTTTTACTACATCAGAAGCAGGAAGCCTGCTAAACAACTAGTAGGGCCACTGGACAATCAAGATGCTAAAGGAGCACTCAAGAACAATAAGACCATTGAGGAGAAACTAAATGAATTCTTTGCACCGGTCCTAATGGCAGAGGATGTGAGGGAGATTCCCAAACCTGAGCCATTCTTTTTAGGTGACAAATCTGAGGAACTCTCCCAGATTGAGGTGTCTGTTGAGGAAGTTTTAGAACAAACTGGTAAACTAAACAGTAACAAGTCACCAGGACAAGATGGTATTCACCCAAGAGTTCTGAAGGAACTCACATGTGAAACTGCAGAACTACTAACTGTGGTATGTAGCCTATTGTTTAAATCAGTTTCTGTACAGGAGATGGATCATTTGATGATTATTTGTTCTGTTCATTCCCTCTGGGGTACATGGTATTGGTCACTTTCAGAAGACAGGATACTGAGCTAGATGTTCTTAACTGGGGTCCTTGTGTTCCCTGGCACTCAAACTCTGCTCCTTCTGCGAGAATACTGGGATGTAAACATTCAAAATAGAGCAGAGTGAGATGGTGAGGGGGCAGCTGCATGGCTCTTCCTCCTTACACAGCAGTCTGTAGAACTTTTGGGTGCACCCTGGGGAAGATTAAACTGCAGTGGGCATAAGTCCACTGCATGCTGGAGAGCTCCAGGAAGAATTCTGTATCCCAAAGGCAGAATTCTTCCTGGGGCTCATCATGCTTTGAGGCATGTGTCCACTGGCTCCAAAACTGTGTCTTATGGACATAACTGAGCATTTTCCCCCACGTTAAGGGAATCCTGCATGTAAATGATCATGTCTTGGGCAGGGCCTTCAAATATATGGCTAAGTGTATAAAATAGATCAACAACCTGATTTATTTTTAATATCTTTAGAAAAGAACAGTAAACTGGCTTGCTTGTTTTTCACATATGGCTTTCAAGCTGCAGTGAATGACGTGACAAATTCAAAGCTTTGCCTGAGATAAGGGGCCAGAGTTTTGCCCATAACATGACACTGGGCTAGATCCTCTGCTGGCATAAATTGACCTAGCTCCTCTTACTTCAAAGAAGCTGATTCAATTTGCACTAGGTGAGGATCAGGCCCAATGTGTTTAGCTGCTGTTACAAATTACATAGCAAGATTAAACACTGACTTAAAAAAATTCAAATACTGATGTTTCACCAGAAATATGCTTCTGTGTGCAAATTTTGTACATATACTTTTTGAGCTAACATTCATATTTGCTCAAGTTCAATTCTGCACTGCAATTGTTGCAATATATTTCCATTTTGCTTACATACCAAAGATATAATATATTCTAATGTTTTACTGCTATATTTAAATTGTTTCTCTTTTTAATATTTTATCTATTTATTGAATGACAAATTATGCTACTTAGATTTGGCACAAAATGTTGGGTTTTCATTAGAAAGTTATTTAAACTGCATACAAATTAGGCTAGTGCAGCTAGTGTTCATGCTGTAATATTTTGTACCACATGCATCCACTCAAATGAATGATATGCTATTCTTGGAATCACTATAAATGACATGGAAAAATCTAGATAGTAAGTCTTTTAGCTTGCATTTCCATGATGTATGTGACTTTGGCACCCAACGTTAAATGGGGGTTGAGCATCTAATCCCTGATCTTTGGAAACAGCAGCCCTAATGTGGATATAGTCATGTTTATAGAAAATAGTCTTTTCTTTTAGCTCATCCTACAGTGAGACCATGCTCTTTGACACGGATCTTTGTTTTATGTCATTGAAGTTAATAGGAATATTGCCATCGATGTCAGTGAAAGCAGGTTTAGGCCATTAATTTTGAGGGACTTGGTGCCTGACCTTGCCAACTGTTATTAGCACAGAAAGCCCCATTGATTCCAAGTAACAACTGGATGGGGGTCTCATGTTCCTATGATTTTCATGTGCCCAGAATATAGCTACTACAATATAAAAGGAGGTGCTGCTTCTATGAAAATCCAGCCAGACAAGAGCAGTGACAAAAATATGATCTTTCACCTCAGTGAGGCGTGAACTACAGTGACCTATCATGAGTATTTAAAAGTTGACCCTGTTGAACCCGGGCCATTTTCCCTTGTAAAATAAGAAAATTAAATACAGCCCACATTACTACAAAGTAAAATTTGCATCAATCCCATTTTTCAGGTTTAGCTACAGCCCATAGCGATCAGCCAGAACAGTAAAGTTTGGATCAGGTTCCTAAAATTTAAGGAGGTTTAGAACCTATGCTTGAGTTGATGCCCTCTGTACATTTCACCTTATTTGCAAAAGAGGCTGCTATACCTAATAATATGAAGTAACACTGTCAGTCTCACCCCTTGCAGCTGAATAAATATAATAGAGTCAAAAGCTTCTATACATATGCCACTTTAATATCTTTCTCAATTCACAATCCTTCTATACACATGATTATCCTCATACAGAAGCTCTTTGCCCACAACAGCCAGTCTTTTGAGACAACATATTTTGCCATCTGCAGCATTGCTGTATATTGCTGTGATATCAACTGTAGCAAGAGCTGGCCACCTAGTGGAATTCCAACTAATGCAGGCAATATAGGATGGTCAAGCAAAGAAAACAAAGTGAGTGAGTGGATGATGTCACACAGTTCTTAAGGCAGATGTAACTCTTAATGTATCAAAGCAGCTCACTGAGAACATTTTATTGACCATGCTTGACCCATTTGACATAGCAGGCCCTGAAGTCCATGCGGAACACTCTGTAACATCATTTCACAGAAAATTAAGAAATTTTCTTTCAAATTGTAACTTTTTCTTTTCATGCTTGGAGTGTTTCGGATAATGACCATGTTGCAAAGGTTTGTGCCTATTACATACATACAAGTAAATCCAAATTGCTTTCATACTCAACATAAAGTCTCAATATATGCCTCAGCATATGAAAATCCTTTTGCAAAGGATGTTCATGATATGACTGGGAGGAGAAAGACCCCACAGCTCTACCAACCCTTCCCCGCAACCCTCTTAGAATAAACTACACTTAATTATATAATTAGTAGTAGCCAAGAAAAGTAGTGATAAATAAAGGAATGACACAGAATGCCTCTAGCAATTCATTTACTTATCAATATATAAGTAATTTCAGTACAACTTGTTTAGTGTCAGCTCCACAAAAGCATTTTTCATGGGTGTGTTAAACGTATTGGACTCTAGTCAATCATCCTTGTACACCCAAATGTCTCACTGAAATGAAGTTTTAGGTGTGCCACAAAGGCAGGATCCTCGATACACATACTTTTGTTTATCTTAACTTTTCTAATTCTATATAACTAGGTAAGATGTTTGCTCCTCTGAAATAGTTTACTAAAAGAAGGTGACACAACTGGTATGCAGAAAACAAACTTTATTCTGCCACTTTATCTCAAGAAGTGGAACCTAAGATGGAGCATTGGGGGTAAATTATCCCACACCTGCCTACGGCATGGTTCTTATACCTTCCTCTGAAGCATTTGGGGCGGGCCACAGAATGATGTACCAGATGGACATCAGGTCTGATCCAATATGGCAATTCCTATGTTACTATTTGATTCTCACTATTTATTCCAAAAAGTTCTGCTGCTGCTGAAAATAGACAGCCTGAAAAAATTCTCTTCACTGATACGTAGCACACGTCCTTACTCACTTAGAGGAATTTAAAATGTCAGAATAAATCACGTCTAAACAGCCCATAAAAACTTACCATTGACTTGTACAGTTGATCTTGCTGTAATTCTAACTACTGCATCATTAAATCAGAAATTGAAATAATACATTTTTTTAAATTAAATTGACCTTAAAATCTAAGAACAACATCTAGAATTGGAAAGGAATTGACACTGAGAGGAATAAAATGACAATGGGATTCCCCCAAACCCATGTATGCTAAAACTGTGTCAAGGCACAAAAGTATGAGGATTGTTAGTTTTGTCTCATTCTAATCTGTTCTATCTGTGTTACATTGATTGTAGACTATGAATTGTGAGAAAGTGGTTTCTATAACTCAGGAGTCAATTAATTATTTCTGTTAACAATGTTGGGAAAAATATGTAAAGTTGTTTGGATTTGAAGACTATAGCATCATGAGATGGAATTACTTTAAATGGCTTGTTTTTTGCTTCAATCAAGAGCTGGGGAGCGAGGGAGAGGAGACAGTAAATTTCAATTAACATTTTTGCTTTTTTTTTTTTCCAACTGAGGCACAGTTTTAAAAACTTAGCAAAATGTTAGGAAACCAGCTGTAGGAGGACAAGGAAAGAGGCTTGTGTTTTATTTTTTTTCCCACAAGGAAGTATTACAATAAATATTTGTAGTTATCTTTTCCAACTGTGGCACAAGGATTTCTTATATGTTGCATATTGAAATCCCTATAAAAATACTTTCTGACAGAAAGAGCTCATTAATTATACTAAATTTTTAGGACATCCCTCCTAGCTTCCTACGAGAGCAATCAAACTCTAATCTTTAATCTATAGTTTTATAATACTACAATCTGCTCACTTTAGGTCCACTGCTGCCCTTTAGTAGAGTAGGCCAAATCTTCTACTGGTGTAACTTCATTGCATTTTTTTGTTCTCCACTAGATTATAGGTTGCTCCTGTGTAAGACTTGGTACAAAGGCCTGATCAAATCCTTCCATTGACTTCCTCAAGCATTACATAGGATTAGATTAGATTAGATATCTAGGATTAGATATAACTCTGCTGAAGTTAATGGATTAAATGAGGGATGAATTTGACCTCAGTGGGGATTTGTGTGTGTTTGAGGGGGAGGGAGTGGAAATGTTACTTTGATTTGTTGATTCCAGTAATGCACAAGGATATTCAGTTGTAGTTTGCATTTTACTTTTCTCATTGTGGCATCATCCTTGGGAAGGTCTGATCAGAACAACATTAAAGGTTAGAAGACTCAATAGCATTGTCTTGCTGTTATGGTTATAAAGGCTGCATACTATATTTATTAGCATACCTGAACTTTTAAGCAGGCTTCAGTCTCAAAACAATGTCCTGAGTGTGTCAGGTTTTCACAGCATTTCTTACCTCTGTCTTGGCAAGCTGATGAGTGGCTGTTTATGGCACCTCTTACTTAGGCTAAAGAGCTTGTGCACAATTTTCTGTGCCTTAAGGAAAAGTTGTTTCATGCTGTTTTCCAGTTGCTCATAACGACGCTGAAAATTAGAATCCATTGTCCACAAATGCATTATGGTAGACGTGTTGAGGAAATAGTTCATGGGCAGCCTTTTCATAAAGAACTTGAATTCATCTGAAAAATGGCAAGATTCAATGTTTTGTAATTACATATCTGTGGTTATTTTTTGACACAATTTGTTATATTTTGCTACAAAATGTATCATTTTACAATAAAACATAATTCCATTACCAATGACAACTAGATGACGATAAAATAACAGAAAATTACATAAATAGTAACTTAAATTAAGAATAAATACACATTAGCCTTATTCTCCACTTTGGTAACAAAAAGATGCCTTAGTGTATAAGAATCAGACTCTCTTATATCCAAATAAAGGACCTGGTTTTGAAAACATTTCAGTGCACACAGTTTTACTCAGACAAGGAATAGAAATAAAGGGTCCAGTTATTAAGGCACTAGTCTTAGGTAGGGAATATTTGGGTTCAAATCCTTGTTTCACCACAGACTTTCTGTGTCACCTTGGGCAAGTCACTTAGGGCCAGATCTTTAAAAGGTATTTAGGCAGTCAAAGAGGCAATAGGTGCCTAGTTGAAAAGCACCTTTTGAAAATCCCACTAGGTGATCACCTGCATCTTTAAATGTCCTTTTAAAAACCTGACCCTTGGTCTCTCTTAACTTCAGTTCCCCTTCTGTAAAACAGGGAGAACAGGATTTTCATACCTCACAAGGATAAATACACTGAAATCTGAGAGGTACTCAGACATTATAATAATGCAGGCCATACAAGTACATTAGATAATAAATCAATGGGATTATTCATGAGTAGTGTGACCCAGATGCTTATTTCTAGAATTTAGACCATTCTTTTATTTCCTTTTAAAAAGGGACCTTAGTGGTAGAAAACATCTTAAATACTGCACTCTTATGTAACTTTGTGCTTTCCCTCCACATATTAGATTCCACATATTGTTGTCTAGTTCTCTCATCTTCCCACTCCTGTTTGACAATCCATGTTTTGTCAGATTGGTCCTACACTGAAGTCATAATTATCCTACCATAACTCCTTAATCCTGCCAGATTGCGTAGACGCCAGCTCCAGAACAGAACCCCCATGACTTCAATGGGTCTGCGTGAGTAGAGTGGTCTGTCTTCATGGAAGAGCGTGCATGGCTGGGACCTTAGCTACAACTACATCTGGTGTAAAAGATGTCCATCCTATTTTTTGGTTTTGAGGAAAACATCTGGTCTTGCTTATACAGGTTTTTAGCTGAATAAAAATCAATTTCATGATGTAAAACCTGAATACTTTAGTAGAAAATTCTTGCATGCGTTGGCTTGTTTAGTTTATCAAACTTTGTTTTGGGGTGGCATGGGGTGATGGAGAGGAGAAAGAGAAATCCAGACCAGCTCTAGTTATAGGATCACAATCTAGGGAATGAAAATGGGTATCAACATTTTGGCATGATGTAGGTTTAGAAATAGTAAGTTTTCAGTACTGGATTTTCTTATGCAAACACATCATTTTCATAACTTAAGAGAACACAAAAAGATAAATTATGGAAAGCAAGTGGCAGGCAAATAAGTTTAACTATGCATTGCTTTAAAATGTTCCCTTTGGCAGAACTAAAGAACAGAGGCCCTGATCCTCAGCTAGTGTAAATCAGCATCACTCCTCTGACTTCCATGGAACTATGGTGATTCCACCAGATAAGGATCTGGCAGGGCCGCCCAGAGTAGGGGGCAAGTGGGACAATTTGCCTCAGGTCCTGGGCCCCGCAGGGGCCCCCATGAGAGTTTTTCAGGGCCTCTGGAGTGGGGTCCTTCACTCACTCCAGAGGCCCCAGAAAACTCTCACGGGGCCTGGGCCCCCAGAGCTTCTTCCGCTCCAGGTTCTTGGCGGCAATTCCGCTCCTGGACCTGCTGCCAAAGTGCCCCGAAGACCAGAGGTGGGGGGTCCTTCCGCCCCAGGACCCACCACCGAAGTGCTAGGTCTTCGGCAGCAATTCAGCTGCGGGGGCCCCCCGCTGCCGAAGACCTCAGGCCCCCTGAATCCTCTGGGCGGCCCTGGGATCTGGCCCATAAGTTAGTTCTCCTGTCTACCAGTCCTATGCTTTAACCACAGAACTATAATTTGCCTTTCATTATTAGTAAGTATTTGTATTTCTACTTAAACTTACTTTCTTACTGCTGACAAATAGAGAAGACAACATCATCATAATTTCTTCTAAGTTTTCACATTGCTATGATCACTTCTATAAGAAACATTGTCTATTTGCAGTCCTTTGCACAATAGCAATGTGTTCTATAATTTGTTTACAAGTAACGAGAAAGTTCTATGCTCAACTTGCAATACAAAACTGCAAAATATAATACCATTTCCAATATGAAAACACATTTGCTTACTTAATGATGACTTCCCTGCCCTGTTGCTGTACCCTCTACTATTATGTTAAAGAGCCCTGTATTGTATGAGAGAGGTAAGTGACAAAAGTAATATGGTTACACGGTACCTTATCACCTCACCCCAAAATCATCTGTTTCACATATGAAGACAGTTGCACATCATGAACCATTAGAGAGTAGCATTGTAGTCATCTCTGAATAAACACTACAATATTAAGTGGCCATACAAGTGCCTAGATATATGTAGAAGATGACACTAGATTGTAAACTAATGTATAATTCCAGAGTGATGTCCTTTCAATAGATAGTCATGCATCCCCACTGGCCGGGGTGTAACTGAGTTGGGATCAAGAATCTTGGTCCCTCAGAATCCCGTGTAAGGGGAATAATTTCATGTCCTGCAGTCAGGATAGGGTCAGGCCCATATAATAAAACATGAATGGAGGCAGAGGGAAGAGTACCACTGAGAAACAAAGTGAGATGCTGAACTCATGTTTAGGTATTTCAGCACCTACTACCGTAGAGAAGGTCACATTTTCTCCAGGTCCTTAACATGTCCTTTCCCGTTTATTTGAGTGTGGATTTATCTGTGTTCCCTGGAAAAAAAAAGACTAAAGCTTCATTCTTCTTAGATCTGTATTAGAAGTGAAATTAATATACATACTATTTGTAGTATTGAGACAGGAGGATCTGGGCCCTCCCATAACTAAAGAATCATTCCCTCAATTAAGGAGGAGGAATCCTAAATCCAGACTACAACTGATTGCTGGGGAAAACACAGGAGAAAACAGGAATGGGAGTGAGGTTAAATGTTGAAAATCAGGATAAACTAGAGAACCCTGGATAGCACCCACCACTTCTCAGAGGCATCCGAGGAGTCAATGGACACTACCCAGAGGAACTCTACCTCGAGACATGAGCAGAGAAGGGACATGAAATAGACCTCACAGTCCCAGAGTACCTCCCACTTCCCTGTCCAGCTTCTTCCTCCTAGACCATCATGGACAATCCTAGGAAGAAGTTGACAGGGAGGTCCTGTGACTTTGAGGGGGGCACAGAGGGGATGTGCAAAAATCCAAAGGTGCAGGGAAGAAATTTGTGTGTGTGTGTGTGTGAGTGTGTGTTTGTGTGTGTGTGAGAGAGAGAGAGAGAGTATGTAAAACACAATGGGTAGGTACAATATGATAGTTTAATATTGTGGTAGTGGTTCATGCTTTACCAAAACAAACAAACAAACCAGAAAAAAAGTATTGTCTAGATCCTCAGGTGGTATAAATGAGTGCAGCTGAGGATCTGCCCCTTCATTAACTTACATTTTGTGTTTTAATATTATATTCTTAGTAGCACTGATATCCAATCTGGAATAGTTTCATTTTACAGCATCAACTCACTTTTCTGTAAGTTACTATGTAACAATACCATAAAGACTTGCTTCTGTTCAGGCTTGGCCTGAGTCTAAGCTAAGCAGAATTTTTATTTCTTACAACCAATCTTCAAAAAGCAAAACAACAACCATAAAATGAGTTGAAACAATCTCTCACAAATTGAAAAGGTGTGTTAACTGATCAGTTTCAGATTTTTTTTAATCAAACAAATGTTTGGGGTGTAAGTTTCTTTAGGGGGTCCCCCCCTTGAAATGACAAACAAACTGGAGGGCAACCATTCCTACTTTTAACAATTCCTCAATTGTATTGAAAGGTCCCCTCCACCCCTCCCCACTTCTGATCAGACCCATGAAGCCACCCTTCATCACCACTTCTTAAATTTTCAAGTAAGTACCATTGTGCTTTCTCTCATGCAGCCCCTTATGCTTGTTTACAGGTAGTTCCTCCTATCTGCAAGAACAAGTCATTGTCCTCTTACAAACCTTCCTTAAAACTCTCCTCTGCTGTGTTGTCTGCAAAAAAATTGACAATGGCTAGTCCTGTGGTATGCAGAGAACACTGCCTATCATGCTGATTGTCTATTTGATTCCCTGTGTGCCCTCATCTGTCTTTCTGTACACACCTGTTGTCTGTCTTGTACTTAAATTACAAGCTTTCTGGGGAAGGGACTATCTTATTTTCCCCTACAATGCCAGGCACAATGGGGTCCTGGTCTAGGACTCCCAGGTGCTACAGTAATATAAATAAGCTTTAAGTGTAGGTTGGTTAGATTTTTTTCTTGAAATGAAGAAGAAATTGGAGGGCAGCTGCTTGTAAACAACAATCCACAGTAAATGTAGCTCTGTAGAAAAATGTATTTTTCAACACAATACTTCATTAAAGTAAAAATGTTAAAGTTTCTTGACAGCAATTTCAGTGGTCTGTTTTGTCACTTTTCAAAACACTGACACATTTTTCTAACAAAAATACTTTCAATAAGTAGAGAAGTTGTGAATAAAAATGTACAAAAATGTGTGTAAAGGATGGTATGTACACTTATGTTCTTTCTTTGTTTTCACTTGATTGACAATATTATAATTTAAACATTGTCAGTAAAATCTGTCTCTACCACATGCTGATACTGGCACTTCATCTGCATCTCACCTCTTGACTGGTATCAGCCCCTGGTGGTGCTCCAGCAGGAATCTCCAAGTAGGATTGGACTTCCAAATTCAATCCTGCCATGTAGTAGTGGCCATGGTGGACTTCATCCTTGAAAAGAGATCCCATGCAGAGGGGCATCTTACCCAAAAATATGGGGTGTCTCTGAATGGCAAATACAAGCAATCCTCTGGACATTAAGAGGATTGTGTATGCATCAGTTATGTAACACTGCAACAGGTTCTGTTGATTTAAAAGGCCATTTCAGCAGCCATGTTTTCTGTATCACCACATAAGCCAGTATCTTCTCACCAATGCCAGCACACAATATAATTCTAGTTGCCAATTTGTTAATGGGAAATGAGAAGATGATCTTGTCAAATCAAACAGCCCCTTCATCAGACTGCTACATCTCGTCTTCCACCACCATGGGACTCCAGAAGTAAACTTACCCTCTGATCTGACCAGAAGACTTTCAGTCTGCTGCTCAGTGCATCAAAGAAAGGTCACTTTTACAAAGTTGTGTCTTCTATCCAGCAAGGAAGGGCATGTCTATATGTGGGCACATCAAACCCTCTGCTAGTTAATTCCTGGCAGATGCAGAAGATTCAAAGAATCTGTGATTCCACATGCTGGCCCAGATGGCCGTGGTTTCTAGAGCCTCATATTTATCCAGGCTGACTCAATTCTCTATCCTGCTGTATCTCAATCTGAGAATCTACCCTGGAATTATCACAAATGATCAGGCATCCATGCTCCATCTTAAACTGAGTGTTGTCTCCCCTCATGGAATGGTAACTGAGGTGATTTAGTTCCAGAGATATAGCTTTAAATTCATCTCCCAAGATTCCTGGCTTTCAATAGCTAAAGGTCTTGCAAATTTATATGAAAATAAAAGTTTCAATTGTGATATGTTCAATTCCCCATGGATCCTCTGGAATGCCCTATCTGTCAGATGGTTTAGTCTTCATTTGTCTAGGTCTAGTTTTAATGTGAATCCTATTTAAGTTCATCTGAGAGAGACAATTCCTTGAAATAAGTTAAAAATAATTAATAGGATCACAGTGTGCAACTGAGCAGTAGTCAAGTCCAATGAGGAATTAAAAAAAAACAAAAGGGGAAGGTGTTTAGAGCTACTGATGTGATTTCAAAAAGAATAGGAGTACTTGTGGCACCTTAGAGACTAACAAATTTATTGCAGCATAAGCTCTCGTGGGCTACAGCTCACTTCATTCAGAGATTCTCTCCTCTCTAGAGGGATGAAATCCAGAATTGTCTAGGAATGAACTTGCTCCAGCTTATATCCTTGAAACCTTTAGATCACAGTTTTTTGATTGCTGTGAATGTAGGCCTTATTACTTAGGCAAACACCTCTGAGAAGTGTAGTCCTTTATTCACAGTAGAGGTGGTGGATGTGGACAGCAGCAACGCAGCCCTCCCAACCCTGCCCTGCCAATATGCCTCAACCCTAACCTGACAGGAACACTCATCCTCCATGGCCAATTCAGTCCTAAACCTTTTATGTCTGTGCTGTCAACAAGAGTATCGTTGACTACCAATACTGTTGTATTTTGTGATTACATACTAAGAACTGGAATTGATACCACCCAAGCTATTTAAAGACGCACATTTGAGAACATGGAGGATTTTGAGCACTGAAAGTTGAGGTTACAGCACGGAACTGAGCTTCAAGATATCTGGCCCTACCTCAGGCAACTATTGCCTCAGCAAAGTCCACGATCAAGAGTTGTGAAAGAGAATTTCAAAATCCCCAACAGTGCGTCCTACTCTTCAGATAACAGTACTGCATGCTAAAACTCTCTTCTGACAAAAAGACAATGGTAATGGAACTCCTTTCCCCATCATAATACTTTTAATTATAAAGCATTATAATAATAATAAATGTTATAGTTGGTGAAACACCAGTGGATGCATCAAATTGAAATCTCAAACCACAAAGCTACCAAAATTTTGTGCAAGGGACTGATCTGCAATAGAACTGATATTTCAAGCAGCCAAATATTGTAAATGTCCAATAAAATGCTGCTCCAGTATTGTCCAGACTCTAGAGATTTAAATTTAAAATAAATAAATAAATAAATAAAAATGACCCACTCTGTTCCAAGGGCCCAGGAAAAACAAAGCAGTAAAATGAATATATACATTTGTTTTTATGTTCCAATTAATTTTAGTTGTTTGATATACATTAATCTATCTAAAAAAGTAGCAGCAATATTACAAGAAATATATATTGGGGGGGAAAAAAACCATATATACGAATGACCTTGGCTTGAAATGACTTTGGTTTTTTCCATAGAAAAAGGTAACAGAGGTGAACTTTAAATGAGATTATATAAATCATTCAGCCCTCTGGAATGAAGTCATTTGCTGTTCTTACTCTCTTAAGGTGTAAGTACAGGAACCAAACACATGTACTGTGAAAGGGATGGGCCAGACATGAAGCTGGGATTTACAATAAATGTTAAAAATCATAGGATCAAACTCTCTGGTATGACCTGGTCACTTTGTGCTGCTCAAGGGGTGCAAAGTAGCTGGATTCTTGCCAGAATGGCCAGTGGGGAACTCTCTCCACTAGCATAAGCCTGTTGGGGCAACTGCTCTGCTGGGAGTTCCTCCTCCAAGCATAGTGGAGGAAGAATGTCAGGGGATGTACATATCAGAGTGTCAGTTGGAGGGGAGCGTAGGAAGGACTACAGTGCACTGGTCCTCCACAAGTATAGGATCTCTTTAGGATTGTATGGAGGTGGTATAAATTACAGTAGCCCCCAGGATGACTTAACTGTGAAATTGGTGCAGAATCAGGGAGCTTTAACTGGTTCTCTTAGATCTTCACCCTCCCTGGAGGGGACTGGAGCTCACATGCAGGGGAAGATGTTAGAGAACTAAGCACTTCTATTAACGGTAGAGTCTCCAAACCCAATTAGGGACTAATCCGGAGGTATACAAGGCACTACTTGTAACATGAGGTGCTCTCATGGAAATAGGAGACAGACTTGTTGAAAGCCTCTGGGTAAGCCAAGAGGGGTAAAATCAAGGGTGATGTCATGGTACGGGTCTACTACAGACCACTTAACCAGGAAGAAGAGGTGTATGAGGCTTTTTTTAAATGGCTAACAAAATTATACAGAGCACAGGACTTGGTGATGTGGAACTTCAACTACTCAGACATCTGTTGGGAAAATAACACAGCAGGACACAGATTATCCAACAAGTTCTTGGAATGTATTGGAAACATTTTTTTTTATTTGAGAAGGTGGAGACAGCTAGCAGGGGAGAGGCTGTTCTAGATTTGATTTTGACAAATAGGGAGGAACTGGATAAGAATTTGAAAGTGGAAGACAATTTGGGTGAAAGTGATCATCGGCCCACTTCATCATATGCATAGAATGGAACATATAGTGAGGATATATATATATATATACACACACATACAGAGAACATGAAAAGGTGGAAGTTGCCCTACCAACTCTAAGAAGCTGATTAATTAAGATGAGCTATTGTCAGCAAGAAAAACAAAACCTTTGTAGTGATAATCAAGATAGCCCATTTAAGACAGCTTGACAAGAAGGTGTGAGGATACATAACATGGGGAAAGAGATTCAATGTGTGTAATGGTTGAGCAATTCCCAGTCTCTATTTAAGCCTAAATTGATAGTATCTAGTTTGCACATTAATTCAACTTCAGCAGTTTCTCGTTGGAGTCTGTTTTTGAAGCTTTTCTGTTGCAAAATTGCCACCTTTAAATCTGTTACTGAGTGACCAGAGAGGTTGAAGTGTTGAAGATAAGATCCTATGAGAAGCAAGTATAAGACAAAAAAACAATAGAAGACAGTTGGCAGTATTTCAAAAAGATATTTTTAAGGGCACAAGAGGAAACTATCCCACTGTCTAGGAAAGATAGAAAGTATGGCAAGATACCACTCTGGCTTAACCAGGAGATATTCAATGATCTAAACATTTAAAAAAGAGTCCTATGAAAAGTGGAAACTAGATCAAATTACAAAGGATATAAACAAATAACACAAGTATGTAGGGACAAAATTAGAAAGGCCAAGGCACAAAATGAGATCAAACTAGCTAGAGACGTAAAGAGTAAAAAAGAAAATATTCTACAAATATATTGGAAGCAAGAGGAAGACCAAGGACAGGGTAAGCATGTTACTCAATGAGGGGGAAATAATAACAGAAAATGTGTAAATGGCAGAGGTGCTTAATGATTTCTTTGTTTCGGTTTTCACCAGGAAGGTTGTTGGTGATTGGATGTCTAATGTAGTGAATGCCACTTGAAATGAGGTAGGATCTGAAGAGGCTAAAATAGAGAAATAACATGTTAAAAATTACTTGGACAAATATAGATGTCTTCAAGTCACCACGGCCTGATGAAATGCATCCTAGAATACTCAAGGAGCTGACTGAGGAGATAACTGAGCCATTATCAATTATCTTTTAGAAGTCATGGAAGACGAGAGAGATTCCAGAAGACTGGAAAAGGGCAAATATAGTGCCTATCTATAAAAAGGGAAATAAGAACAACCCAGGAAATTACAGAACAGAACCCAGGGAAGTACAATTTAACTTCTGTACCTGGAAAAATAATGAAGCAAATAATTAAGCAATCAGTTTGCAAACATTTAGAAGATAATAAGGTAATAAGTAACAGTCAGCATGGATTTGTCAAAAACAAATTGTGTCAAACCAACCTGATAGCTTTCTTTGACAGGGTAACAAGCCTTGTGGATGGGGGGGAAGCAGCAGACATGGTATATCTTGATTTTAGTACAACTTTTGATACTGACTCCCAGACCTTCTCATAAATAAACTAGGCAAATGCAACTAGATGGAGCTACTAAAAAGTGGGTGCAAAACTGGTTGGAAAACCTTCCAGAGAGTAGTTAGAAGTGGTTCACAGTCATGCTGAAAGGGCATATAACAAGTGGGATTCTGCAGAGATCAGTTCTGTGTCTGGTTCTGTTCAATATCTTCATCAATGATTTAGATAATGGCATATAGAATACACTTCTAAAGTTTTTGGATGATACCAGAAGGAGAGGATTAAAATTCAAAATGATCTGGACAAACTGGAGAAATGGTCTAAAGTAAATAGGATGAAATTCAATAAGGACAAATGCAAAGTACTCCATTTAGAAAGGAACTATTAGTTGCACACATACAAAATGGGAAATGACTGCCTAGGAAGGAGTACTGTGGAATGGGATCTGGAGGTGATAGTGGACCATAAGCTAAATATGAGTCAACAGTGTAATGCTGTTGCAAAAAAGGGAACATCATTCGGGGATGTATTAGCAGGATCGTTGTAAGCAAGACACGAGAAGTAATTTTCTGCTCTACTCTACACTGAGTAGGCCTCAACTGGAGTATTTTGTCCAGTTCTGGGCACCACATTTCAGGAAGGATGTGGACAAATTGGCGAGAGTACAGAGAAGAGCAACAAAAATGATTAAAGGTCTAGAAAACATGACCCGTGAGGGAAGATTGAAAAAACTGGTTTTGTTTAGTCTGGAAAAAGAGAAGACTGAGAGGGGATATGATAACAATTTTCAAGTATGTAACAGGTTATTACAAGGAGGAGGGCAAAAAATTGTTTTTCTCAACCTCTGAGGATAGGACAAGAAGCAATGGGCTTAAATTGCAGCAAGAGAGGGTTAGGTTGGACATTAGGAAAAACTTCTTAACTGTCAGAGTGGTTAAGCACTGGAATAAATTGCCTAGGGAAGTTGTTTGGGAATGTGTGTTTAATTTTGATGAGCAATATCAAAAATTAAATGTTTCAACACTTCCAAATCGGAATTTTTTTAAGAACTCTTCATTCTATGACAAATCTGTCTTGACTTTTTTGTCCCAATTTGGAATGAAAGCAAATGTGAAAATATCAGAATTTATCGCGGGATATGAATTTGGGGGTAGGGTAGGGGGTGGTTGGTTGTTATTTTTGCCCAGCTCTAGTTAATATCATCAAAAATATAATTTCCCTAAAGCTGTTAGTCTTAACATAATACTTAAAAACCAGAAACATAAGCATAACCACTGCTGCTTCCAACAAATTAAAACCTAAGGCCCTGATCCTACAGGGGGCACCATGTTGGCTGACTTTTGGGATTTGGGCCTAAATTAGACAAGGCAAACAAATGAAAGACTTGTCCCAGAACTATAGTTCAATAAAAGGAAGGAGAAATTACAGAAGGGAAAAAAGTAAAAAAAACAAAAATGAGAGTACTTCTTGAAAGAAGTATTGTATATACATTACAAATGATTAAGAAATGACAAATCACCAGAGACAATCTCCATAAAGAGGAAAGAGAAGACAAGAATGACATCTCTTGTAATATTGAGTTCAAGGCTTCCAGAATGGATTAAGATTGTCCCAAGAGGGAGATTTGTTACCAGCTTTCAAAAAAACCCCACAACTACTTATGTCCATCATGTACAGGACTAATATAGATTCATACTAGATGAAACCTTCTCCTTCTCCTTCATTACAATGTCATCATACTTTAAGCGTTATCTGAGCAAACAACATCTTGCATAACTTTAAGTAGATTTGCCAGGTGCTAAACTAGCAGGAGGCACATAATGCTTTTAGGGTTGAAAATGAGGCAATTATGTTGTCGGAGTCTGATTGGCTGTCCTTTCACTTTTGGAATATGAGATGAACAATTTAGAAATTGGCTCTGAAGAAATTCTGTACATTGCACCTGTTCACTTTATTAAAACACTGACACCTCCACAGGGGTGAGGGGAGAATATTGGTCACAGAAGCAATGATATCTGGGTATATCTGTTCTTACTATTGATTAAATTGCCTGACAACCACATGGGGAAGTTAATTACTGGGAGGCAAATTAACACCTCTGCAAGATAACAGAGTAAACAATAATTATATTAAGAATACAGGAGGCTTGAAGCTTTTTTTTTTCTGGAGGCTGAAGCTCTAAGCCCCATCTTAAAAGAACCACTGCTATATAGCTCTGAGGCAAATGGATTGAACCATATTGACTAATGTCTTTATTCACAATGTTTAACAAGGAACTTCTGCTGCCACTGATTCAGCTCAGACTGTTCACAATGAGTCTTTCAATTAAGATTTGGAATGAGAGTCACTTGGCATAGCAATTGGCTTCCAATCCTGATTTAGCAATTGGGTCTGTTTTGGTCAGAGAAGAGGCAGTGGGCGCTGGGTGAATGATCCCACCTCCTATATACAGTGAGATTGCATGGATCTTTCACAGACACATTCTTTCTCCCTTCTGAATCAATAACAACATAACTTATCATGGCACAAAGTTAAATCTGTGTTCTTTATAGATTAAAGGAGTCGTTCACACTCCAGTCTTAATTTTAAGTTTGATTTATTAAGTTTATGCAGCATCTTCTCTCCCAGTTAAAATGTAGTACTTGAAAAACCAGTAATGGATCGTCAACTACGATACAAAAGCACTTCTATTGAGAAAAGTGTTTCTTTGCAAAGGGTGTTGTGGGATTCCAAATGCATTGTCTTACTGTTTCCAGATCAAATTTGCTCAGTGTACAAGGAGATACATTTAGTTCTAGCTATTTGCCCTGCAAACTCAGCCTGTGATCTGAAAGCCAAGCTGGGCACTTTCCTTCCTTTGCATCAGCACAATAGAAAGTCCATAAAAATGTACCCATAGGAACATCTGTGCAACCCCGCTGTCTCTAAATTATGCCCTCAGTAATGCTTCTACAACCCCTGTACTTTTTAATAGATGGAACAAGTGCAAATGAGGACATACTGTACAATGGCACAGTTTAAACTTGTCAGCTACCTTCAGATGTCATCCTAAATATTCTTTCTCATTGCTAAGGGAAGCACAGGAAATATTGAAAATATCAAGGTAATTTTAAACTAGTTGCTAGCTAAAGGTAATCTGAAAATAAATAAAGCATGACTGCTACAAATTAAAGAGAATGAGGCTGAATGTGAGCAACTGTGGGCATAATTTGGAATGTAGGGTCTCTATCACCTGTGATGATATGGGAGAAATAACAAACCTAAGCTGGTGTCCACATTGCAGGTAGACTCTGAATTCTTGGCAACTGGGGGGAAAACAAAAGAAAATATAAATTGAGCTAATTTGAATTTGGAGCTACTGAGGCAATACAAATGGAATCCCCTGGTGCCCATTTCTACAGAGATAATTTTCAGAGTAAACTACACCCAAGGAAACAGCAAATATCAATAGCTTATTGAGTGTGAGGGTAGTCTTAAAGTAAAAGAAAAACAAAATTGTACTGGATTTTTCTATTAAATAGACGAGTACTTACAGCTAAACATTAAGGACCAAATTTAAACTTGCTGAAACTTCGCTAGAGTCATCCATCAACAAACATCTGACATAGTAATCACACTTAAAAATGCTTGCTTAATGGAGAGGATGGGAGAACAACAGGTTGTGTTAGTCACATTGAAAATGCACTACTGGAAGAAGCTGAAATACTACAGAGATGAGGGTGGGATAAGAAGCTGTATAGAAAAAGCAGGGATTTGCCTACTGAAAGTGAGCCTTAGCACAAATCTCACTCCACTAAACATAAGCATGTTGTTATTTTACCATTTCCCCCAGAACCTCCTTTGTTGTGAAAAGAGTCAACAACAAAACACCTTTCTCTCAGTTTGAGAGAGTGAATCACCTGCTTTCCTGGTGGTCACCAACAAGGCTGATCCTATATTTGCTTTTTATACATTAAAGCACTCATTTATTATTACTATGATTTTAGCAACTACTTTATCATTGTAACTAGCTTAATGACAAATCTCTACGAGACTGTAGAAATAAGTGCTTTAAATTATTATAGTATAATTTTGTGAACCATGCTGCTTGGAAGTATACATTATGGTTCAGTGAGTGCTCAGCACCTAACTACCACCAGAGCTTTTGAGAATCAACCCCTGAAAGCTTTCATGTTCATGTTAGGTGAAACAGCACATCCAAGATGGTTTCTGAAAATAGTGTGGAATTTTGTTGTTCCCAAAATACAGTAGACAAGTTCACCATACTATTAATAGATAATTCCTTAAATTGTCCTCTGAAAAATAGGACCAGACACATCAGAGCTAATCTCTTCTGTTGATTTATGTAGATTGTTCATGAAGTGAGATTGTTCAAGATGCAAACACTGTCCACAAAAATGAAAGTTACATGAACTTTAACTTTATTGACATTTAATTCAATAATAAGTAGATTGCCCCTTCTACTAGAGTCTCTTAATGAATTTCCTTTTGTCCTTTAAATCCCATTCTTTTAGACAAGATGCTTCCAGGAAGAGAGTGTTAATAATTCAATCTACACAAAGACTTGAAAAAATATATATAATTTCAGGATAGATTGTTGGTTGGTGTAAATCAGAATAACTTCATTGACTTCAGGGGAGTTATGCTGATTTACATCAACCAAGGATCTAGCCCTACATTTCAGATAAATCTTTCAATGTTTTCATTTCTTCTGATGATTATGTATCACTATTTACAAAACTCATCACTATTCAGCAACAGGAAATTCAGCAGTTATTAAGGAATTATGCACTGTTTCAGATATTCTTTATGCAGCTTAAATCCACTGACTCAAGGGACTTAAAGAAATAACATAAAAAGCAATGCAGTTATAATAATATATTTCAATCACAGCTATGATGGAGGCTGGGCTCATAATGAACATTTTCAGCAAAGATTTATTCAAATTTTAAAATCAGTTGATTTTAGCAATGTTCATGCCCTTTTTGTTTTGCTTTCTGCAGATGCTGAGTTTTCCTTTCACAAACATCTGTGCCAAGCACATTTTCAAGAGTAATATAAGAGTATTTACAGAGAGCAAACTTTAAAAGTTGCATGTTTGCTCTTGAAGTGTTTGCACGCTCTTTCAGGGAAATTGTTGTCCACAGAATTGTCTTTAGTTTCATTCCCAGTTTTGTTCATTCCAATAGAAGATTTCAAAGGTTCACCTTTCTAAGTTATAAAGGGCCAAATTTACGAAAAGGCCACAATCTGGCCTCTAAATTTGTGCAGAACCACAAATTTGTGAGGACAAACAATACACGCTTTAATGGGCACATACCTGCAAGACACTGTGGCCTTGATCCATTTAAGCAAATGCTTAACATGTAGCACACACATCATCTCAATTAATTCAGTGAGACTACTCACCACATGCTCATTTAAGCATGTTTTAGCACTGGCTTTGCCTGATCACTTGAGTCCAAGCTGAGTAGTAAGCTATCTATTCAAAGTCTATGCACTGTGCTACTTCTGTCTAGAGTATCTTGAGAGTTATAGTATGTTTGCATGGGAAACGTTTTGCGCTGGCCTTTTTCATAGTGGCTTTGAAAATATGACTTGTGGTATCTTTTATAAACAGTAAAATGCAGCTCTTCTATATTTCTAATGAATGCATAGAATCAGAAAAGGATTGCATTCAACAATGTGCTTTTAACATTTGATCTCTTAGCTAAGTCTCTAGAATTCTTTATAGGCTTCTTGCCCTTTCTTTTCCCCCACATTCTTTTCAAAACAAACACACCAAATGACATTTGCCTCTTAAGGGGGAATTTCAACACCAACAGCCTCACGTTCAAGGAAAGAAAAAATAAATAGGGAGTAAGCATTCTGTGCATGTGCACAGGATGAAAATAAAATATCAGGATGGAAAGAGATTTTATTTTCAGGTTTTCAGGAGTTATAAATAACTTAAAACCTGATTATGAAAATGGCATTAATTTGATGAGATGTCACAATTTTCATAAATAGTCTTAATAATCCTGCAATCCACATCTTCATATTTGCTTCTTTTAAAACAGTCTTCCTTTTTATTATTATTATTTTAAAACATGTATTGCTGTGTCAACAATTAATTTACAATAGTCAATGTAATTTTCTTTTAAGAAGCCAGGACTGGAAGGGAGCTCATGAGTCATTGCGTCTAATCCCTTGCTATCCTAGCAACCACATTTAAATGCCACTGAGCAGCCCACATGCATCAGCATTCATGTTATGCTCCCTGTCAGTACCAGTCCTGGGCCAGGGAAGCTAATGATCCAATCAGCAGACCAGATTCAGTGATGAATCTGGTCATGTGCCACCTGACACACATTGCACATACGCTAAGAAGTAGTATCAGTATGTTTCTTTTATTTCTGTGAATTTTGTGAAAAATTGTTACTATCTTTTGGTAACACTTTTTTTTCATGTAAGTGCTCAGTGGTTTGAAGCTATTTATATGGGATATTGCTAGGTATTGTACAGTTCAGTGGTACTATAGACAATTTCTGCTTAGGCAACACTCAAACTTATCTTAAGTTATTGTTATTAATAAAATACATCTTGATAAGGATATTTCTTCCACTAAGTACTGTACAAATATAGATAGATAGCTCCTGCCCCCGTGATCATGGGTTTAGGCTTTCAAAGGGATAGGTCCTGTGCTGAAAATTATGTGTGTGCTTAAGTGCTTTCCCAAATGTTGTTATAAGTACAGGTGATACTGGAAATTTTTAAACCCATTTGTAGCTGGCATAACTTCAGAGGCATTATATATGTCAAAGTAGGCACAATTTATTGTACATAAAAATGGGGTAAATGAAAAATGGATTTGTTTTGACGAAAAGCACTCTCTTTATGCCATTGTTAAAAAACAGCTTCTTAGAACATTCCTCTCATGGAGTATCATGCTTAAACATGAATTCAGCCAAGGTCCTTGAAACACTAATGAAATGCACTAAGAATTTAGGATGAACAGTTTCAGCATGAATTTTTGATAAGAAAACAGCTGCTCATCTTGCAAGGGTGGTAGCGAAGTCTGAAGGCCAGAAGACATGGCTGTGTGTATAAGATATAACAAGGAATAAGCAGATGGCTTAGAGTAAACAATTCAAAATAGCTGTCAGTTCTTTGGGTGAAAACACAATATGTTTTCTGATATTAAGAGGTTACATGAAACTCAAAGAACTAACTGTGTTTTGAGTTTCTGGAGGGAAACTGCAATGATAAAGCCAGCCAAGGACATTGTGAGAAAAGTAATACACTACTGGAAATGTTCATTGCCCAAAATGGGATTTGAGTTCTTGTAAGATGTCAGAAAAGAGTGTGTTAAAAGACATTTCGTATTGAATTTTGTTAGCCTACCAAATCTTTATTAATTACCACTGTCCTAGGGAAAAATTGCTGCTAGCTATGAATTGTTCATGGAAAAACAATCCATAGCTCAGAGGTACCTACCTGTGACATAACCTTAGTCCCAGATTTGGACCTTAGCGTCCAAAATATGGGGGTTAGCATGAAAACCTCTAAGCTTAGCCACCAGCCTGGACCTGGTACCTGCTGCCACCACCCAAAAAATTAGAGCGTTTTGGGGCACTCTGGTCCCTCTGAAAAACCTTCCCTGGGGACCCCAAGACCCAAATCCCTTGAGTCTCACAACAAAGGGAAATAATCCTTTTTCCCTTCCCCCCTCCAGGTGCTCCTGGAGAGATACACAGACACAAGCTCTGTGAAACTACACAGAGAGACTCCCCCTCTCTGTTCCCAATCCTGAAAACCAAAAGTACTTTCCTATTCTCCCAGAGGGAATGCAAAATCAGGCTAGCAATCCAACACACAGATCTCCCCTTGATTTCTTCCTTCCACCAATTCCCTGGTGAGTACAGACTCAATTTCCCTGAAGTAAAGAAAAACTCCAACAGGTCTTAAAGGAAAGCTTTATATAAAAAGAAAGAAAAATACATCCAAATGTCTCTCTGTATTAAGATGATACAATACAGGGTCAATTGCTTAAAAGAATATTGAATAAACAGCCTTATTCAAAAAGAATACAAATCAAAGCACTCCAGCACTTATATTCATGCAAATACCAAAGAAAAGAAACCATATAACTTACTATCTGATCTCTTTGTCCTTACACTTAGAAACAGAAGATTAGAAAGTAGAACTACTTCTCCAAAGCTCAGAGAAAGCAGGCAGGCAGAAAACAAAGACTCAGAGACTAAATTCCCTCCACCCAGAGTTGAAAAAATCCGGTTTCCTGATTGGTCCTCTGGTCAGGTGCTTCAGGTGAAAGAGACATTAACCCTTAGCTATCTGTTTATGACAACCTGGCATAAGACACCTGATTTTTTCCAAAAATGGTGTCCTAATTTGGTGTGCATTTAACATGATTGCATGCACCAATCTGTTATCTGTGTCTGCAAGAGTTTGTTAGATATACACAATAACTGGCTATATGCATGTGCCACTTCAGTATGTATCTACAAATTTGACTTTCAACTGTACTTAAATTCTGGCATATACATTTAGGTAACTCAGACCTTAAAATTCTATCTAGGAGAAAACTTTATAAGCTCGCCTTTTCTTAGGGAGCAGTGGAGCTAAGAGAACCATTTTGAGGTTTTTTGTTGTTGTTGTTTTGTTTTTTAAAATCCATTAGTACTAGAAATCCAGAAGGAGACTTTCAAAGGCACAAATGGTAGTTAGGCACTGAACTGGTATTTTATGCCTTTGAAAATATACAAATCTACCCTTTAATTGTTTTATCTGAAACAGACAAAGGAGAAAGAACACTGACAGCAGACAAGTAGTCTTAAATAGAATGTTTGCAGTCTTATTCTTTAGGATGAATTCCAGCCATGGATACATGTGCGTGACCCTCGTTGAACTCAACAGCAATTACAGATCTGTTATCTGAGGCAGAGTTTCTCTGTTTGATGACACGCTTGTTATATATTTAAACTAAAGTGGAGTGGAAAGCAGGAGAGTTAGAAAACTAGTAAACTCACGTACTCATGTTTACCTGGATTTGAGTTACATAAATAACACTGGATGAAATCTGTTTTGTGTACAGAAAACCAGCATAGGGGTAGTGCATTGGGCTGTGACTGAAAGGAGCATAAGTCTTTAATTCAATAATAATATGCTGTATGACCTTGGACAAGTTATTTCCCCTACCATCATCACTGTCTTGTCTATTTAGAGTCTGGGCTCATTAGGAAAAGAAAATAAAAGGCCTCTGCACCCTCTTTATGTCCTTAAATCCATTAAAATGGGATGTTGGCCTGAGGAAGGTTTACAGGAATTTCCCTTATTTGCTGTAGGGAAATTAAATGTGAGCTGTTTAAAATGACATTTTTGACAGTTTTTCCTGAAATATGCTATTAACATGCATTAAATAATATCTCCTATATTGCAGAATATCCAAAGCATTCGTAATGTCTCATAATTATTGGTTTTAATAGAAAGTTGACATTAAGTGAAATTCCTCTTGGAAGTACTTTTCAAAAAGTAATAAGATTTATGCAGATTTTGTCATTCCTCACAGAAACTCCACTATCTTCTGTCAAACATTGTCATTCCCCCCCTCTCCCCCTAATTCAGAACAGTACCAAATGATGGACAACATTTGTCACCTATGTTGTCCTTGCTTTCAAGGTATGTCTATATACAAAATATTCTAAAAATGTAAGGCAGAGATTTTCAAATATTGCCTAAGGGATTTAGACACTCATATCGCACTATATTGTCTACACTTATTGAAATAAATTCAAGAGATAAGGGCGTGTGAGAGGTCGAGGGAAATGGTTTAATGGAATTCCTATTAATAATTTATCTACTCTCATATTGTTTAAGGAATAAACCTAGTAATAATTACCAACATGCTGTGTTAATGTTAAACTGACATTCAGATCAATACCATGATTTTAAATATAGTTGAATTGCCATTTTTTTATAAATGTAGGGCTCCAGTATTAGCAATTTTTCCCTTGACATTATGTTCACTGAACCCTGAGAGCACACTGTGAGTGGATTTTACTTCTTTCTTGCCCTATTGATACGTTTAGTAATCTCTTTCCTAGATGCTGAAAACTACAAGGCTAAACATCACAAATCTGTGGCTAAGTCTGAATTTGATGGGGATTAAAAAGGGGTATATTTGCAGCCATTGCTTTGACTATACATAAGCGGTGAAAAGTCCAGGTGAATACTAAAGCTGTAGACTGTTTGAATAATATCTGGCCAGATTCCCTCAATGATGGATGGTGATATAAGGGTTATAGAGGTGCTGAGCTGTTCAAAATGACATCCCTCTCCCCTCATTCAGTATTTCCTGGACATAGCTTCAGTGAATTGCTCTTCATCTACTTTCAGACTTCAGCCAAGCTCTCCCTTAGCTGAGAGATGGCACTGATTGCATCTGTTGGGAAGGAAGGTGCTATTGAGCTCTGGGTATTTTTGAATTGTGTATTGCTCAGTTCATAGGAAAAACAGGTTTTATATCCATGTTGTTTAGGGAAATGATCTTCTCCTTCATGGTGGGCTGCCCAAAGCTGTTACTGCTGCAGTGAAACTTAACTGTGTGTGACTCAAGGATCTCATTTAAACATGCTGTCTTTATCTCTCTAGTAACACCAATAAACTCCATGGAGTAGAGCTGAAACTAAGTTTTAGCTGTCTTTCTATCCAATATTCCTCTGGCCTGGTGTAAGGGGTTGCCCTCCCCCTAGAATACCACATGTATTTTTAGATGGATACTGCCCATTGATGTTCAGTAATTCTCATTGGCATTATGTATTAAAATAGACACCTGATAAATAACTAACCAAAACATTCCTGTTGGTTAATATCCAGGGGAAAGTATCTATTCATAACCACATTGATGCATCTCTGCCTTATTAAATGAAGTCACTCTATTTTCTCAACAAAGGGAGAAGATGTGTTTAGATAGTAAGCTCTTTTGGGGGCAAGAACAGTCTTTGTACAGAACCTAGAACAATGGAGTCCCAGTCCATGAGTGAGGCTTCTAGGTGCTATTGTAGTATAAATAATACTGTTTGTATAAAATGCAGCAACAAAAGAAAATTTGCAATACCATAGAGGCCATGGAAAGACCATTATTTTTACTGGGAAACTTGTCATTGACCTAAATATTCAGCAGCAAAATCAACATGGTACCATAAGAGATATGATATGTAGCAGCTTAACACATTTACACTCTGAGACAAACAAAAAGGGATGTTACTTACTTGTAACTGAGGTTCTTTGAGATAGACTCTGGATATTCCCACATGTGGAATATGTACTCAACTGTCCAGCCTTCTACTGTTAGTGACTGTTAAAGCACTTGTGAGGCCCCCCTCTCACCACTCCCCTTATCACTCCAGCACATTCTCAGGATGGGGCTATAAAAGGGAGCATTGCAGCAGTTGTCATCTCAGTTCTTCCCACCATTAATGTACCTCAGTGCTTTCCACCATTAATGACACTAGTGCTCCTTAGAAGGGAAGAAGGGTTGGAACGGTGGATATGCAAAGTTCATCTCAAAGAACAAGTAAATAACCTTTAGTTCTTCTTCGAGCATCCTCTGCATATTCCCACACTTGGGAAGGTTTAGTCAACAGTAATCAGAGTAGGATGGGGGGATAAAAAGCCTTAATTTAAATAAGGATTGAAGAACTGATCTGCCAAAATGGGCAGCTGATCCAGTTTAGATATCTATCACATAATGCTTATTAAAGCATGCATAGATCTGTACACTGATCTCTACAAATTTCAGCTAGTGGGACATGTTTTAAGTATCCCAGATCCAACAAGGAGACAATTGGAGATACCACTGATGTGGGGATCTACAAAATAGGTGATACAACTCTCCTATGAGAGAAAGTAGGTCTTCGGGGCAGGGTGGAGGGGAAGCATAAGCAACAATCCAGGTGGTGAAGTTATCTACCTTTTGTTTCTTGTGAGCAGGAAGAGACACTGCAGGCTTCATTATCCATGCGTCTCTTTCCTTGTCTCTGTAAAGATCCAACAGAATCTGAGGAGTGCAGTTTGGAGTGAAATTGTGCAGTTATAACAACAGACAGTATTGGTGCCGGGGTAGTATTCAGATCCAACAACTGACATAAAAGAATGGTCAGATGACCCCATATCTTTATGACTCCAATCCCTTCTTCAGCTCTGCATGTTCATGGTCCAAGAGACTTGAGTCCACAGTATAGGGTGTGGCCCCAGGTACTGACAAGTGTTTTGTTTTGACTTTTTTTTCCCCTTCTTCAGATCTCTGGATCTTTGGCTCTGGAGTTTCAGTCACAGATTGGTAATTGTCCAGACATGTTTCCATCATGGACTTGTTCTCTTGTAGGAATTAGATCTGTGGGTTTAATCAGAGAGTGCCCAGTCTTTAGAGCTAGATCCTGATAGTTTAGAATAGAAGGCTTCCTGGAACTGTAGGGTACTGGAGCTGATTCAAGCCTTTTATCCATTTTGTCTGGAGCCTTAGAAATCTCTGACCTGGAAGATTTAACTGATGAGGCTTCCTGTAGGAGGGACTGAAGGCTATTTTACCCCTTGTTTCTAGCTTGTGCTGTGAAGTTTCTGCAGCCAGAAGGAGAAAGCTCTTCTCCAAAGCACTTCAGACAGAGAGTGGGAGTGTCCAGTGTTGGGAAGGCAACAAGACATAGAGTGCATCTCTTGAACCCATACTTCTTGCTTTTTGGATCCGCTATCAACAGTAACTATAACTGTCTAACTACAAACACTTAATATTAAACTAACATGCTAGAGCACTGAGGGGAGAGGCAAAATGGGATGCACAAGAACTCTAACAGACAGTACTAGTAGAAGGCTCCATCATTCATTGGCGTATGTCAGCACATGTCCCAAGAGCGGACACTCAAAGAAGTACAGTCATCTATACATAAAATGCAGCTCAAAGGAAAATATTTTCAGACAGAAATACATCAAGGCACTTCTTGTTACCAGGTAGCTTCATCTGTCATTCTTGAATCGCTAACCAATATCACCTCCCATTCAAACAGGACAATATATGGGTAGGCAAAACTACAGCTTGTCAGTACCTACAATGTAATTGTGCTGATGTATAATGTTCTGAGTGAAGGTGTGATTTCAGAAATGTACAAAGATGTCAAAATGGAGCAATTTCAAAGAAGGATGCTTTATAAAAAACAACAAACAATATATGAATTTTTTAAACAATGATTGATTCATGGCATCCTCTCAGAACTTCGTGGTCCACATCCTCATTTCAGGAGCAGGACTAGTGCTAGGGCCTTGAGCTGTCATTTTCAAAGGAGCCTAAGAGAATTAGGCATCCAAATCCCATTGAAAGTCAGTGGGAGTTGGATGATTAACAGCTTTAGGCTTCTTTGAATTCCCCAGCCTCAATTAATTTTGATTGGGCAGAGAGAAATTACAAGAATGAATATAAAAAACATAGTACTTATAAATTTCTCCCCTTCCACTTATACTCAAGCATTTTAGTGTTGAGTCTTTTTCTCCCCTAGTTTCCAGTTCTTACATTGCCTTTTTTCTCTCTCAGTACTGTCACCCCCAGACTATATCTTTCCTGTCTGCCATACATTTTATTTCATTCTACAATTTCCACTTTTCTCTACTCCTCCCTCACATCCCTTCACTTCTATTTTTCTGCCTGATATTTTTTTCCCCGAGCTCTCCTTCCTTTTTCTGCCAGCTGGCTAGACATCTGTTCCTGATAATACTGAGTGAATGAGTTGTGAAAACAGTTGTTCAGAAGCCAATTTTACCTGCAGTTTCCATTCTCTATGGGACTGGAAGTCCTGGGGATGAGAAGGAGGGAAATGGTGTGTGAAACAAACCCTGATGTTTAGAAAAAAAGCCAGTGTGACACAGGATGTGGTGGAGGAATGAGATGGAACTAGTCCAATTTAAACAGTCCTCATGGGATTGTAGAGAAGCTTTTGGAGTAGCAATTCTTACAAGTCCATGTTAATTTAGGGGCAAATCCAATCCCCAGTGGTCAGCCCAAATATTCCAGCTGGTTATGGTAGATCTCAACAGCAGCATGGGGGTAGGAAGTGTGAAAGGAATCTTCCACTTTAGGCTGCAGAGCAGAGGTGGGCTGTAGTGACAGCTACAGTTCTAGTGTATTTCTGCTGCAGAAGGAAAGATTTAGAATCTATGTAACAGTGAATTGGCCAATGCTGACCCTTCTCTGATCTGTCTCCTCCCCTTCCTATATATTCATTCACACTGCCATGGAAAGGGTCCTCATGGAGCTCGGCTTCACCACTTACAGGAGATAAGTATTCTCTGAGCTGCCTGCCCAAATCCAAAAATAATTCCACTGCCCCCACCACCTGTTGGAGGTTGGGGTAGCATTTGTCCTATAGGAATCAAGGCGTTATAATGAGTAAGGCACAGATCGAGCAAAGCATTGAAGCATATGCTTACCTTTAAGCATATACATAGTCCCAAGGGCTTCAAAGGGACTGCTCACCCCTCATGGTTAAGGAAATTCTGTGATGTTCAGTAACACAAATACAAATATTTAAAAAGATCACACCTGACTCTTCAAATTCGCTGTTGTAAGCATTCCAGGTTTCACTTATGCGAAGCAGGGTTTCTTCCATGGCTTGAATGTCCATGTAAGGACAGTTGCACTCTGGGAATTTGGGGCCACACTGACACCAGCAATCATTATCTTTGCAGATAAACTCCCCCTCTGAATTGCAGGCGATATAACTCAAAGCTGCCTGCACAAAAGGCTCCTGCAGATATTCAGGCAGGATGAGCTGAAGACCTTTGGAAAATAAAATAGGAATAACCTCATTTAAATGTGAGATAGGGTTGATGCAAACAGATTCAACAATCTACATATCATATTGACAAAATAATATTTTAGATACAGAAGGAAACTATGTGGCCTAATTAGGTCAATTTACCCATCTGTCTAGCATTCCCACTATATAGTATGTTTCCTCTCTCAAGGCTTAACCTCAGATGAATTCCTTATTTCCATCTGAGTGCAGAATATCAATCCTAGTAACCTGTGCTCTCCAGATAGAGGGTTTACTGAAGTTCTTTCCTTCTGAGGAAACTGTCAGTAAAAAAAAAAAAAAAAAAAAAGGTGCAAGGGATGGATTATATCAACCTTACATTGTTAAGAATCGATAAATAAATAGCCAGAGTCATAAGGGCATTTCTGTAGCTAAAAAATGGAGTGAAATTACAATCCTGATATTAGCAGTTAAAGTAAACTTTGGAAAAATGGATGTAGAGAAACTAAAGATGGGGGAAAAGGGAAGCAAACGGGGGGGGGGGAAGTGTAGTCACACATTATCCTTAACACATTTTTGTTGTTTCCTTTTCTGTCCACAAAGCTGTGAAGACAAATGAGGAAGAACAGAAACTATGAGCTAAAACCACCACCTTTTTTTAAATGTATATGCTTATGCTTCATTCCCACATGTGGAATATGTACTCAACTGTCCAGCCTTCTACTGTTAGTGACTGTTAAAGCACTTGTGAGGCCCCCCTATCATTTTAATGTAGGCGTTTAGTGTCTTAATAGTATGCTGCAAAAATATAAGTATGATGATTCACTGTCAAATGTATTTCTATGGTGTTGCACAAAATACAATTGAAGATTTGCTATCTGTTTTTATTAAGTGTTGAGAACCCAGTTCTCACTGGGAGTGCCTCAAGGGGGCTCACTCAGCACCTTGCAGAATTGGGCCCATAGGGCCAGATCCATTATTCCAGGATTCCTGTTGACTTCAGCAGATATTAGATCAGGACCAAAATGATTACCACCAAACTGATTTGTATGTCTCAGAAGGGATTTTCAAAATGTCTAAGTGAGTTAGGAGCACAAGTCCTGCTGAAGGTCAATGAGACTTGTAGGGTAAATTTTCAGAGGCACAAATCGGGGTTAGGCCCCAAACTCTCACTGAAAGTCAGTGGCGGGTGGGGCTAAGTGCCCCTGCCCTTGAAAAAATCTCCCTGTGCTCCGAACTATTTTGGTGCTTTTGAAAATTCCACCCCTTGTTCTGAAAAAGTGAAAGTGCAATATACACTTTCACAGTTAAATACATCTTATTTATTTTTTTAATATATGTAATTATCCAGAATTCTTGCAACTGGAAATTAAGATCTACTGTTATAATAACTGAGTATTATTTGCATGATGCCAATGGGTAGCATGATTATATGGTAATTACTGAATTCTAATTTAGTTATGGCTGTCAGTCATGCTAGTTACAATATTAAACAGCAACAATAAAATACAGCCAGCTACCTTATTAATATTAATCTTTTGCCAATGCTTTGGGGCCAGATTGTGATACTTTAAGTATCTAACTCCACAAGCGGTCTGACTGGAATCAACGGGAATACTTGCAGAGCAAATTGCTTTTCAGTGTGAATAAGAGTATCATAATCTAGTCCATAGATTAACAGGTTATTTGTTATATATGCCTCTGCTATACAGGAGCTTGTTCAAGTTCACAGGAAAATCTTCCTTGTTTTTAATATATTAATAAATAATAATAATATTATAAAATTTTGCAAGTTTAAAGCCATATCGCTTTATGGTTTGAGAACACTGATGTGATTGCTAAAACCAGTTGTTACTTAGGCATGATTGTAAACATATCGACATACTTCTGAAAAGCCTTGAAGTTGCAAAGTGAAAAGAAAATCTCAGTAGGCAATCCCAAGCCTTTGTTCAACATGACTACATTAAATATAACACAGTTTTAGCAGCTATAACATGATGATTTTTAAAGCTAATCCAATGGCATGTATCAAATCTGTCTCTGATTCACGTAATAACCACTTTTCTACCTATTTTATTGACAAATGTGAGTGATCAAAGACCGTTCCAAAATGGCAAATTATTTCTGCAGACACAGTGGAAGAGGCGAGCCCCCATATAAATAACATAATATGTCCAATTGTTTTATGCCTTAAAAATCTCATGTGATGTTTAATCTATGCTGTCCTTAATGTCCTCATAAACAGCTAGCCAGACAGATGTAGGAGAAAAAAGAATGTGGACATATTCAACAGGGAGATAGACTATCAGGATTATTTTATCTTGATAACTGAAGAACTCTTTTTATAGTATATTTTGCCATTTTATGGCCTGATACTGCAAACATTTAATACAAGTAGTAATTGAGCAGCTCAGTGGCAATTAGGGGTGCTACTTGCACATGTAGACATTGCATTAGCAGCAAATGTTTGCAGGGCTGGAGCCTTAATTTGCAAAATGAGCCAAATCTTGATCCCTTTATGCACCAAGTAATCCCACTCACGTGACTGGGCCTACTCAAATGAGTAAAGCAACTACAGTTGGGTCTGTTAGCTGCAATAATACTGAACATCTATACACAGTACCCCTTGTGTAACTGACAAAAGCAATGATTAATGGCTAGATTCTGCCACCTTTGCTGATGTAGGGTTTTAGGCATGAGCAGATTTTTCAAAGCATTTAAGCACCTAATGGGATTTTCAAAAGTGCTTATTCAGGATAGATGCCTCAGTTTCCTGGATTTTAATGGGAGTTAGGCATATAACCTTTTGGGGTATTTTTGCCATAGACACTATGGCCCAGATTTTCAAAGATATTTAAGCACCTGAAGAAGCAGATAGGTACCTAACACCCATTGATTTTAATTGCAAGTAAGTGCCTAACAAGTTTATTTTCTTTTGAAAATCTCACTAGGCAACTAAATACTTCTGAAAATCTGGCTCCAGGTGCCCATCTGCATCTTTAGGCACCTATATACCTTTAAAACTGTGGCCTAAATTTACTCTTCAAACAGTCCCATCAATTTCAATTGGGACTACTCAATATGAGCCAGGATGTAATAATGGGCCTAAAATGTCATTTCCTGTTCAGTGTACACTTTGGAAGTTTTTGCCGGGTAAAAAGTGCATACATGACTGATTGCTAAATAAGGCTGTCAAATGTTAACAGACTTACATTATTTTCTGATCAGTACTGACATTGTTTCTAGATCAAACACAACATGAATTACTGACACTTCCTTCACTTTGTCCAGAATGTGCTTATTGGACAAAAAATTAGGGAAACGACCTTTTTTTTGAGGACAGCAAAGGTTAAAAAAGAGAAAAAAATATATCCTCCTGTTCCATAAAAAAATAACAAAATTGCACCTACGTACCTTGCAACTGAATCTTATTTTCAGGACTCTGAACAAGAACAGAACTGACAGAATCTAGGTTGTCATAGTTACTGCAGCCAAGAGGACCAGTCCGGGTTTCTGTTACCTAATGGCAAGAGAATGGAAAACCATTTGCTACATTATACAAAACAAGCTACGGCGTTAAGAGTTTGTTTAATGAAACTCCCATCCAAATCAGCAGGTTGTATATTTTGTATGCTGACAATGCAACATTCTCTCATTTTATCAGCTAAAAGTATCACTACAAATATTTTACCAGTATTATTAAATTTTTTGGTGTTATTTCCATAGCAAAGGATTCCTTACAATAAGCTTTATCAGCCCAAGAACTTAAGGGATGTTACATTTCTTCATGACTGAGTGTTAATGTGAGTTCACTATAAGTTAAACTATAGCTTGCACCAAAGTTAATTCTCACACAAGTGCACAAAGCTGTAGGAAACTCTGCACTAGAAATGTGAGGCTTGATTCTGATCTTATTCATTCCACCCTTACACAAGACTAATTCCACTGACTTCAGTGGATAAGCTCCTGATTTATTTCAGTGTAACTTAGCAGAAAATAAGGTTTTTGAACTCTAGTGTTACCTTTTATGAAGTGTTCTTACAAAAGCTCCTGAACTTGTTGGATGCCTTTCAGTTAGGAGATGATCTAAAATAAGGCCAGTATCCTGTAGAAATTCAAGCTGTTTGTAATCAGAGGCACTAGTGATGTCTAACTACAGAGTCAAAACACAGCTGAACTGATCAAAGCATGATAATTCCAGATGGGGCTCTATGATGGGGGGTGAGGCTGAGGCACTGGTAGGAAAGAGATGGGACTGGGGACATGAAGTTTATTTAATTAATGGCTGCGAAAAGAATCTCAGACAAAGGGAGTAATTCTGCATACTTTATGCAGTAACATGAAGATATTTTTTAAGCTTTGTAAAACTATGTTAAGGGCTAGATCGTGACTTCAGGCACTGCTCTGTGTAAAGGATGGTACCTAACTTAGATACCCAGCAGCAGCCCTTTGAGGCAAGGAGTCACATTTGCCCCATTTCCTCCTTGCACACAAGAGCTGGTAACTTACCGCTACTTTTTACCAAGATCACCTGAGCTTTTTCAGGGACAGCATAATGGTTCCTGCCCCTGCCTATGGGATAGACTGTAAACTGACAATCAAGCCTTGAATCCATAACTGAGGATAGGAATCCTGTGAGAAAACTGTTCTTGTGATGTTTCCAGTATGGCTGAGACTGTTCCCCTGGGTATTTCTACTTTCAGTTCCATCTGACATCTTGATGCGCAAGAACTGTTAGCTTGTTCAGTAAGTTGAACTCTCCTTCTAACCGAAAGTAAGTTGAAGTGCAATTTCCATTTGAGCCAAAAGTTCAGGTTGTTTTGTTTCCAAATTGTTTTCAATCCCTACTACTTTTTCTTTAGATATTAGTGCAGTTAGTAGAGTTAATTCCAGCAATTAGGACTTTGCTTTTCTTAATTAATGACAGGCATGGAAAGACAAAAATAAAACAGTATTATTCAGGTTTGTTTGTTTTTTTACAATGGTGATTGTTTTATTTTAGTTGGGGTCCCTAACCTATGAATAGAAAGTCAACACACAACAAAAAATAAACTGATTCTTATGGAGCCTAATTCATTACTGAGGCCCCTTTACACCAATTCTGCCAGTGTAAACTGTCATTCCCAGCTTCTGGGGATTCTATTGCTGTTAGAGGTTCAGTAGGTGTAGTTAGTTGTCTCTATGCCACCCCACTGCAAGAGCTCCCCAGCAAGCAGGTGTGCTGGGGTTATGGCCATGGCTAGCTATCATGCTGCTGTACTTCAGTTATTCTATGATGCTAATCTAGGCCAGAGGGACTGCTGACAATTTGGGCAGCATCTCAAACTTCTCTAGTCTGCACAGGGAGGCCAAAGAAGCCACCAACACCTTTGAGATAGAGAAGGTGAAAAGGTTGTGTAAAGCTACCTTCTCTCCCTACCCAAGTCCTGCTCTAATCTCATATCAGGTGCAGTACTGAACTAGGCTCTGGAGTTTGATTGGCTTTCCATCTGAGAGCAGGCAGAAAGAGAAAGGAGAAGCTAGAACAAAAGTAATACAAAGAACTGTTCTTGCAATCTCCTCCAGCTATGTTACTTTAGGATCTCTTGGAGAAGGAGCCTAAGTTATGAGGTTGGGGAACTTGATTTCAAGATCCACACTTAAAATAAGCAAATGCATTAGATAAATCAGTTACATATTGTCAGTTCAGGTGAAGTCTTATAAGAAGGAGAAATATTGTACTTTAGAAAGCTCTGGTACAAGTTAGAAAGTTATCTTTATCTTCCTATTGCTAACCTTAAAAACACCATGTAGTCCCCTACATTTACATGCTGCTTCACACACACATTGTTCTGTAGTGGCCTGTGAATCACCACCACCTGCAAAGTAGATAGGGCTGTGGGTCATACCCCTTAGCTCTGAAAGGCATTGCACTTGATTATCCTTTGCCCTGCACCTGTGCAAAGTGAATATAAAAAAACACTGCTATTCTGATTTGTTAGCTGCTTATGCCCATTTTATACTCAGAGCAATGGAGACTCAGGCCCGTTGGGTCTGGAGGCAGGTTCAATGTCTTTAGAAGCACTCTGGGAACGTATGCAGCATTGACCCTCTGCAGTTATGTCTGCACTGCAGCTGGCAGTGTGCTTCCCTGCATGGGTACAGAGATACATGCTACCCTGCTCAAGTTAGCATGCTAAAAATAGCATAGGTGTTGTAAGCTAGCCACCAGCGTACAAGCCCACCTAACTCCTGGTTATGCTAGCTCAAGTAGATCTAGCGTGTGTCTGCTAGAAGAGTGGAGACAGTGATTATTGTATTATTTATTCTATTTTTTGAAATATAATGGTTAATAATTTTAAAGACCCTTTTCCACATTGTGTTATTCTTAGACTGTTGGTTTTGAACCCATTTGTCTTTAAGGCAAGGTGACCCTACAATGTAACTTTAAAAGTAGAATTTATGTGACCAAATGTATAATGCTTATTCATTCTCATTTACTGCTTGGCTCTCTTGAGGTATCAGACTAAGGAAGATTAGTAATTAGCATCATTACAGACTCTCATTTTATGCTTGCAGATTCATTTGTCATTCAGATGGATGATTCAAGGCAATTCAATATAGGTGGGCATTACCACTGACTTGATTATGGGAGCATCAGGAGTTGCTTTGCTGAGGTCTGAGTGGGAAGGGCAAAATAGTTATCCATAAATTACCTTCAACTTCAGTGCTTATAACCAATCATGAAACTTGAAAAACAAAAACAAACCCTGTGCGTGTGTCCAAATAATTAGGGCTAGATTGTGATTTGGGTTACATACCTGCAAATAGGTGCAAGGGGAGTACCGGTGAGCTGGCCCACCGGGAGTGTTTTAATGTGCTGCAAGTATAGGCCAGCAGCAATTAGTAGCACTCTCTTTCCTCTCTGGAACAAGCACGAAACAGGAAAGTTACTTGGACATGTGTCTCCATGTCAGAGTACTTCCCAGGCTGCCTGAGCTGATGCAGTGTATGCCCTACCCTTTGCTCAGAGATGTGCCTAAAGTCACAGAACCAAACCTTCAGTTGCTGTAGCTTCATTGATACCCATGGAGTTATATCTCTACCCTAGCTGAGGATCTGGCCCACAATCTAGTCTTTCACTCAAAATTATATTGATTATATATATGTCATTTTGACTTTTGAAAAAGTAGAGCTTTCCTCTGATGAAACCCTTTCACCCTGGAATTCTTAGGTACCACATGCGAAACATGGCATCAAACAATTTCTATTGTGAAACAAAAATGTAAGTCACGCATTGTTGTGCATAAGGAAAAAAGGCCAATAATGAAGCTGCCTGAAATTCTACCTCTCTAGAGGTGCTTGTTAACAGTGATCAAATTGATGTAGTTATATAAATTCCTGCTACAAATATACATATCCTACTGAACAGAGGGTGTATCCTGAGAAAGAATTGGAATAGTAGGAAAATGAAATTATAGTCATTTACAAAAGCCACTTCCACTGTTTACTGCTGTATTTCTCCCAGTGCAAGCGGTTCATTTTTTATACGTTATTTTAATGACAAAGATGACTACAAGCATAGCAAATGGTCCAAACTGAATCCATTTGAGTCCCACTGCCACCTAAACTGGCATGAGTGTTGCCATTTACTTCTATGACGCCAGCATGATTCCAGTGATTGCATCAAGGCTGGTGGAGGAGGGGAAAATGAATGTATGTAATTGTCTTTCAGATGTAGAATTGATTGTACGCAATGCATAGGAACTGTTAAGTCTGAAGGTAAACAGAATAAGGTAGCTATAAACAGTAGAGGATAATACATACAGTGTAATGCAAAGCACACACTACAGTGGCAAGACTAATTTATAAGTGATGGAAGATGAAAGAAAAGCATCTTGGTTTCACTCCTGTTCTATAAACACCATACCTATTGTCCACAAAGAACACAAGCTCACGTAATAAAAATATTACAGAACAAAGCTGATTATTAACCCAAAACCCCAAGAAACAAGAACTAAAGTTGTATAAACCAGTTTGATGTGAGGCAGGCAGGTTAATCTCAAGTGCCTTGTTTCCAAGGATTATCACAGCACAGATTTCCCTGGGCAGCACGTTTTTCAATTCCCAGAAATAAACTATAACATTTGGCATTAACGAGACAACTGCCTACCGTTTTCAGTCAGTTAAGATTCAGAAAAATGGTGATAATGACCCGATTGTAAATGCACTGAGAACATACCTCCTAGCTCTGCAGCAGGACTGAATTCTGTGATATCAGTAGGTAGTGTTTCCCTAGGAAACTGTGTATTTTTTGTCAGTGATAATTAAGCCTATAACAAGGCTTTCCTACCAAAAGGGAAAAAAATTATACAGAGATTACTGATTCTTTTTAAAATTCATGCTGCTAATATTTCTAACTACTTGCCCATGGCAAGTCCCTATCTCATCCTGTGTGAAGAGTCTTTAAAAAGGTATTTGGCTTCCAAGAAGGTAACTAAGCCAGCCCTGAGGAAAATGAGACAGTACCATTTATCTATGAAAAAGCACCTAAGTGCACATCCATCTTGGTATTCACCAATACTGTTTAACATGTTGAATTTTAAATGAGTGGAACTGGTAACAAACTCAGCACATACAATTCTAGTTGTGGCAAAGGAGAGTTATGCTTTGATTAGAGAATAAAACTGGGAGTCAGTGCTCCAGGATTTTATAACACTTAGTCATTTGGTGCCTCAGTTTACTTGTTAAAAATACTTCTTTCTTATGGTGGTACAATGCTTAATTAATGTTTAGACAGGGCCAGATTCTGCCACTGCCCCTCATACTTACTCCATACGTCATTCGATGGGACTAACAACATAGTAAAGTGCTACTTTGTGTGAGTGAGAGTGGAAGTGCGTGGCCCATAGTGATTTGAGTTCCTCTGATATATGTACAAAGCACTGTTTACTAAAGGGCAAAATTCAGCCAGGGTGCAAAATGCCTCCCCACTCCTTAAGCTCTGCATAGGGGCTGCACTGGGAGTCTGCTGACGGAGTGACCATACGTGGGTGCTGTGCACATCCAGTATGTCACAGAAGGGTTATAGCTGGGTGCGGAAAGGTTTGGTGCAGCTTCATAGAGGTGCTGCAATTCTTGTTTGCTGGGGGCCTCGGTAACCTGTACAATCATTCGAAAAGGGCTGCAGTGGCTACTTCAGCCAATATCAGCTGATGAGAGGGAAGGGAGGTCTTCACATCAGCTCCACTCCCTAGCCATGGTTTGAGAGGATGGACCTCACTTCCAACAACTCCACACTCCAGCCACATTGCAGAAAGTGCAGATGCAACTCCTGGCAAGGTCTATTACACCCTAGAAAGGAGAATCAAATGAATAAGAACCATATGTATATAAAAGACTAGAGATCTCATCTTCCATGCTCTACAATATTTTAACAAGACAGCCTTGCCTTCAGGAACTGCTTCTTCACACTCTTCACAATGTGAAAGGTACTTCTCTGCTGCCCTTTTTTTAATGTCACAATGTATATTAAAAGAAACCTGAATCACACTAATGGCTGCATAACTCAAAAGAAAGCAAACCTCACTAATCTGTCAAACACTGGCATTTGCCACACAACCAACCATGTGGATGTATCAGCAGGATGCATATATCAAACCACATCACCCAGAGAGTTAGAGGTCTTTTATGCAATATTTTAAAACATAGTAATGTATCTGTTATATAGCTTGTAAGAATATAACATCTTCAGTGTCTTTTCTAGCAGCAACGTGAATGACATCATAGGAATTATTGTCTGAGGAGACCACTAGCTCAGCAGAGCCAGAATCCTTCTCATTATAATATCACAGATTCTACTGTTATAAGACATAACAAACAGGATTGTGAGTCTTTCTTCTCTTCATGAAATCAATTGCAAAACTGCCATTAACTTAAATAGAAGTAGGATGAGGTCTTTTAAAAAGGTATTTCTCTTTTTGACAAGACTTTATTTGAACACATCAGTAGAGCTTCCAAAGAAGATTTGTTTGATGTCTCCCTCTCTTCTCTACTCTTAACTTCATAAATTAAAAAAAAAAATAGCTAAGAGTATATAGTAGTAACGCAGCAGCAAAACCTATTATAAGGATGCTGTGGTTATCCCAAAACCAAGCATTACAAATCCAGAAAATTTGGAGTTAAGATTACTCTATAAGAGAACCAAATATTTTAAGATAAGGAAATACATTCAAGCCACCTTACTCTGCCCTCTGCAAAAGCCGTACAGTTATGATTTAAAACAGTTAATGTTTAGCTTAAACCATTTTTTAAAGACATATTGAGTTTTTGTTTTTAATGTTCAGGCCTCATGGTGTCACTACAGGCAATGAGAGGTTCCTGAGTCTCTATGGTTCAGCTACATTGATCCAGTCTATGGCTGAAGCAACCTACCTGAGACCACAGAGACTAGAGGTGACATTTTGGCCTTACTGAAGTCAGTGGAAGTTCTGTCATTGGCCTTAGTGGAGTCAGGATTTCATCCTAGGCATGTGTGTGTGAAGAGCATCTCAAACCCATTTCCTGTCAGATCACCTCAGGTGGGTATATGGGGTAGAACACTTTATCCCCTGTGTCTGCAGGAGTAGGGAGATGCTCAGTACAGGAGTTGAGGCTGTTGGGAGAGGAGGAGAAGCAGGAGCAGCAGGACACTGCTGACATGCCAACAAGAGCAGAGCAGGGCCTGGAGACAGCACCATGATCTTAGCTTTCCTTTTTGGGAGGGGGCAGGAAAAGTGTCAATTAAAAAAAAATCATGAGCCGATCTAATAATTATGATTTAAACAGGAGATGAAAAAAGGGGTAAAGACAAACACACACTGCCCCTTACTTCACACATTATTTTAATTTTATTTTCCCATACCTTTCTACAGCAGAAGCAGTTTTAAAAAAGAGAAACTCCTATACAGGAATTCTTAGGCAACACATCTGATGAAGGAAACATACTTCAGTTGAACAAAGAGAGCATCCTCTTTGAAAATCATATGTTTAAACATTTCTCTCTATGTAGGTCTGTATATGGCTGTCATCATCATATCCTACTTGAAGACCTGTACATCCAAACTGTGTCCAAATCTTGCTGCTTCTTCCTCCATAATATCTCTAAAATCCTGTTTTTTCGCAAGGCCCACATCACTAAAATTACTAGCTATGCCCTCACTATCTCTCAACTTGATTACTGCAGCCTCCTCCTCTCTGGTCTTCCTGACACACACCTTGCTCCCCTTACTTCCATTCAGAATATCTCTGGTAAAATCATCTTCCTGGGTCACCTCCCCATTTGCATCCTTCCATTAACTACTTCTCTGCCATTCCGTCAAATTCAAGTTTCTCTTCCTCACTTTTAACGCCCATCATAATTCAATTTCTGCCTACTTATCCACTCAGATCTGACTGTGAAACTCCTTATCCTTTTGTGCTCTACTATGATATCAGTCTCCATTGCCCATTTTGATAGTGCAAGAAGTATTTCAGAGTTTATCATCAGGACCAAGAGAATGTGGATCCAATTTCAGAATTTTTTTCAGCTGAGCCATAATGTAACAGCTGACTGTTTTGAATCTCCTCAGAAGTTTAACCAAGATGTTGGACTAAATTAATTTTAGAAAACACTCAACCTTTACCCTTAAAAGTTCTCCGTCCATCAATGTTCTTCCTTTATGTATCAATGTCCAGTGACATCTCACCTATATTGCTGAATAAGTCATGATGTAATTCTTTACAACTCCATTAACATTATGTAGTTTCATTTGTAGCAAAACCAAATCTTTAGCCTGTAGTCTCCATTTTTCATAAACTTTTAGTAAGACACTATGAAAGAACACATCAGATTGGAAACTGATTCTTAATAATGTTGCAATAAATGTCACGTTTATTGTACAGCCACAGATTATTGTTGATATTATTCCAAAAATAATAATTAGGTTTTGAAAAATTGTAATACATGCATATCTTCTTTGTCCGAAGTTGGAAGGGGGATCATATTAACATTTTATGCTCCCTTGCTCACCAAAAATCTGTACTCTGATATTTGTCTCAGAAAAATGCATTAATTTGTTGTCAAATGTTATTTCTCGGGAAAAATATCCATTAATACTTACCTCCAATAACATCAGGTAATCTTATCAAGGCTGACTATTAGCATTAGCAAAAGAATTATCAACGTTCAGTGAAACTCAAGGGTCTCGCCAGTTAATCTTAAAGAATGTTGCTTGATGTAAACATATGCTTAATGCAGACTCTGTTTCGAAATCTGTACAATTATGGTAACATTTTCAAAAGTGCCTGAGTGACTTAGGATGCATTATGTCCCATTTCAAAATAATGCCATAATTTAGGACAATCCTAAATCTCATTGGGAGACTAGGACTGCTAGGTGCCTAGGTTCCTTCTGAAAATGGCACCTAAGTCACTTAAGTGCTTTTTTGAAAAATTTACCCTTTATCTCAGGTCAGATCCTCTCAGTCAGTATAAACTGATGCATCTTCATTAACTTTTGTTGATTTTCGAAGGATCAGACCAATAATGTTCAAATTAATCCATCAGATATTATATTTTATGTTTAGCTGTTAGGACAAGGACTGTGCGATTATGAACCCTTTGGGGCTCATTTTACGATGGCTGGAAATGAACAAAAGCTTCAGGTTTTGGAGGAACAAATGTATTATATTTTATCCTCCCATGGGAACGGCCCACAGTAAGCACCTTACTCTCCCATCTGCACTTCTTCCCCGACAGGGACTTCAGTCCACATCCCTGCAGACAAGCTTCTGGCCCCAGCTCTAGCTTGAGAAGCAATTGTAGGAGGAGCAAGTGTAACACCGACAGACCCCATCTTCGGTGGGTGGGATCAAACATGGGATCTCTGAAGCTTAGCGCATGAGCCTCTACTGCATGAGCTAAAAGCCAACTGGATGTTAGCTAAGGCTCTAAAACAGACTCATTAATCTCCCTGTCTCTCTCTAAGTGGTCTCAGTGCCACTAGATGGGACAGATAACCACACCCAGGAGGCATGTGGGTTACACAAGCAACAGCTGGGGAAGAAAGCAGGGTGTTTGGATTCTCAGTTGTGCAAGGATAGGGGAACTTCTAGAAGCATGGTGTGAGGGTTGTGATTGCACAGATCCTCTGCCATAAGGCTAACTTTGAGTGGGATACAACTAAGCCACATAACTCCAGCGTGGCCTCCATAGTCTCAGCCAAATATTAATTGGATAATGTTTTTTACAGGGAATTCTCTGCTTTATGATTAGTGAGATGACCAGTGTTATTTCAGATAAATAATGATAGAAAGGCCTACTTAAGAGAAGGCAAAGGAAGAAAAGGTACATAGGAAAAAGCAGTTGGTTGAAAAACAACTCAAGACACAAAATGTGTAGAGATAGAAGGAGCTATGCCCATACCAGACTTACAAGCACATGCCAAACCAACTACACTGCCTTTGTGCCTCACCACTTTCCATTCATATGTGCAAGTGGAACTTCAGAATAGCAGAGTTCATCTCTAGGGCCATGATTCCGTAATGAGGTGGTGGGTGGGTTCAAAAGTCATCCCATGTGAACCTCTGTAACATCAAGACCTAATGGGGTACAACCATCATGTCACTTTATGTTAATGAATACCCCATCTAGAACAGATATTAACAATGATAGCTCATTGTTGTTAACTCTGTTTTGAGTGAGATGTATTATGTGCTTTCCTGCAGCTGTAAGGTGCCTCTGAGCATACAGTGGCATGTCTGTTCTTCCTGTCTACCATCCTATATCATCAGCCTTCACTGTATTTGAATAAACAGAAAACTTCAAAGTGACTGAGTTCTTGTCAGTCTGGCCTAATGGTTGGAGTGTAATGTAATTTGTTTACATTAAGAAATCAGAATTTCACAAATCTTTTCCCTTTCTTTATCAAAGCCCTTATGTATCCATAAAAGGTGACCAATTGGGATGCTGGACTGATGCTGCTACTGAGCTTAAGTATCACCCTGCTGACTCCTGCAACCAATCATGGCACAGTCAATTGGACAGTTTCTATCAGGGTTAGCTGCACTTATTAGGTTGCCAGGGGACTAGCTTTGCTGCAGGCTGGCCCCTGATAGATCTAAAATCACAATGTGCCACTTTAAAAAGATCTAATCCTCCCAAGGAGTCTTACAAATATTTGATCATTGGGATTTAATTTCAGTAATTTTATTCTTAAAAAAAAAAAGAAGTCCAATATGATTTTGTCCTCCCCAAAAACACATACACACTCACACTGTATTTAAATATCTGACCTGATGGTAAGCAGATGTTTAAATGGACAAGACAGATAAAGGATGGGAAGGAAAGAGAATCACAGAGAGGTAAAATAATTTGCCTAAAGTCACATGGTAGGTCTGTGACAGAACTGGAAACAGAATCCAAATTTCTTGACTCTGCCCAGGTCATAAGACTATAAACGTTTCTGCATTAGACTAATTAGGCTTCCTAAATTGGATTAGCAGACTGAATAATTAAGTAGAGTACTTGTAACTTTGAGTACTTCTAAAGGCATTTAGGTACCACAGTGAAACTTAGAAAAATAATAGATTAGCTAGATAAAATAGAAAAGCAAAAAAAGACCTCAACAAACAAAAACAGTTGAGTTGAAAATCTTCAAACTCCATATATCTTCCACAGGGAAGTCTTTCTTGATGTATAAAATCCTTCATGGAAGGCAGATCCTAACCTACTAACAACTGAAGTAGTCTTGTGGAAATAAATCAATCTATGTCGATTTACCGCAGGTGAGTTCATTAGCGCATGAGTCCGCAGTCCTAACACCATTTTATAAGTACACACTGGTAAGGCTGCTTGATCTAGCTTAGCCACCAGCCTCTAATTCATCCCCACTTTAAAAAGGTAAGTGAATGAGCACCATAGCTACCCTTTGGAGAATTTCAGATAACAACGTAGTGATTCTTGATATCTTTATTTCATGAACTAGACAAGAACATATTTAATATAAACAAGGCTGCTCTTGGTAGTAGGCTCAAGAGACAACATAGCCAGGCAGAGTATGTGCTCAACTGGAAAATCCTTCAAATCCTCTTAATTTGCTTACACCTGGAGCTCCACAGGCCTATCAAATTTTAAAGCCTCTTTGTTAGACCTTACATGGATCTTTTGTAATATGCATCTTACATTAATGTTTTAAGAGTATTCAAAGAATATAAGTTTCTGTGTAAACATTTTTATTTTTAATCTCTCCTTGACTCTGTAACAAAAGTCAGACACTTTCTAAAACCCTGCATAAGTGCAGGGTAATTGCTTCTGCTTCATAATGACAAGTTCGTTTTTTTCTAACTCTAACCAGTATAAAAGAGGGGTTGGCATGTTTCCCTGAGTATGAGGAAGTAGGAGTGGGACATCGGAGGTCCTAATAGGAAGAGATCGGTTTGAGGAGAGAAAGCCTAAGCCAAAGTACAGAGTTTGTTGTAGCCTTCTGCTACTAATAAAAGCGAAGCCCAGGAAGGATTTGGATTACCCTGTGTTCAGCAGGGTGGGAACTCCACCTTCCACAAGCTCATTTTGTCTCCATCAAAATTACTTGTGAAGCTAGAGCCTAGTAAATATCATTGTGGTGAGAACAGTGAGGACTAACAGATTTATTTGGGCATAAGGTTTCGTGGGTAAAAAATCCACTTCTTCAGATGAACATATTGTGGTGAAGAGCAGTTGCAGAGGAAGACTATCTATTTCCTCTCAAAATATGTTAGATTAAAAGCCCTAGCCATAATCACCTATTACATTACATACTGCATCCCAACACGGGGAACCCACTCCAACTACACATCTGCCTTGAGACGTCTCTCAGCATTGGCAAATGATGTTCTTTCAGAAGCTTTTCATTTTAGAGCCACTGCTACGTTAGATATAGGACAGTCTTTGGTCCAAGATTTTGTTCTGTTTATATTTTATAGTATTTTATTCTGGTTTTGTGTTTTAATTAACATCTCATATTGTTTCATCAGAGTTATGAATAAATGTCTAGTTCTTAAACTGCCCTAGTACTGGTGGGACTTCACACATTGATTTTTTGCCAGCATTATCTCCAGAATCCCCATATAATGTAATACTTTTCCTGAAAAACCAGAATATGCTTACTCCCTTTACAATAACTTTTATATGGACTACCCTTTTTTTCCATCAGAGAGGCTGATGATGCTCAGTTCTATTTTTGATGGAATCCAAGGGATGACTGTGACACTGAGGTTCCTTTTTGCCAACTAGCAAATGGTTCACTGTTTTTACAAGCAACTCCTGTCTCAGACTTGACAAACTCACTGCACCTAATACACCACTTTCATGTATTTATCTGTGAATGGTTGCATGTGAGGTATCTACTGAAAGTTTGTAACTTATCAATACTCATAAGCATTGTAAGATGTGTGTACTGGCAATAATTATGGAATAATATAGTTATATTGAAAACTACACCTTATGGTGCAAAAGGGGATCCTCTGTCTCAGAGATGGCCCAATCAAGTGGGAGAGAGTTGTTACCCGTCCCTTGTAAGCCAGTGATTTCATGCAAGGATCTATTGTCTACCCTTTCCCCATCCCAGAAGAGTCAATGGAAACCTATCAAAGATGACTGCAAACAATCAAAACCACTTGGAGGTAAAAAGGAAAATTATAGCAGACAGGGAATTGCCCAAACTGTGACTTAAGACTAAAGATTGATTCATTATATTACAGAGTGGAGAAAGACACTTTTCATTCATTCACTGAGGAGACATCTTGTTAAGAAGGGGTGTTTTATGAAAGGTTGGATCCTGGTTCCTGGAAAGCCTGTCTCCTCTGCAATAGACTGAACTTTGGCTGGGAGGGAGGGAGAGGGCAGGTGGGAGAGAGAGACCTACTTTATAAGGTAGGAAAGGTAACTTCTATGATTAATACATGTAGGCCCTAGTTCGCATTTTATGCTTTTGTTTTGTATTGTAACCATTTGTTTCTACCACACTTTCTTGTTTCTAGAGGAACCACTATTCTTTCTTTAATAAACCTTTTTTGTTGTTGATTTAAGTGTTCACAAGTGCTGTGTATTATACAAGAACAGTGATTTAAGGTAAAACTGGTAAACTGGGGAGGAGAGGATCTGGGATTTCTGTGAGAAGCTTGTGTTGGGCTAACTTATAACAGGGACATGCTTCCAGGCGACTCAGAGACAGGGGTGCACCTCTTAACCTACAAGTGAAGACAGGGCTGACATAGCCCTGAAGGGAGTGCTTGAGTGGCTGACAGATGGGTGATGTTTGGGACCTAACACTTAGCAATCCCAGGCAAGATTTCCTCTTGCTGGAGGCAGGGGATAACACGGTGACTCACAGTCCTGGGAATCCAGAAAATTGTCACAATGAAAGAGAATTTAAAAAAAGAATTGATCAGATGTTACAAAACGGGGACAATTACACTTACCCATCTTTACTGATCTAAAGCACCTTTCTTCCGAAGATTGCAAAGTGCATTGCACACATAAAGGAATTAGCCACATAACTCCCATGTGAGATAGGTATATATTATTTTTCCCATTTTAATTATGAGGAGAGAAAGAAAAGCACAGAGCAATGCAAATGACTTGTCCAAGGTCATAGAATGAGCCAGGAATAAGAGTCCAGAATTCTTGACTATACGCTTCCTACTAGATCACATTCCTTTCTTTTACTAAGTATTATTACAACATCCTGGAAGATAAAATATTCACAAGGGGTTAAGGGCACAAGACTAACTTCGAAAGTCAGAGCAAATAGCTCTAACAGCTCTCTGAGGAAGTAAAACAGTATGATAGAGATTTCAGGGAATTGCTCTTTTCCTCTAAAAAGCAACAAGAAATTTATCCTGATGTGGGAGGAGAAATGTAGTAAGACATAAAAAGGCCTACAGACAGCTCTTGAAAGCATTTAGTTTAAATATATGCTAAAGCTGGACTTTAGGCAGAAGGTTCTGAGAGAGGATTTGCATGTGGATAAAAAATCTCTTACAAAGGATGTTAATACCATGAATGATCTTGAGCTCTTAAATGAAAGCATTGAATGTTGGACACTGATTTGCATTTATGAAGGACTTCTTACACTGAGGCAAACTTGAGAAGCTTTATTTTATCTCTTTACCACTTCTGTGGTTTTTTTTTCCCTCAGAACTTGTCTTTTCTAACTTGAGTCTGCAGTAAAGTTAGAATTAGATTTTTATTTGACATCACAATCTGTTATCTTGGGGGAAAATGTATGTTACTACAGAATCAGCATTATGAGGCAGGATTGAGTAACGGGAGAGAATGAGCTTTAGCAACACTTGATCACAATGGTCCCTCTGGCCTTGGAATCTACGAACAATAGCGATAAAGAAAATATTTAATGGAGATTAAATAAATTTGCTTGGTCATTTGAAAGGAGCCATGCTTCTCAGACTGTGGCTTGGGATACCTCTGGAATCCTCCTCATGCAGATTCGGCAGCAGGTCTATAGCAAAGACAAGAAAGCAGCGTAAAATACTGTAAACTCTGCTGGCAGTAAGCTGTGCTGCTTTGCTGTTACTTTGACCCATGTGTTTGATGGAGAAGAATTCAGCTGAGACTTGCCCACTTCACTTATGGAGCTGCAACTCTGCAGAGCGCCTGTGAAGAGCTTTGACAGCATTAGGGAGATATTTCATACTATGAAGGTAGCTATGGGTATGTGCTGGAAGTTAAGCACATGCTTAGGTGCTTTGTTGAACTAGGATCTTATTTCCCTAGTATTTGTCCTGCCTCCTAACTAAATATATTCTGTTGTGTTTCCCAGTGTATATTGCATTTGCTTTATTAAGTGATCTATAAATAGGAAAAAGTGTCTTTTCATTATGTATTTTTGTCCTTGCTGCTTGAATTTATTATATTAGAAAATCAAGTCGTGTCTAAACTGTATTTCCTGGAAGATACCATAGCCAATTGATTATAACATCAACCGTAATGAGTGAAATTGAAAGAACAAGATTTATTTTAGACTCTTTAAATTTTTGTTGCTCTTTGTTAATATTTAATTAACTCCAATTATTGACAAACTATGGAGAAAAAGAAAATTCTTAGTGAAAAATTCAAGCCCCAACTCCTTAAAGGTGCAGAATGGGAAAGCTCCTGCACCAGTTCTATATTCCTTTGCAAAGCCCTCCAGCAAAAACAGGGAAGACAATGCATTATTTCCTGATATAGCTAAAGTAAAAACACATTTAAAAACCAAAATATATAAGCCTCTTTTATAAATTATGAAGAAGTAAAAAAATTAAAAAGTCACAAACCCAATATATTTTCCTTTTCAGTTAACTTTTAGAAAAGTTTTCCTAACTAGAAATTTCAAGTTTAAATTTACCAAGTAAATCAATATAGGATTTTGCATGTTTTAAAAGCTTTAATGCCTCAACAATTATTACAAAGGTATTTAGTTTCTTTTGTAGATCCACAGGGTTTCAGTTATATAGTGACTGAGGATGTAAATTACAATGCTTGAATTAATGAACTGTATTTATTTCTTACATTCGGTATACAGGGATCAATGTAGCTCTGAATGTTATATTTCAGCTAGAGAATTGGATTTAGAATAAATTCCACTTAAATAGGCCAAAATATGAAGGAGGAAAAACAAATTGAATGAGACTCTTCAAACCATTTTCTTCTTTATCTGCAACATTTGAGTCATTATTTATTGTTACATATTAAGAGCCCCATAAAAAATCAAGAGGGAAAACAAAGAATGTTTCTTGAAGTACTCTAGGTGCTGCTTGAAAAGATACAATTATGTGCCATTACAAATCTGCATACTAACTAGGCAGTTGTGTACCAATGTTCTCTATTGGTATTACCATTATTATTACAGTACTGGAGTATGATAGACTGACATAACTAAGCCACTGCAGCTGTGCCTTTATTTATTCAGGTAGAAAACAAGAAAGGAAATGGTAATTACCTACAAGAATATGAAGAGTGTTAGTGCCAACAAATGAGAAGTATTATTTAAGGTAGTCCAAAGGAATATACCTAAGAACAAAGGATTGAAGTTAAGAAAATGGCAATTTAGGCTGAATGGAGAAGACTGATTTTAGTTCCATAAATGTCAATCTGGAGAAACTTCATTAATTTCATTGGGGTTGGCTCCTTGTGTAATTGAGATAAGAGTATTTCACAATACTAGGGGGGAAATCATAACCCAGGGATCTGAGTCTGTGGAATATATTCCCAAAAAAACCGGGAGATATTTAAAACTAGACTAGAAAATATACTGGACAATTAACAATTAATTATATAAAGTATAATACATAAAGATATAATAGATGAATCAGTTGGCCTTTTCCATCTCTAACTTCTACCATTCTACATACAAATTGTCATTGTTAGTGTGTTGCATGCTACAGAAAGTATAAATCTTACCAAAATACTACATGTGGCCCTCCATGTGGAGATGGGAACAGCAATCAGAGTGAACTATTGTGGTCACTCTGGAATTTAGTGACTTTGTTCTTTTGTGCCATTATTCAATAAACAAAATAGGATGATTATAAGCTTAGTTATCATTATAACATCCAGGCCTATGAAGATGCTATAGCTATTTTCTTCCATGCATAAAGGTACCATTCAGTATTGAGATATAGGAAAGCTATCCGTGAAAACATGTGACTACAAGAACTAGAGAGAGGAAAACACTAACTAGTGAAGCAGAAACAGAGTTCAGGTACAGGTTTGCTGAGTTGGAAAAATGAAGAAGGGGCCCAGCTGATAGTAACAGAAGGTGGGAAGGCAAGGAAGAAGAGAAGAGTGATTAGTGCTACAGGAATAGGGAAAGAATAAATGGAGATAGCCAGTATTGGAGCCCTAGGAGAACAGAGGAAGACTTGAAGAAGATTGCAAGAGAGAACAAAAGACAAGAGACTTGCAGCCAGAAAGAATAGGAGGAAGGCTGGAGAATCACACCAACACCAGGAAAAGGCAGGTCTATATGTTTAATGCCTTACTACGAAGAACAGATCTGTCATCCTGGTTGATCCAGAGAATAGAAGGGTGTGCTGTCTGCCAGGAGCTAAGATACAGGATATGGACCTGAGGCTGAAGAGAATCCCAGTGGAAGCAGGAAAGAATCCACTGATTGTCTTTCAGATAGGGACAAATGGTACTACTAGGTCTTGCTGGAACGCAACAAAAGAGACTATGCCAGGCTTAAAGAAATGGAGATTCAGGTGATCTTCAGTGGATTCTATGTGTTCCTAGAGGAGGACAACAAAGGTGAGACAAGATTTTTATGATTAACAGATGCCTCAGGCAATGGTACTATAAGGAGGGCTTTGGGATGTTCAAACACTGGGAGGCATTCATGGGCAGAGGACTATTCTCATGGGATGGACCTCACCTAAGTAGATAGAAATAGTAGTCATGACTGGAGTATAGGGACTGAAGGCTATGTGCTGTCCAGGAAAGGCACAAATAAAGGTAAAGGTGGTGGAGTAACATTGCATATTAATGATAGACTGTAAAGAAATTATGAGTGATGGATGAAACAGTCTGTTTGCATCAAAATCATTTGGGAAAGAATGCTACCAGAGGCTTCCATGGGACAGTGTTTGGAGTATGCTACTGACCCTCAGGATCTGATCTGGATAGGGACAGAGACCTCTTTAATGTTTTTAATGAAATGAAAACTACTGGGAATTGTCTGAATATGGGATATTTTAACTTCCCAGATATAAATTGGAGGACAAGTACTGCTAATAATACTATGGCCCAGATGTCTTCTTAAATAATTGCTGAACTTACAAGAGGTGATGCCATTTTAGATTTGGTATTGGTGAGTAGTGAGGACCTCATAGAGGAGAATTATAGACATTATAGAGGACAAGTGATCATGAGCTAATTCAGCTTAAGCTAAATGGAAAGATGGAAAGATCTGGGTTGCAGATGGATTTTTGTTTATTTCAAAAGGGCAAAATTCAAAAAATAAATGAAATTAGTTAAGGAAGTAGACTGAACTGAAGAACTCAAGGATCTGAATGTGGAAGAGGCTTGGAATTACTTTAATTCAAAGTTGCAGAAACTATCTGAAGCCTGCATCCCATGCAAGGGAGAAAATGTAGGTAGAGGTTGCTGATGAAGTGGATGTGCAAGCAGCTCAAACAGGTGATTAACAGAAAGCAGAAAGCCTAAAAAGAATGGTAGATGGGATGGAGCAGTGAGGAAAGCTGCCTCTTGGAGGTCACAAAGTATAGGGATAAAGTGACAACTTCCAAACGCTAAGCAGAGTTGGACCTTGCAAGGGAAATTAAAACCAATAGTAAAAGGTTCTATAGTCATATAAATAAAAAGAAAATAAGGAAAGAAAAAGTTGGACCACTAATCACTGAGGAGATTCAAGATTATCCAGGCATGGTCCAACACCTAAAATACTGTATATACTCATTCATTAGCCCATTTGTTTATAAGCCGACCCCCCAAGATGGATAAGTAAAAATAGCCAAAACTTTATGACCCTTTCATAAGCCGATCCTATATTTCAGGGGTTGCAAAACTTTGACTCCCAGTCCATCAGGTTAAGCTGCTGGCGGGTCGGGATGTTTTGTTTACCTGGAGCGTTCACAGCACAGAGCCCCTCAGCTCCCAGTGTCTGTGGTTTGCCATTCCCAGCCAATCGGAGCTGTGGGAAGTGGCGCGCCACTTCCTGAAGCTCCCATTGGCTGGGAATGGCAAACCGTAGCCACAGGGAGCTGAGGGGCTCAATGCCTGCAGACGCTCCAGGTAAACATAACGACAATGTATTAGACATTCAATTCAGTGATTCCATAGAGTTTAAAATCATCAAATTTTGGTGCACACCTGTTTATAAGCTGACCCCCACTCTTTGATATGTCACTTTTTTACCAAAAATATTCAGCTTATGAATGAGTATATACGGTATACATTTTGCCTTCATTTTTAATAAGAGTAATGAGGAGTTTAGGTGTTGTGGCAGGGTGGCTAATGGAAATGAGGATATGGAAGTACAACTTACCACATCCAAGGTGGAAGTCAAACTCAAACAGCTTAATGAGACCAAATCAGGGGCCTCAGATAATCTTCATCCAAAAATATTAACAGAACTGGCACATGAAATTGCAAATCCAATAGTAAGGATTTTTAATGAATCTGTAAATTCAGAGGTCATACCCTATGACTGGAAAATTGCTAATATAGTTCAGTTTTTTAAGAAAAGGGGGAAATGGGGAGTGATCTGGGAAACTACAGGCCTGTTAGTTTAATATCAATTGCATGCAAAGTCTTGGAATAATTTTTGAAAGAGAAAGTAGTTAAGGATATAGAAGTAAACAGTAATTGGGATAACATACAACATGGTTTTACAAAAGATAGATCATGCTAAATCAACCTGATTCCCTTGTTTGAAAGAGTAACTGATTTTTTAGACAAAGGAAATTGAGTAGGTCTAATCAATCTGCATTTCAGTTAGGGATTCCCAGGTATAGTGAGGCGGTGTGGGTCCCTGCCACCTCAGAGAGAGACAAGCCCCTCCGGATACCAGAGTGGACAGAGCCAGGGAACTCTGAGCCTGCCCTCCAGAGGGTCAGGTGTGGCACAGGAAGTATAAAGGCCTGACCCCAGAGCTCACTGGGAGGGCAGTCGCTGCGAAGACCAGATGCCTCTGGCCTACCTCCTGATTGGGAAGCCCCTGTGATCTGCCACGGATCCAAGTGCTGGCAGGGCCTGCCCCAGGCCAGCTACCTGGAGGAGTTGCCCCAGGCCAGCTACCTGGAGGAGTTGCCGACCCTGCCCCAGGCCAGCTACTCGGAGGAGTTGCCGAGCTTGCCCCAGGCGGAGTTGCTGAGCCTGCCCCAGGTGGAGTTGCCAAGCCTGTCTGCCACCAGTGATCTCGAGGAACCCATGGTACTGGACCCCCTGAGGACACCACTCTGACCCAGGTACTTGAAGAGGGGTAGTCTGGAAGTAGCCCAGGGGCAGCTGACCCTAGTCTGGCTATGACACTGCCAGAACCCATGTCAGTGTGTTGCAGCCAGGATCCCCACTGAGTAAGCAGTGGGTCTTCTGCTGCTGCTAGAGCTCCAGGCTGGGATGAAAAGAAGTGAGAGGGCCTGCGTCCCCCCCCGCCACCCAACTCGCGGGTGGCAGTCTCCCCACTCCCAGGCCTTCGGACCTAGGGCCTGGGCTCACTTTGTATATACTGTTATTGGTCAGTCCCTGCCTGAGGGCCTGAGCACCTGACTCATCCTTGCCCATCCTGACCAAGGGCCTGGGCTTATGACTAACTGTGCTTATTTCTGCCCTTACAAAAGGCATGGAGGATTCCTGTGGTCAGACTAATTCCCTGCTAGGCTCCATCCTGAACTTAGTGGGATGGTGGGAGTCCCCGCCGCCCCAGAGAGGGACAAGCACCAGCTAACCTCTCTACACATGGGAAATTATTAGTTAAATTGGAGAAGATGTGGATTAATATGAGAAGTTACAGATGGATAAGGAACTGGTTAAAGAGGAGACTTCAATATGTCATACTGAAATATGAACTATCAGGTTGGAGGAAGGTTACTAATAGAGTTCCTTACGAATTGATCTTGGGACCAATCTTATTTAGTATTTTTATTACTGATCTTGGCAGAAAAAGTGAGTGTGCTAATAAAATTTGCTGATGACACAAAGTTGGGAGGTATTGTCAATATGGAGGAGGAGCAAAATATCATACAAGAAGATCCAGCTGACCTTGAAAACTGGAGTAATAGAAATGGGATGAAATTTAATATTGCAAAGTGCAAGATTATGCATTTAGGGACTAATAACAAGAATTTTAGCTATAAGATGGGACCTGATCAATTGGAAGTGACAGAGGAGGAGAAAGACCTGTCTTAATTGGTTCATCATAGAATGACTAAGCAACCAATGTGATGAAGCCATGAAAAAGGGTAATGCAATCCTATGATGCATCAGGTGAGGTATTTCCAGTAGAGATAGGGAACTATTAGTAAAATTATATGAGGCACAGCTGAGACTTCATCTGGAATACTGTGTGCAATTCTGATCTCTCATGTTCAAGAAAGATGAATTTAAATTGGAACAGGTGCAGAGATGGGCTACTAAGATGATCAAAGGAATGGAGACTCAAAGAGCTTGGCTTGTTTAGCCTAATCAAATGAATGCTGAAGGGAAATATGACTGCGTTCTATAAATACATCAGAGGGATAAATATTAGGGAGGGTGAGGAGTTATTTAAGTTTAGTGCCAGTGCTGACACAGGAACAAACGGATATAAACTAGCAGATGCTCTGTAACTTGAAGTCTTTAAATCATGATTTGAGGACTTCAGTAACTCAGTCAGATGTTAAGGATCTATATCAGGAGTGGGTGAGTGAGGTTCTGTGGCCTGTGATGTGCAGGTCACTGGGGCTTCCCAGTCGGGAGGTAGGCCAGAGGCGGTCAGATTGGGTGATTATGATGTTCCCTTCTGGTCTTAAAGTCTATGAGTAGCAATGAAAGGCTTTAAAATGCTATCATTATTCTAAACCACTGTAAGTTTATAGCTGCTAACTCTGCATCCCTATTGCCCTAACCAAGATATTTTTCGCTAACCAGGGTCCGTTGTCCTTGGTTTTTATGAATGTTATCCCTTATTTCTTAGAGTGAGTTCACAGGTATGGAACTGTTCTCTGAATGTTCTACTCCTCGCTGAGACATTTTCTGATCTGTTGACAGTCCACAGCTGGAAACCAATTAGAAGAAGAGTAGAAGTGATAAAGAGCTCTGAAGTACAATTCTCAGCAGTGCCCCTGCCCATCCTTTCTGGAAATGCAAGCAGGAGAAAGAAAGAGAGTGAGAGTCGCTTATTTCAATGAATACCTTAAATATAAAGAAGCAACCAGCCAATGTTATCTTGGTAAATATTATTCCCCTAAAAGACATGAATGTCATTTATTGAGTTATATGCAGATATGTCGTTCTGGAAATCCTCAATGCACAGATACTGCATAGATTCCAGGTTAATCCTGTTCCACACAGATATATTTGAAATATTTTATTAATGTCCAGTTGAACAATGTCTCTCACAGCAATAATCATGCTCGGTGCCCCTTATTAATACAGGTACTTCATGAAGCCCAAGAGGGATTTTGCTAAGCCTTATAGCTATTGATTTTACATGTAAGGTATTCCAATTCTGTGGTGAAGGGCAGCACTATAAAAGCCTAAGATGTATATGTGCTTGACTTTATTAATATTCATATATATGAGGTTGACTTTATGTGTGTCATACATTGTGCTATCTGGCCCATTATTTTGCTGTGACTGTTTTGGAATTAAATTTGTTTCCAATGATAAAACATTCAGTTGCAGGATATACTTGGCGACGTAGCTATTCTGGGTTTATTACATGTCTTGTGAGTATTTTTTTTTCTTTTTGGTGGGTGTTTCAGTGCAGTGGAAAATATCTTGCAATATATTCTTTGTTATTAAAAAATGTAATTAAAAAAAAATTAAAGCCCAGAATCAGTTATGTATTCCAGCTCTCTGGTTCAAATAAGAGAACATGAAGAGTGTCATGCTGGGTGATATATAATCCTCCTAGAAAAATGCTGTATTTTCTGGGGAAAAAATTGACTGAAATTAAAATGTTAGTTGCATTCAATATTTTTCACAACATTTTCCAGTTTATCAACATAACAAAAATAAAAATATTTTTGTTTTTCAAAAAACTGAAAAAAGTTTTTCCTCTCTAAGGGCAAGATCTTATTCCACTTGCCAATAAGTTTAATTATCTTCTTAGCTAAAATTCCCCTACTACTGCTTCCAATGGATTTTATTCAGTAATTATTATTATTTTGGTTCTTGGCCTTAAACAGCTGTGTAGAGTTGCTAATTCAGTTATCATGCACCATTAGTTAAAGGGAACTTTTAACAGACTTCTGGAGCTCCAGTTTTGCTGGCAGCTGGGATGAAGTTATCCTTGTACTATGTACTCAGGGCCTGTCATAAACAGATAGTTAGGGGTTAATTTCTCTTTTACCTGTAAAGGGTTAAGAAGTTCAGTAAACGTGGCTGACACCTGACCAGAGGACAAATGGGGGGACAAGATACTTTCAAACTTCGGTGGAGGGAAGTCTTTGTGTTTTTTTGTTTTGGGGGTTGTTCGCTCTTGGGGCTAAGAGAGACCAGACGTACACCCAGGTTTTCTCCAATATTTCTGAATCAGTCTCTCATGTTTCAAAATAGTAAGTATAGCCAGGAAAGGCGGATTAGTCTTATGTTTGTTTTCTTAACTTCTAAATGTGTATTTTGCTGGAAGGATTTTTACCTCTGTTTGCTGTAACTTTGAATCTCAGGTTAGCGGGGGTCCCTCTTTGTTTTAAGATCCAAGGAGTTTGGATCAGTGTAGCCTCTCAGGGTAACCCAGGGAGAGGAAAGGAGGGGGGATGGTTTATTTCTCCTTGTTTTAAGACCCAAGTGGTTTGGGTCTTGTGTTCCCCAGGGAAGGTTTTGGGCAAACAGGAAGTGTGCCAAACACTATATTTTTGGCTGGTGGCAGCATTATCAGATCTAAGCTAGGAATTAAGCTTAGAAGGGTCCATGCAGGTCCCCACTTTTTGGACGCTAAAGTTCAAAGTGGGGAAAAACCTTGACAGGGCCCAATCCTGCACTTGACTACACTGATGTAAATCCTGAGCAGAGAATCAGTTATCTAGAGTAGGGGAAACTGGGTGAAATCTATGGCCTGTGTCATTGAGGAGGTCAGATGAGATGAGCTAATGGTCCCCACTCTACGATTCTTGTCTATTTGTTTTTTTTCATCCACTTTCTTCCTCTGGAAGAGGAGGAAAAATGAGAGAGAATAAGGGGAAAACACCGCAAAATGTGAATGCGTAATCATGAGGAAAGCAGACAGAGGATGGGGAGTTTTAAAGCTGAAGGATAAACTATCTGGGAGAGAGGAAACTTGGCGCTTTCTACTTTGCTGTTTTGCAGAGTTTTCTGGAAATTGTTCCATGGGGTTGAGTGCAGGGCAGAGGTTTATCCTCCAATCCCTGATAAAATGACCCAGATCTTGAAAAGATCCATGTAGAAGCTTCTTACCACTTCTCTATTGCCTGGACCACTGGTCTTTGACAGCCTTTGAACATCACAGCTCCTCCAGGATCCATGCTTCCAGAGTTTCCCTCTAAACCATTTGTCCTTACTTCTAAAAGATTTCATGCTGTGTAACCAACTAGTTAGGGCATATGATAACCTCTTTAGGGGAGGTTTTCAAACAGAGAGAATCCAGAGAATTCCATTTGGTCTCCCCACCCACTCCAACTCTATGGAGCCTGATGGAGAGCTTCCATGATGGAGCTTGGCTACCTTCATTTAATATATATAACACAAACATACACAAACCATAGTACCGCCAGAATAAGGGCTTGATTCAAATCAATACAAGTGAAGACATTCAGAGGCTCATAACATTAAAACTCTGTCATTAATCCATATGGAGTAGAGTTTTCTTTGAGGGTCCCTTGACTTAATTTCATTCTAGTTCTCACTGTTTAATGCTGGTTTAGTTTGGTTCCAAATTGCAATGAGAAAAAGAAGAAAATGAGAAAAAAATAGTCTGAAAAATTTAAGGAAAAGTTTGCTACTCTAGCTAGTATAAATTATTTGTAGATTTTTGACAACTGTGACAGTAATGGCTGTATGAGAGTTGTTAAGTTTCCTTCTGTATATGTGTATTTATATTTATGGCCTGGTTAGCATTTTTTTCATACAGATTCTTTGTGCTGTTCTCTGCTAACTATATATGTAACAGACCATAGAAACTTTTTCATCTCTGTTATGGTTTATCACATACTTATGACATTGGCGTAACCAGGTTCTAAGTGCAGGGGGAGCACACATAAAAAGGCGCCCCCCCTTGGCTCCTCCTCCGGCCGCTCCACTCCCCACCCCTTGGCTCCTCCTGCCATTCTGCGTCTCCCCCACCCCCTTAGCTCCAAGGGCAGCAAACACCAAAGCGCGTCTTTACCTTGAGGTGCCTGCGCTCCGGCACTGGCAGGAGAGCAGGAATGGGGAGGAGAGGGAGGCAACTGCAGCTAATTCCCTATCTGTGGCCAGGCTTCCCGTAGGAGCCGCGAGGGATGCGTTTGCCTCATGTGGCAGTGCACAGCCCTCCTGGCCAGGCGCGGGTGGCTGCACTGGAGTCCTGCAACGTGTGACTCTGGCTACGCCCATGGAGAGGAGCTTGGAGGGAGACTAGCCGCTTGCATACCTCATCCGTGTGTGCACGTTAGTGCTGCTGGGGAGAGAGGGAGGAGGCTGGAGGCCCGCACTCCCTCGCCCACCCACCACAGTGGTCGCTGCAGCCCTCACTGCTGCTGGCCCCTGCATCTGCAAAGCAGTCGGTACATTCCTCTGCAAGCGGCGCTGCTCAGGGGGCACTTTGCACCCCACCGCCCGGAGAGCTGGAGCAGCAGCAGCACTGTGCCTGGGCAGCGGCAGCGCCTCCTCCTGTCCTTCACTTTCTTCTCCCACACTCCGAGCCAGGTGCCCCACTGCAGCCCCTCCACGCTGCAAAGCTGCCGGCACTCTGCCTAGAGCGGGAATGTCTTCAGCTGCCACCACAGCAGCTTCCCCCCTCCCGCCACAAAGCCAAGCCACGCCACGCCACACTGCGCAGGCACCCAGAGCTCCAGCAGCTCCCAGAAACCCTGCTCAGGTGCCGCTTTTGAAAAATGTGCTGAGAGGAAGCGGCTGCTTTCCCTGCACCCTGCTAGCTATGCTTCTGGCTTATGATAGTAGGAATTTCTTAGAATGGACAAAATTTATCTAGAAATTTAAAAAAAATGCATATTCCAAACTCTATTCTATGCCTTAGTGTTGCTTCAAAACAATTTCATGCAGTACTACCGACTGCTTTGGGATGGTATATACCCCTGCATTTATCACTCATTAGTACACATTGCTGAAAACATAATGATATAATCCAGTCTAAATTAGAGTATACAAATACACTCCTTTTGCAAGTGTCATGTTGCAGCTGCTGTGATGTATTCTGTCAATTAAGTTGCTGAGCATGCATTCTAAGTTTATTTATTTAAAATGATATTCCTTTAACTTGCTTATGTACAGCTTTGCCTCTAGAATATAGAGGGCAGATTCTCAATGAAGTTACACTGATTACACCAGAGAAAGACCCGACCTCTAGACCAGCTTTTAGGTTAATAGCTTACAAAATCTCAGCTTTATCAGATCCCCTTTCCCCCAGATAGATCGCGGTTCTTTTTAATTTACACTACTTCAGATTCTGGAATAAATGTCAAAAATAACTTTCATTCTTGTATATTCCTGCAGTTAAAATTGCTCCAAAATACACCAAAGACAATACTTGGTATTTATTTAGGAACTTTTATCTAAGGTGATTTGCAAACCTTAGTGAACAAAACGCCACACACTCCTATTTTACAAATGAGAAAATTGGAGGACAAAAGTGTTCATATCAACATTTTCAATCTTCCATGCCTATAGGTAGCCCCTCAACTCTGTATTTAGGCTAGGATTGCCAAAGGAGCCTAAGGTAGTTAGGGAGTAAGTTAAATCCCAGCCCATGTCACTTTGGTCAAGATTTTCAAAAATAGGAGTCCAATGTTAAACTCCTAAATCCATAAGCATCTTTTAAAAAATGCTAGGTATTCAATTGCTCTCACTGAGGTCAATGAAAATTATTGAGCACTTAGCACTTTTGAAAAAAAATTACCACTTATTTAGGTGCCTAAATATGGATTTAAGAGAATAAATTTAGGCTTCTATTTTGGAAATATTGCCTAAGATTTTCAAGGGAGCTTAGGTACTGAATCTCATTAAAATTCAATTGGAGTTGGGTGCATAAGGGTGAATTTTCTAAATTGCCTACATGATTTAGGAGCAGAAGTCTTACTGGCTTTTCTCTTAGGAGCCTTTGTAACTCTCACCTTAACTTTCTGAGGTTCCTTTGAAAAACACAGCTTTTGGCATCAAATAAAAGTGGCCTAATTTTCAGAGGTGCTGAGCAATCCATAACTTCAATGGCACCCAAGTTTGAAAATGCTGTTTTAAATCTTAAGTAATTTTCCCATACTCACACAGAGAGTCATATGAAAAGCTATGACTAGAAGTAAGAACTCCTGACTCCCATTCCCCTGCTCTGTATAACATTCAATATAAATAGGTATATTTGTTGTTTACTGGTGTCAGACATACCTGATATGATCATTTCCTTGCCAATTCAATGTTTTCATGTGTGACATTAAATCCTAAAGTACCCATTAGGCTCCACCTTTATAGTGTATGCTAAGTTTTGGCTTATTACAAATGTTTAAATCTGAGCTATGAATCCCTAAAAAATCAGTTTGCAAATAAACCATGATGTATGAAAGTGCTGGTGGGTGCAAGAAATATTGATTATCAAAAGGTCCAGAGAGCTAAAACCCATGAGCTCCCAAAAGTTCAGATGTTCATACCAAATTATGCATACTCTCCAGGTTAGTCTGGAAATCTTGCAAAAGCGATCATTTTCATTGTATTTCAACAGTTCTGCTTCTGGTCCCATCACACAAATACCAGTATGCCAAAATAAGGAATAATAAATAGAGGGAAATAAACTAACCAAACTTCGAAAAAAAAATTTGGGTTGGGTTCAATTTATGTTTTGGCCAAAAGTTTGGGTAATTTTTTATTTTACCCAGTTCTAATTAGTGTTCTCTTTAACCCCACAAATGGCCACATTTATATTTCAATGGAGCCTCAGGATATTTGTCACTATAAGGACATCACTTTTCTAGATATGTTCTAAAATATCCAGAAATTGTCATTGTGCTCAAATTTCTAATAGCAGCAAAATTACTGTTTTAGAGCTCTGAAAACAAATTGCACAGTGCAATTGGTATTGAAATTTAAGGGCCAGATTCTTGAGGTTGGTTCTAACTCTTTTGTTCCACTCAGATGGCATAAAGAAGCTGTAATAGCCAATTGAAAATTCCACTGATTCGAGGGAGCTCCCTGCTGATGAATCAGTTTTTCTACCAATTCTTCCCCCTTTGCACCACCCACTACTGCATTATGCCAATCCCTTACTAAGGTAGCATTCACCAGGGACCCTAAGCTAGGGGAAAACTGTATCCCTGCATCCAACTGAAATCGGCTCCCTGATACACTCTCTCCTGAGCCAAGATGAGATCTGCTTCTAGGTATTACCAAAATATAACCCTCTTATTAAACAAGCAATGATGTAACATTTTAACAGCCTGACATAACTGTGTTTGTCCTGTGATACAGCATGGCCAGAGGGCAGCAGGAGAGTGTTAGCAGGGAGCCCTTATTCCCTGCAAGGAGAAGAAGGTTTGCTGTAGATTAATTAGAGCACCTGAAGCCAATTAGAGCACCAGCAGTCAGTCATGTGATAAAAACCCCTTGCTTCAGGCAGATAGTGTGGGAGTTGGAGTAGAGAACAATTTTGAAGAGAGACCAAAAGGAAATTTTGGAGGAGTGCTGTGGTGGGCTGAGAAATCCAAAAAAACCCTAGGTAAGGGGCATCTGGCTTATGTAGAAGGAGGACAAGAAGCCCCTTCACAAGCTGAAGGGCAGGAGAGGGAAGTAGCCCAGGGGAAGGAACTGCTAGTTCAAGTGGTTCACCACAAACCTCAGGGCCCCTGGGTTGGGATCTGGAGAAGGGGGTGGGCCCAGGTCCCTCTGTCTCCACTCCCCTCCTCAAGGACAATAGTGGGGTAATTAAAATACAGATTCAGAGGCAAGCAATGGTGCCCTGAACCTTCCCCAAAGAAGAGAAAGTGTGAGACTGAGCATAACAGTACCAGCAATTTGCCACAGTCCTCTTGTTCTACAAACAAAGAGCATCAATGATATTTCATACACCATGTTATGAATATGGTTCTTATCTGTTAAACACAGTAGTTTTTGGACCTCAATATCTGACTAGCAAATCTGAATGGATTTGTGTGACCCAGCCTAACATTTTTATGTTCTTCTCAGTGTGGAACTTAAGTGCAGTCCATCTGCAATACTGAGCACTGGGACATCACTGGTCTGAATTCACTCACAGTTTTGTGAGAGGTACAATTATAGCTTCTGGTGAAGTGGACACTGAGGCTTATTTGAACAACAGTCTTTGAGCTGTTTCTTGCAATCCCATTAAGTTGTTAAGGTGGTAGATAAAGCCTGAATATTTTAAGCACCACTCTCCCTCACCCCCCAATGCAATTGAAAGAGTTTCCTAATTAGATAATAGGAGGAGGATGTACCACCTCAGTGTAATACATCAGGTCATGCCACCAGCAGCTAATGGTGTTGGAGGTGAGGGGGAGTGATTTGTGTCCTTCTTGCCTGGGTGGGCCATCCAGAAATTAGGGTGGAAAAGTAGGTTGTAAGAAAGTGAAGAGTCACTATGTAGTCCAAGACCATCTTCCCCCTACAGGGTATGTCTACACTGGGGCTGGTAAAGTCTGTTCTTGGGCAGCTAGTCCTTCCCACTGATCATGCCACCATGGCTACACTTCTATTTTTAGCATGCTACCTCAGTCACAGCAGGCACAGGTTTGTCTGGAAGTTACACTTCCAACTTCAGTATAGACATAGGCATGCAGATGCTTAGAAGAGGGCCTATAAAGTCAGAGGAAGAGAGGGCTCCAAAGTCAAGTGTCATAGGACTGGACTGAATACCAGACTAGGGGACTTCTCTGTTACTCTCTTTTGCTTATAGTAGCTTTCTTTGATTTCCAGTTATATGGTGAGATGTTCATCAGCTGTAAATTAGTGTAGCTCCATTGAAGTCAATAGAAAAATATGAATTTAAATTAACTGGAAGTCTGGCTCATAAAATTTATCCTTTATGAAAAAGTATTTACTGACTATAGCTATATTTTGTTTCTGTGGAGTTGGTCCCCCAGTTTCATAGTGAGAGAGCAAGACAATCCCTGTTCCACCAACCAGTGAGGAGAGGAGATAGCCCTACCCTCACAGTTGCCAGAAGAGATGGAAAGAGAGTCAACAGCCCTCCCAGCATTCAATGAGAAGCTAACCCAGAAGCTAGTGAAACGTCCATAGCAAAAAGCTTTTAAAATGAACATACAAGTGCAGTAATATTGGATCTGTAATACTTCAAACATGACACGATGTACATTTATGTAAATATACATGCAAATTAGATACAGCTCTCAGGCTTCTGGCAAGTTGCCACTGAAGCCCTGGAGGCTGCAAACTGTTGATTTTGAACATTAATCTAACCACTTACACTAAAATGCATGTATTAAAATACTATTGAAATAATGTATATTTTGGAATATTTTAAAATAAGATAAATATTGATACAAGTTTTGTGTAATACCCTTAAACACTTGGTTTCCAGTTGGAAAATAGTATCAAGAATGCTATAGCTTGATATCTTTATTTGGAGAGTGTCACAATGACAATATACTGTTGAGTTTTAATAGCAAGGCCTCCATCAGTTCTGCGCATATTGTATTCAAGATTAATTATATCACAATTAACAAACCTGATTACATTCCTCAGAAATACTGGCACCAGTCCCTTCCTTGCACTGTACATTTGCATTCTTGAGAACAATTGTTCTGCTTAAGATAACATTATTTTACCCCAGCTGATTAAAAATAAAGATTTAAAAGATAACTTCCCCCCACCTTTGATGACATATGTTAGGTGTGGGATAGAATAGCTGATAAATTAGCAGCCTAATGCATCAGAAATTCAGTCCCATAAATTAGACATCAGGGATGGACAGAAAATGTGATTTATCACTATAATTTTCTTGTTGGGAATGTGAAAGTTGATATACAAATTTATCAAGTGTTAATTGTTCTGAGTGCAATGGATATCACCTTCACTTTGTTATCAGAAAGGACAAACAGTACTTAATATTTTCTGTTTCCTGCAAATAAGCTGAAATTCTTTTCCCTTGGAAGCTTAAAGATCAATGTCCCATCTGTGAAGTGGAAGCAGTTTAGGAATTCTGCAAGAGGGGCACCCACTCTTGCACAGATTAGGAGATAAGTAAGGATGAGATGCTCCCTGTGGAACTCCTACAGTGGATCAGCCATGGAACCCCTAAAGTGGATCAGAGCTAGGCTAATTCCTGCACATTTTACAAAGTCAGTAGCTTTTTCTTACTTCTTAACCCCTTAAACAAGACTGAGGCAAGGATTTATAGGAGCCATTCTGTCAGCTCATTATCGTTGTTGTTGTAGTTGTCTTCTAATATTCTGTAGCATTTACTAATGGGTCTAGGAGCGAACAATGCCTGGTGGTTCAAATGTTTTGTAGTGCATGATTTTTCAAAGTACAGACACTAGTTTTTGTAGGTGATTCAGCAGGAATGGGATTTATGGAGTGATCTGAATAAGGTGAATGTGAAGGCTTAAACAGATTTTGAAAAGGCATTCTTAGCATAAGGGGAATCAATGACAGGTCAGATATGTAGACCTGGCCTTTATGATGTTGAGCCTAAATGGAAGAACAAAATAGTTGATCTTGATGCATGGTGCATTAAAAAAACAGTGAAATGACTCAGTGTGGATTGTGTGGTCAAAGTGATGGCAAAAAGCTGATTTGGTGGCAATATTGCACCTAAATGCACTTGTATTAGCTATGTGGTATTTATTAACTTCACTTTTTGTAAGAGAATGAAGATGTATGTCAATTCTACTTTGTATGCACAGGAAATTTTCAAAGGCTCATAACTCACACACAATTTTCACCTGTGTATACAATGATCCTTTTCCTCAGTAAGGTTTACTGCTATGTTAAGTTGCAGCTTTCTATCCCTCAGCCAGTTTGGCGGTAGAGCTATTCAAAACAAGTTTGCCATTAGAGATCGTTGGAAAGTTTTTGTCAAGGGATCACAAGGGTCATCTAGTCTAACTCTCTGCCAAGATGCAGAAGTTGTTGTGTCTTAACCAGGGATCAGCATCCTTTCAGAAGTGGGGTACCGAGTCTTCATTTATTCACTTTAATTTAAGGTTTCACATGGCAATAATACATTTTAATGTTTTTAGAAGGCCTCTTTCTTTAAGTCTATAATATATAACTAAACTATTGTTGTATGTAAAGTAAATAAGGTTTTTAAAATGTTTAAGAAGGTTCATTTAATTTTAAATTAAAATGCAGAGCCCCCCCCAGACTGGTGGCCAGGACCAGGGCAGTGTGAGTGCCACTGAAAATCAGCTCACGTGCTGCCTTTGATATGCATGCTATATGTTGCCTACCCCTGGTCTAAACCATCCAAGACAGATGGCTATCCAGCCTCTTTTTGAAAACTTCTAATGAAAAAGCTTCCGTAACCTCTCGAGGCAGTTTGTTCCATTGTCCTACTCTTGTTACAGCTAGAATTTTTTTCCTGGGATTTAATCTGAATCTGATATGCTGTAATTTGAACCCATTGACTCTTGTCCTTTCTTGCCACACAGGGCAGGACATCTCAATCTTTTTTACGGTAGCCTTTCAAGTATTGGAAGACTATCATGTCCTCCCCTTAAATTCTTCTTTTCCAAACTAAACATACCCAGTTCCTTCAGCCTTTGCTCATATGGCTTACATTCTTTCCCTCTGATCAACTGAATTATGACTCAACTGTTTTTTTTAATTCTATCAATTTTGATGAAAATTTATTTAGGAAAAATTGGCTAAACATTTCAAAAATGTCCTGGAACAAAAAGTACTGATTTTTTTTTTCCCATTTCAGATGACTTCCTTTCAAAATTGACTTTACTTCATATTTTTTAAAAAAGGAGAGGGGGTCAAAATCAAAACTAAACATTTCAAATTTATTGCAACAAAATGTTTTTATTGAGCCCGAATGAGTTTAATTGTTGCTGAAGCTCCTGCTATTTATTCATTTATTTATATATATATATATATATATATATACACACACACACTACAGAACATGCATTACATGGCCTGTAAAAAATAACATATGTTCCTGTGACTCCTGAAAAATTTGAAGTTTACTAAACTCCAGATGTTATCCTCTGTGGCAAGAAAAGTTCTTGTATCTGATTCCTAATCAACGTTAGTCTTTAATGTTGTAACAATATGTAATTCAAGTTTCATAAACTTTAGAAATTTAGATTTAAGGCTTAAAGTCACTGTGCTGCCAACTCTTTCCATTTTATTATAAAGATTTTGAGTTTTCCTTTAAGTCCCAGCACCTGGAATCATTTGTTTATGTAAGCATCTGAGAGGCTCTAATATTATATATACACACCAGTTTCTAGTCTTGATGATTGTAGAGAAAAGCTTGAAATCATCCCTATATGCTCAAAAACCAGAAGGCAAAACGAAACATGGACAATGTGTTATTTTTTTTAAAAAAAATCATGTTTTTTAAGTTAACCTTTTGATTTCTACTAACTTGGCACTTATTTTTTTTTTTAATTATTGTAGCTGGAAATCCTTAAGTCTTCTTCAATTCTTTAATATTGTTGAAGTTTTGGAACAGTAGATGGCTTTTCCTGCCGTGGACTGTAGTAAAAGTCCATGAATTACAGTGTTTAATTCGCATCCAGAGTTCTGATTTTATTTTTAATATCCACTAGTACCTTAACATTATTTTAATGTACATTTTCCCTGAATTTATTTTTATCATTTCAATACATTGGTTTAAAGAAATGGGGAAAATATCACCTATAATATTCATTTTAAAATCTGATATCCATTTAACAGAAAATCAAGAAGCTGAAAATTGTGAAACTATGGCTAAGATTTTCAAAGCCATCTCTGAGATTGGATGCTCAATTTCCATTAAATCTAAATCTTGAGTTTCCAACTTAGCAGTAATCCATGTATTTATTTGTGCGTTTATTTTAATTATTTGATCCATTTTCAACACATCACATAAAATAAAGATTTTAGACACTTCTTAAAAAAATACGGGGTGAATTTTTCACCCCTTCTCTGTCACCTAATCATCAAATAAATGTGCCAGAATGTCATCAAGGAGCTCTAAATGTTCTGTGTCTAGCGGGGAAGGATTTTGCTGGCACAGGCCCTGTGTAAGAAAGTTATAGGGCTGCCTTCAGAGGACCCACTTACTATCACTGACCTAGGGAATAGAGATTCCGAGCAACACTGTGGCCCATAACACAGATCAGGAAAGAAATTCTAAATTATCCAGCATCTGGAACACATCAGGATTGGGAATACACAAAGATGTCTTAAAGCAATCAAACCCACAGCTCCTCCTGGACTGTGAATTCTGTAGAATTTCACCCATGCTATTTTAGGCCCTGATCCTGTATGATCTGCCACAGGTGCAGGGATCTGCCTGTGAGGTGGGTTTTGTAGGATTTGGACCCTATTCTAACTGCAACATCAATGCAATTAGTATAAATAAAATGGCTGAGATACAAGATCACAACCTGGGTGTGACAACAGTCAACTCTATTTGATACCCCTTTAAATTAAAAGAGCCAAATGCAGTATTTTGCAAATTTGTGAAAAACAAACATTTCCTTCCCTTCAGTGCTCTTTCATTCCAAATTTCAGTTAGCATTAAGTTTTTCTAGTGAATAAAATTCTCTAAAAATGAAAATGTTATGCAATTAACAGATCCTCAATCAGAGTGATAGTATAGCATAAATAATTTCATACACTGGTATTGTCACACATGTGTACCATTTTCTAGAGGCCTGCTGCAGCTGATGACCTAAATCGGACATATGTGATCTTGAATACCTTCTTTGTAATTTGTAGATGTGTTGATGGACTATAGTTTCCATTTGCATACATCTCATGAATGGTGATGGGGTAGGGGGAGAACAAGGTGATTTTGTGCTGTTTGCTAAAAACTTTGTTATATAGTTAACACTCATTACCCAAGTCGTCATCTGCATCTGCCAATGTTTAAATATCTGTTGATTTCTTCTGTGGGTCTTTTCAATATAAAGAAAAGGTCTCCTTTCCAAACCTCAGAGATTAGTCTATTTTTAAATTTACTTCAAATCTGCACATTACATAACACTGAAGGATAAAAATAGGAAGACACTTTGTACTACGACGCTATAAATAATCAACTAATATAGTTGAAAACCAGAAATTGTTAACTAAAGGCTAATTCAAAGCCTCCTCAATTCAAGAGAAAAATTCCTGTTGACTTCAATAGATTCTGAAGTAAAAGCTTTATAATGAAGGCACTTCCTATTAAAAGTACAGTTCAATTTGCTTCTCTATGTCTAATATGAAATCCTGTCCTGAAAGAAGATATTTCTGCTAAGTCAACTCACGCTAACCATTTCCATTAAATATATGTATTTCTACACTCGTTTTAAAAGCACATCTGGATAGCTGTACAAATGCATGGATATTGTTTCATACAATACCTACAAAGATACCTACACTACTTGGGGATGCAGAATCACTGGGGAAATCCTAAGGTAGTTGAGTAAGCAGACGTGGCACGTGCTTTGTGCTGGAATACTAGTGTAAAGCCTGTGTAATGGAGGACAGGATGTGGTCTACAATATTTTAGACAAATTAAGTTGGGTCTAAAATTCTGTAGAATGAGAACATGAAAGGAATATATTTTTCAAAAATAGGCGTCCAGGATCAAATGTATGGATGATGATGATGATAGATAAATAATCACTGGGAAATTGCAAATTGTGTGTGAGAGTATTTTTACACACAACTGCATGGACAGCATTTGCAAGTTAGGCACATGGTTTTTTTAAAAAGTCTGAAAGGAAAACAATATGAAGTAAAACTATCTATCTGTGTAACTGAAATTATAGACCTTGCATCAAACAAATTGTACATAATACTTAATTTAAAGTGCAGGACATGGAATTTAACTAAGATTTATTTCCTAACAAGTCTGTTTTATCAAAGAAATCCCAGGCATGTCTGGTAAGGGGAGGATCTATTTAATCTGTGAAAATGTTTGCAGCGAGACTCCAGAACAACTTCTCATACCTTGATGGCAGTGGAGGCAATCTGAATATGGTGAAGTCTACGGAGAGTACTGTCCCTGTCAATGAAATAAGAGGCTGCCAGTTGGTGCAGAGTCTCCAGAGTCACAGAAGAACTATTGGTGCTGGGATCACTTCCTTCTGATCGCTTACTCAGCTTCCGCTTGTCCACAAAAATTGTGAGTGACTCCTCTCCTGTATAAACAATATATTAAAACAATCAATTACATCTTCCATATCTCTTATTTTGCCTGAAATATGTTGCAAGGCCAATGGTGTTAAAATTTAGTGTGTAAAGTTAGGCTCCTAAGAAGGAGAGTTTTAAAAGTATAAGTGGCAGGCACCAAACTCCCATGGAAGATAAGGGCCTAACTATTATTTGTGGCTTGAAAATGCTTATGGGAGGTCAGGGCCTAACTGTCGTTTATGTCTTTGAAATTCTCCCTCTTAAGTCCATATTTAGGCATCCAAGAAAGAAGCCTAATTTCCAAAAATGCTGAGTACCAAGCATTTTCAAATGAAGTCAACAGAACTCTTTGGGTGTCCAGTGCTTTTGAGAATCATGCCACTTGTCTAGTTGCATCAGTTAACCATGTTTGAAAATTTAGGCCTAAAAATGTAATGCCATTCTTCTGGCACTTATTAGAAACCAGTTAGAAATCAGAAGAAAATGACAATTTCATATTTCTGGTTCCTTAATTGACTGTATAATAAAATGACACAATTCTTGTGTACTTCCAGTGGAGTTACACCAGGAATGAGTTTCCTTCAAGGGATCCAACCTTACTTGCTTATCTTCAGTATATATTTTTCTGAAGATTTAGTTTGCATGAGAGCTAGATTTAGAGGCTGTCTCCAAACCTTTATTTTTATTGTTTTAATTGCTTATACGACCGAAAAATACCAGTATTATACTTTAGACCTGACTTTATTATGATATTTTGGGTTTTTTTTCCTATGTCTTTTCATACATTTCTGGTCTGGACTCAAAGCTAGGTACTTTATTATATACATGGACTGAAGTGTTTGCTAGTAAACGTTGTATTGGAACCATCTGTAATATCAGATTATTACATTTTTCAAGGGTTGGGGATGACTAGTTCTCTCTTGCTGCCTTTCCACCACTGTAGCAACACAAAACTGAGCTAAACCCAATTTAGTCAACAAGTTAAGGTATGTTTACAACTGCTTTGCATCATTACCACTGAATAGTGCAAAGCTAGTGGAAGAGGTATCTTGCCTCAAGCCTCTTTTACATAACCTTTTGTAACTGGAAAAAAGACTTCCACAGTAGAGCCGTGTTTACAAATGCAAAGAGAAGATCAAAGAGGACTACTACATAAGAGATTTACCTGTTCTCCTATTTCTTTCAGTTCTTTTTCTTATAGAAAAAATCCTACAGGTTTTAGAAGATTGTCCCTGCTGTAGATTTGTGTAAGATTGTTAAAAACAGAACAGCTTCCCTCTGAATATCATTCTCTACTAAACTCTTAAAATAATTTCTATAGAGCCTTTTTGATAAGATTACTGTTAAATTTTAGAGGAAATTTCCATAAGGTTAATGATTACTTCTCATGGAATGGGTTTTGTGTTTTTTTTTTTTATACTTTACAATGAAAATCTTTGTTCTGCTGACTTCTACGGGATGAAGATTTCACACTTAGTTTTGTGATGGGTTTAAATGAAATCATAAAATGCCACTGCAGAAAATAAAACTTAGAAGTAAGAATCTGGTGATGTAGTAACCTTTCCTCCTGTTCCACACAAGTCCAAGTTAATCAAAAACTCATCTTTTAAGTCTGTTTGCTAAATTTTGGATTTTCAGAGTTTAATCTGCCCATGAATTGAATGAGCAATACCAGTTCACCTTAACTTTAGATGCCAAATATCTACACAGACTACTGTTTCCTCATTCCCAGAAGGGAATCTCTCCCATTATAGTCAGAGTTGATGCTTGTACTAGTTTCATTGCATACCCATCTGTTGTGGTGGCATTATGCCCACTCACAAGATGGTATGCCAATTTCAAGTGGGCATATGTGCCAACAAATATAGCTGTAGAACAATACTGTGTGAGATGCAAAAATTGACAAACTCTAAAAGAATATACTGTTGGTGGCAATAATTCCAAATTAAGAACACATGTTTCAGTGCAAGAGATCACATCTGTTGACATTTGTAAAGATTATACTGTCAGCAAATACCTTTTGACTGGAAATTTCATTTCTATATCTTCATTTGGAGAAGGAAAAGTATTTTCATGTTAATCTAAGACAATCAATGGCCTCTATAATATTTTTCCTGAAGGCCACCATCCTGGAAATTCACATGCAATGCTAAATCCTACAGTCTGTACTCTGCCCAAACTACCACAAATTGAAGGGGAATTTTGTCTGAGTTAAGACCAGCAACACTTGACCCAAAATACTGGTTTTACCCTGGAGCAGACAACTGTCATCTCAGAGTCTTACTGATGGATTTTCTGAAGTGGATCGAATGGGCAGAACCTGCCAGAATTCAGCCCATTGTATTTATGCTCTTCCTCCTGCCATTACTGGTAGATTGATGTTTGTACATAGCTTGAGCTGCAAGGAAATGTGAATTCTCATAGCTTCCATAGATACTAGGATTGTTCCCCTCTAGTTCCTCAGTCTCTCTGTTATCATGAGTGGACATAGAATTACATTTTACTTAACTCCTGTTACAAATTGCTGTACATTAGTAGCAAATGCTTGTGGGGAGAGTCAACAGAGCCTTTTGGATCTTCCTAGGATATAAAAGAGATGAGAATTTGGCCCCAAATTATTTTTAACAGATTCTGGCTCCAGGCTACCTATTGTCATGGTTCAAATATAGCTGTAAAATAGTTGTACAAATCATGACACAAAATTATAACTATGTTAAATCCCTTTACAAGATACGGAGTGACAGACTGAGTTGAGGGCTAAGCCTCAATCTTTTACTTTGTGTAATTACTCAAGCGATTTGCTGAGCCTTTTGTCTTCCATGTGACAACCTCTTCATGACATTTGGGAGGGACAGCAACTACACAGCAACTTGTTTGAGAAGTTATTGTCAATGAGTAAGGGAGTATCCAGCATAATGCATTGCAAAAAAAACAAAAAAAAGTACAAAAAATCCCTGCAGAAATCAGCAAAATTCCCCATAGATTTTTCACTTTTCCTACAGTTTTCCCTTAGCCCTAATGAGGTGTTTTTTCCTTTAAAGTGACTATCACAATAAGCTTGATCATCCTTCCATTTGAAATCAACAGCAAAATTACCAATCCATTGCAAGATAAATGACAATATCTCCTCAAGCTTGAGGAAAATCTTTACAAAATTCCTTGATTTTCTACATATTTTGCAATTATTTCTCTTTTCAGTATCCATTTTAAAAGCCTTCTAACTATTCTACAATAGTAATAACTAGAGCTGATCAAAAACATTTTCAGTGGAAAATTGGATTTATGACAAAATGGAATTTTTCAGTCTTTTTCGATAGAAAATTTAGGATTTTTAATGTAATATTTCAGCAAAAACATATGCAAATTGCTATGGATAATATTGACCAAAAAGAAAGTGTTTTCCAAAAAAAATCTGTAAGGAAAAAATATACTTGGGACTTGGCTCTAGTTAGCATGTCGTCCTATTATCATAGTCTGGTTCAAGTCCATTCTTGCCTTGTGTGAGGGATGAGGTGAGGGTTATCATGGCAAGCAAAACATTATGCTCATTCCTGTCTCTCTACTCTCAGGATATGTCTGCGCTATGGGATTATTCCGATTTTACAGAAACCGTTTTTTAAAACAGATTGTATAAAGTCAAGTGCACATGGCTACACTAAGCATATTAATTCGGCGGTGTGCGTCCATGTACCGAGGCTAGTGTCGATTTCCTGAGCGTTGCACTGTGGGTAGCTATCCCATAGTTCCTGCAGTCTCCCTCGCCCACTGGAATTCTGGTTTGAGATCCCAGTGTCTGATGGGGCAAAAAACATTGTCGCAGGTGGTTCTGGGTACAGCCTCCCTCCTCCCTCCATGGAAGTAGCAGACAACCGTTTTGCACCATTATCCCTGGGTGAACTGTGCAGACACTATAGCACGGCAAGCATGGACCCTGCACAGCTCAAGACAGCAATCATGGACATTGTAAACACCTCGCACATTCTCATGCAGTCAGTGCTGAACCAGCACCTGCAAAACCAGTCGAGGAGGAGGTGGCTACGACAGCGCGGTGACGAGAGTGATGAGGACATGGACACAGCATTCTCTCAAATGCTTTGGAGATCATGCTGGTAATGGGGCAGGTCCTAGCCATTGAATCCGATTTTGGGCCCAGGAAAAAAGCACAGACTGATGGGACCGCATAGTGTTGCAGGTGTGGGACGATTCCCAGTGGCTGCAAAACTTTCACATGAGTAAGAACACTTTCATGGAACTTTGTGACTTGCTTTCCCCTGCCCTGAAATGCCAGAATACCAAGATAAGAGCAGCCCTCACAGTTGAGAAGCGAGTGGTGATAGCCCTCTGGAAGCTTGCAATGCCAGACAGTTGGGAATCAATTTGGAGTGGGCAAATCTACTGTGAGGGCTGCTGAGATGCAAGTAGCCAAAGCAATCATTAAGCTGCTGCTACAAAAGGTTGTGACTCTGGGAAATGTGCAGGTCATAGTGGATGGCTTTGCTGCAATGGGATTACCTAACTGTGGTGGGGTGATAGATGGAACCATATCCCTATCTTGGCACCGGAGCACCAGGGCACCCAGTACATAAACCACAAGGGGTACTTTTCCATGGTGCTGAAAGCACTGGTGGATCACAGGGGATGTTTCACCAACATCCACGTGGGATGGCTGGGAAGGGTTCATGACGCTCGCATCTTCAGGAACACTAGTCTGTCTAAACGGCTGCAGCAAGGGAATTACTTCCCAGACCAGAAAATAACATTTGGGGATGTTGAAATGCCTGTAGTTATCCTGGGGGACTCAGCCTACCCCTTGATGCCATGGCTCATAAAGCCATACACAGGCAGCCTGGACAGTAGTCAGGAGCTGTTAAACTATAGGCTGAGCAAGTGCAGGATGGTGATAGAATGTGCATTTGGCTGTTTAAAGGCACACTGGCGTACATTACTGACTCGCTCAGACCTCAGCCAAACCAATGTCCCCCTTGTTATTGCTGTTTCCTGTGTGCTCCACAATCTCTGTGAGAGTAAGGGGGAAACATTTATGGTGGGGTGGGAGGCTGAGGCAAATCACCTGGCCACTGATTACATGCAGCCAGACACCAGGGCGATTAGAAGAGCACATCAGGAAGCAGTGCGCATCCGAAAAGCTTTGAAAACCAGTTTCATCATGGGCCAGGGTACGGTGTGACTGTTGTGTTTCTCCTTGATGAACCCCCCCCTTGATTGACTCATTCCCTGTAAGCCACCCACCCTCCCCCTTTGATTACCGCTTGCTTCCTAAGGAAATACAGTCACTCTCGTTTAAAAATCATGTATTCTTTATTAATTAATTATAAAAAGAGGGAGAGAACTGACAAGGTAGCCTGGGTGGGGTTTGGGAGGAGGATAGGAGGGAAGGAAAAGGCCACTAAAAAAATGTCAAAATAATGACAGCCTTTTGGTTGGGCTGTCCACTGGCGTGGAATGGGCGGATGCACAGAGCCTCCCCCCACGCGTTCTTAGTCATCTGGTGGGTGAGGAGGCTAAGGAACATGGTGAAGGGGGAGGGCGGTTATACAAGGGCTGCAGCGGCACTCTGTGATCCTGCTGCTGTTTCTGAAGCTCCACCAGATGCTGGAGCATGTCCGTTTGATCACACAGCAGCCCCAGAGTTGCATCCCGACACCTCAGATCTTCCTGCCATCACTTCTCATCTCGAGCGTCTCTCCTATCCTCACGTTGGTCCCTCCTCTCCTCACGGTCACTGGCATCTTTCCTGTACTTTGATACCATGTCCTTCCACTCCTTCAGATGAGCTCTTTCACTGCAGGTCACTTCCATGATTTCCGAGAACATTTCGTCTCACGTCTTTTTTTTTCCGCCACCTTACCTGAGAGAGCCTTTGGGATGGAGGAGGGTGACTTGAAAAATTTGCAGCTGCAGGAGGGAAGGAAAAAATGGAGAGAAGTATTTAAAAAGATACATTTTACAGAACAATGGTTATACTCTTTCATGGTGAACAACACTATTCACCTTACATAGCACATGTGATTTCACTACAAGGTTGCATTTTGCATCTTAATATTGAGTGCCTGCAGCTTTGGTGTTAGAGATCACAGACGCAGGTTCAGGCATCAGAATTCGGCTTGCATGAGGCCATGGTAAGCCATTGTCTTTCGGCTTCTGCAGCCTTCATATATCCAGCGCCCTCCTTTCCCAAATAGCAAGCAAAGCTCGTTGAGTGCTGCTTCTTCCCTGTTAATGTGCAGCACCAGAACCTCCCCCATCCAAATGTCTGGGATGATTGCTTTACCCCTCCCCCCACCATGTGGCTGGTATCATGGAAGATCACTGCTAGCCACCATCCCCTATACCACGTGGCTGGTAGCAGGGAAGATCTCAGCTAGCCAAATGCGAAAAAGCTAAGTGCCAATCACCCCCCTCCTCCTACCCCTGCTTGGTTAAATGCAGGGAAGGATTTCTTTTAAGCCACAAACAGCCCAACCATCTCTGTCCCCTTAATTAAATTCCCATATTTCAACCAGGTTACCATGAACGATATCATTCTCCTGAGGATAACACAGCGAGATAAAAAACAGATGTTGCTAGAATGCCAGCAAACACCGGGCCCCTACGCAGCTAGGCTTTGTCATGCAATGATATACCAGATTACTTGCTACATGCATGGCATGGTCAAGTGTCCTACCATGGAGGATGGAATAAGGCTGCCCTGCCCAGAAACTTTCTGCAAAGGCTTTTGGAGTACCTCCAGGAGAGCTTCATGGAGATGTCCCTGGAGGATTTCCGCTTCATCCCCAGACAAGTTAGCAGATTTTTCCAGTAACTTTACTGGCTGCGAATGCATCCCAAGTCCTCAGGGCAAATTAATCATTAAAAATGCTTGCTTTTAAACCATGTTTTATATTTACAAAGGTACACTCACCAGAGGTCCCTTACATGGCTTCATTGTCTGGGATAGTGGCTTGAGAGTGCTGAGGGTACTTCTGTCAAGCTGAGAAAAAGCTCCTGGCTTTGGGGAGAACAGAGTGCTGTGTGCTCTCTGCAAGCTCGTCCTCCTCTTCCTCCTCCTCATCTTCTCCATCTGCAGAATCCTCAGGCAAGGCTAAGATTACCCCCACCTGGGAATCCACGGACAGGGGTGGGGTAGTGGTGGTGGACCCCCCTAGAATTGCATGCAGCTCAGCATAGAAGCGGCATGTTTGCGACCCTGCCCCGGACCTTCCATTTCCTTCTTTGGCTTTCTGGTAGGCTTGTCTGAGCTCCTTAACTTTCACAAGGCACTGTACTGAGTCCCTGCTATGGCCTATCTCCATCATGGCCTTGGAAATTTTTTCAAATGTTTTTTCATTTCGTCTTTTGGAACGGAGTTCTGTTAGCACGGAATTCTCTCCCCATATAGCGATCAGATTCAGTACCTCCTGTGCGGTCCATGCTGGAGCTCTTTTTCGATTCTCAGACTGCATAGTTACCTTTGCTGATGAGCTCTGCGTGGTCACCTGTGCTGATCGGAGCTCCACGCTGGGCAAACAGGAAATGAAATTCAAAAGTTCGTGGGGCTTTTCTTGTCTACCTGGCCAGTGCATCCAACTCCAGATTGCTGCCCAGAGCGGTCACAATGGTGCACTGTGGGATAGCTCCCAGAGGCCAATACTGTCGAATTGCAGCCACACTAACCCTAATCCAAAATGGCAATACCGATTTGAGTGCTACTCCCCTCATCGGGGAGCAGTACAGATATCAGTATTAAGAGCCCTTTATATCGATATGAAGGGCTTCGTTGAGTGGACAGGTCCAGGGTTAATTCGGTTTAACACTGTTAAATTTGGTATAAACCCGTAGTGTAGACCAGGCCTCAGTGTTCTGCTTCCTGAGAAGTACACTTTATTTCAGATCCACTCTAACGAGCTTGAAAAGAGCTGAATATTTTCACTGAATCAAATCAAACAAAACTATGTTGTGTCCAATGTTAAGCTCAGGCATGCAAGATTCTAGAATAATGTTGATTCAGAGACATGCTGCAACTGTTTAGACAAGAGAATCTAACAACATTTTTCTCCCTTAACTCATGATAAAACAGATATAACCGTACACATTAAAATGTATTTATTAATACTGCCTAGGACTTTCAAAGAAAACTTAAGGAATTAGACATTCAGTTCCCATTGAATTTTAGTGGGATTTGCACGTTACTCCCTCAGACTCTTTTGAAAAGCCCAGCCATTATCATAATTATGTACATTTATATCCCAGTAGCACCTAGAGGCTTCAACCAAGTTGAGGCTCCATTCTCATAAGCACTGTATAGGCAGATAATAAATGATAGGCTCTGTCTGAAAGAACTATTCACTGAGAGGAGAAGTGAAGGACTGGATGAGCTTTACATTGGATAAATAAAAATGGCTTCTTATAATTTAATGCTTGATTCTGCCCCCCTTTCTCACTGTGAGTAGCATCTTGTTCATTGGGCAGTCCTATTTGAAATATATGTTGACTACATGAAGAATTAGGTGATACTCAGCTTGAGAAAGACGGAGTGGGGTAGATATTTGTCCTAAGAAAGGAGGAAACATCGCATGGCAAACGAGTACTTTTCTGGAAATGTTTGTAATTGGTCCTGAAATCTATGCTGTGTATAATGATAGGATAGCACAAAGTATCTTATATGTATATGTTTATGATGTGATGAAGAGTTTTTAAGAGAATCCAGGACTATCTTCCTTCAAGAAATCTGGGATTGATTCTCCTTTACACTAAGGTCCCCATATACTTAGGGCCTTAGAGTGTGTACAAATGTCCATTTTAGGCCCTTTTACCGGTTAAAGTGGTGTAAAGGGCCATTGGTGTAAATGAGTGTCAGGGCATTTGTTTTGGAAAATACCTGCCACAAGGTGCAATATGGAACATTTCAAAGGTAAAATAACACCTCGTCAGAAGTATTCTTATGAATGCAACTCTGGCAAGGCTGATTTGTCATTAGCCAGAGATGGAGTGATCTACATTTAAAAAGCAAACAAACAAAAAACAGAAATCCCCAAACCTTTCTTCTGTTTGGTTCCAGAATTGGAAGAAGGGGCCTCCCATCTACAGAACATGTCTGCAGACTTTGTAAATTAGTTTCAGTGAATCATATCTAATTTATGAGACAGTTTAAATTAACAGACACACACACAACCAAGTCTGAATAGACTTCTCTGTCATATCTGAAACATGGATGAATTTTTCTTACCAGCTGTAGTCTGCAACCATGAAATAAGCTAAGAAGATATCTGAGCATTAGCTAAAAAATAGATGTGATTTAGAAAACTATTCAAGGTTAATAGTCTTAAGAACTGAAAAGGATTAATGACAGTGAATAATCATTTTTTCTCTTTCTTTCTTTTTTTTTTTTTAATTCAGCATCAGATCCACACAGCTGTGCTTCCTGCAATCTCTAAAAGCAGTATTTTCTCTCTGGTTTACAAAAGTCAGGAGGGAGATTGCTTCAGTTTCCCAGGGTAAAAAAGAAGTAGCATAAAAATACATTTTGTTCCTGCTCACAAAATAACTCCATATAATCCAGTAATTGGTTCAAGAGATTAGCAGACCCTCTATGCTGATGCTTTATTACCATGGAGCTGCTGTCATTAACAGATATTCGTCAACGGGTAGTGACCGACATTCATACTATAGATTGACCTTCGCCCAATATATTCTGATGTCCCCCCAAGCTCTGGCATTTACAAGACTCTTATTTAGTCTATATATTTAATTATTTCTAGATTCATAAAACATATTTTCCAGGATTTATATTTGAAATTTAAACTCTTCAACTGAAACAAATTTTCTGCATGCTGTCTTTCAAAATAATGCCTGCAAAACAAGTGTGGGTGTTTGAAAATTAACATAGAGATATAACCAATTTGTGTCCATTTAACTGGGAATAAGCTGTACAATAGCTTATAAATGGCATTCAAAAGTAAAGAATTAAAGCTGTTTGGGTCTTAAGAACGTCGTCAGGAATTATTTAAATAAGAAATGCAAATAGCCAGCATTGATACAAGTAGACTTATAATAATACTGTAACAATTATAACTAAATATAAATGTCTGTGGCTGGGGAAAATGTATTTTTATAATGTGCAACAATAAATATTCATATGATTAAAGTACTTAGAACTATTATCTGCCTCAAGTAACTTAGATGTATTTTTGAGCTGAAAGACTATCTTCTTATACTATCTTCCTGGTGGTAATAAAAGGATCATAAAGCTGTGTTTCAAATTATAGTTAAAGACTGAAATGTTATAGGTATGAATTAAGTGATACTGTCAATAAGCAGGAAGATCAACAATTAAATTTGCAAGACAAAATTTATTTTTTATTTATACATGTCCTCAATAATGATCAGGTAGAGCTCTGTACGTGTGTGCCTCTCGTATTTGGTGCAAAGGTTGTTCACCTGTGACATTTTTAAAAGGTTCTCATTAAAGAGAAATCACAGGATAACTAACTTTATATTGTATGAGGCATGCAAATTAACAAGTTAGGACCATCTTTCCCCCCGACTTATGTTCAGTTGTTTCAAAAAGTAGGTAAACTAAGCCTAGACCACATGTGCCGACTTTCTATTGTTGAATTGTACAGCCACAGAGTTAAATACTGCAAAGTGAAAAGTCTCTGCAGAACAAATGAGTCTAATGAGAAACTCATAAGTTCCTGTCCCATATCATATATACCACATGGCCCAGATTCTGCCTCCCTCATTATTAGATTATCGTAGCTCCACTGAAGACAATGGACACCAGCTAAGGAATTTTCCTGTTGTTTGTATGCAGAGTAACATACTGCTGACCATGAACGTGAGGTAAACTCTGTCTTTATTGTTCAGTTTTTAGCATAGTAAGAGTGTCAATGGAGTTGTACATATGGAGCTATACTCAATGGAGAGAAAAATGGCAGGAAATTTGGATTAAACTCTTATGGTCCATCAAGATTGTGTGCTATAAATATGAAATTCCTCTTTCCCGTTTGGTTCTTGAGGCCTGCAACATCAGTGAGATGATTTCTGCCAGAGGGCTACGAACATCGTGCTTCTCAGTTACAGAATTCTACTCTCTGACTAGCAGCAACACTGACAAGTTCTTCTCTACAGCAAATAAAGAAATGTCAATCCCCTTTACTGATTTGGCCTATTACACGCTTCTGGCTGGCTTTAATTTCATAACAAGCCCCGGCTCCACCAAACATGCTGCAAGTTAACTTATCTAAACTGCTATCAAACTAGTTGAAGAAAAAAAGGATCTTCTATGTATCTGCTGTCTTCATCTCCCATAGCACTAGGATAAGATCTTCATCTCCCCAGGACCAGCAATAGAGGCCTTTCACTTGCAAATAAACATATTTATTTTTACACTCCTACATCTCCAGGCCTATACATTTGCTGAGTCACCAATGTCACACATTTCCAAGAATCCTGTGCTAAATCTTACACTTCTAAAGTGGGCACCATTAAAAAACTCAACATCCATCTACACCGACTGTATTGTGGCACCTGAGATATCACAGTCATTCCCAATTCCACAATGAAGGAAACAGGACCATACTGATATATAAGATTTCAGATATACCTGTCTGATAATTGAGTTGGGGTAGGCCCACTGTGCACTTATATAGAGTAATATGGAAATCTGAATTTGTATTTCATTGTATTTTGCACAAAAAAAATTACAATATTCAGAGGAAAAAAGTGGTGACCTATTGTGTTTTGTGCTGCTCAAAGGAGAATCTTTGCATGTCCGGGACCTTTCAGGGCTTCTAGGGCAAAGCCTACATTAAATTTAAAAATAAAAATCCTTTTAGACTCTTCTTGCAGACTGTCATGCTGATGGAACTGAGGGGGCAAACCACTCGTTGCCACTTTTCTAATTTGGGGCTGGACTGTAACCTTACGCTTCAGCCTGAATAAGGAGGCACTGTGTTGCCCCAGGAGTTGGGTAGCAACTAGATTACACTGCACAGACTGGCACAGTGGGGAGGGGGACATTTGGCTCCACTCACACACCTGTACGAGGTTACCTCATAAGTTCTGGACATTCAGATTGTCCATGCAGGGAATCTCATGAGTGACCCTTTGTATGTCTCTGATTCCTGGTGAGCTAGTGTAATATACCACAATGTCCTTCTAGCCATTACAGTCTTGCCCGTGTTGCTTTCCATTATGAGATATTTGACTTTCCTTAACCACTTAGCCACAGTTTCTAAAAGAAATAAGAGCAACTAGAAATGCTGTCTTCTATGTTATAAGAACATGAAATATTGTATAACTTCACAGAGGTATCATTTTAGAATGCCCTTGAGGAGTATATTTCTATGTTTGTGAATAAAGAGTTGGGAACATTTCACAGACAACCATGTGCAAGTGTTCCCTTTATGGTCAAAAAGAGATATTCATGCAAGCCAAGTGGTCGCAGAGGCACACAAATCTTACCGCAAGGTCAGTCATTTGCCAAGTTTTCATTTATGCCTATGAATACAAATGTTCAGGAGCACTATTAAAAAAAGAAATGTGCATATTTGGCTTTGGCTTTTCTTATCAGAGAGTATAAAAGCAATAGCCTTTTCAGAGGCATAATTAAAGGAAAGGTAAGAGTGGTATTATGTAGGGCGACTACTACTGCTATATGTTAATGAAGCAGGGAAATGCATGTTTTAGGATTCCCCATAAACTCTAACCCCAAAAGGAAATCTAACAACAGAAAAGGGGGCTGTGTGTATGATATTAGGTGTCATTTGACAACAATCTTATAAAATACTAATTTCCTGAATTGAGTTTAGATGGTTTGATTTTTCAAATGTACTCAGCGCCTGCTGCATCAAAGCCAATGGGAAATATAGGTATACTCATCACCTCTGAAAAATGAGGCTGTCTCTCTAAGCCCAAGTCCCCTAAAGTCAATGGAAAGGTTCCCACAGTCTTCATTTGCCTTTGGGTAGTGTTTTGCATATTAGGCTGGGATTTTCAAGTGCCTTTGAAACTCATAGCTTCAAGGTTAAAGGTGAAGATGAAGCTGCCCACCAGCACGGCAGGGGTTAAAAAGAGTCTCTGTGCCCAGTGAGCCTTTCCCCATTATACTTGCAATCAATGTCAGGCCTAGAGTGGGGAGAAAAAGAGAGAGGCTGGCTCAATTCAGGGCTGGCTGGCAAAGAGGCAGGTGCTAGCTGTTGCTCTCCCTGAGAGGAAGGGTCACTAGCATAATAGCCAAGGCAGCCACCAGAGAGTACTGTCTCCCTAGCCAAAGGAGACCGCGGAGAAGACTTAGCAGCCTAAGGCAAATGAGGTAACTGAGTGACTGAAGCCCAAAGCCAATGTGAGGTTGAGCCTCACTAAATTTATGGCTGCCCTGCCCGAAGGAGCTTGGGACCATGGCAGAACGCTGTCCAAGACACATGTGAGGGCACAATGGGAGGCCCAACTACCCCAGCAAATGGGACTATAGGGAACATGCCCCCAACTGAAGCGACAGTGATAGGAAGTAGCCCAGAGTGGTAGATTGAGACTGGGAGGGCCCCTTGTTCAGGTTTTGAGTCATGCAGGGCACTGGGCTGGGACTCAGTGGAGTGGGAAGGCCCGAATCCCCTGACCCCACTGCCTAGAAGACTGAGGCACCTTGATCAGGGAAACATGGGGTTAGTGGTCAAGGTGTGCCCGGCCCTCTAAGCACCCTGTTACAGGTCTCCTCCTCAAAAGGCATTGAACAACAGCAAATTTTTGTGGTCCATGAGGGATACAGATGCTAAGTAATTCTGATGGATCAAGCCCTATCATTTTTACTCTGTATTAGTAGAATTCTGGTACACAACCCAATGTTGAACAATCATTACTATAAAAAATGTCTTTTTTCCCTATCTGAAAAGCTTCCAGATATAGAACTCCAATAGAAGGAAACAAAAGTCCCCCACAAAGAGGATTTACAGGATATGGACTTTAGTGCTGTATACTATTTTTTGAATAATTATCAAATATGTAGGGTCCTCCTAACCTCATTTACATCAATGGACATTTTACCACTGCATTCAATGGAGTCAGGATGTCATCTCTAGTGTCTAAGAACTGTCCCTGTCCTGGAGAGCTCAGACTTTGCTATGGGAAATTACCAGCAATCCTGGAAGTCTTGTATCAAATGACGTGTCCGTAGCAGATTGCTGATCAACACGTGTACAAGATGTGCTTAGATTTTAATTAAATTATGATGTGTTTGCCACAGAAGTGCTATTTCTTAAAATTATGATATAATTTAATGTTTTGTTTTAAATTATTAAGGTGGCAAAGAAATTCAACATACTTCTGGAATGCTCTTTTCCAAGATCACATTTCAGTTGTTATGGAACTCAGATATCAGCCAAAGGAGAATAGGGTTACTGTCATTTTATTAATATATAGTTGGAATTCAGTTATGAAATGTATTAAAGAAAACCATTCCTCAGGTGAATAAGGGCTTTTGACAAGACTGCCCTGTAAGAAGAATACTCAGTCACTGGAATTATCTTTAATATAATCACCCACCAAGGAATAAAACTGCATCTCTAAAATGTTCTTTCATTTTGTAATGTCTGGTTGGGTAATCCTGTGTGCTAATTCTCTTTTATGCAGAACAATTTATACTCTGTATTTAACACTGAGCCTCTATGATGGAGTATATAAGGTCCACATGGGCAAGACAAGGGTTAACAAGCCGCTTTGGGACCAGAAGACCCTACCCAGGGGCGGCTCCAGGCACCAGTGCAGCAAGCGCGTGCCTGGGGCGGCATGCCTGTGGGAGGTCTGCCGGTCCCATGGCTTCAGCGGCAATTCAGCGGTGGGTGCCGAAGGCGCTGGACCATCAGATCACCAGCAGATATGCTGTTGAATCTGCGTGACCAGCTGACCGTATGCAGGTGTGCTACCAAAGGCCACCTGACTGCCGTGCTTAGGGTGGCAAAAAACATAGAGCCGCCCCTGCCCTACCTATCTGTACCTGCTGGGCATACTCACAGTGGAGGCAGAACTTAAAAGGGAGCCACCCTGCTCAGTCATGATGGACAAAGCAAGGGCGTAGTCCTATGTTGTTAGCACCTGCAGAGAGGCCAAAGGAGCTCCTCACTGCCTGGACCAGACCCTGCTTCTGAGCTTCCAAAGCTCATAGAGACTGGGAATGGTAGGCCACGACTGAAGGAGAAGAGCCTGCAGCCCACAGTCAGTAAGAACCTAAGAGTCTGCAAGCCAACCTCTTCTGTGACTTTGGAGGAGTAGAGGCCATGGTATGAGGTGACCCAGGGAGCAGGCTTAGTGGCATTCACCCTGCAGGCCATATATCCAACCTGCTAGTCCCACGGCCCTGGGTTGGAACCTGGTGGAGCAGGGAAGTCCTGGATTCCCCTAACACTAGCCACTCAGCCTCTCACCACTGAGTAATGCAGCTGGACCTGGACCCAACCAACCCCCACTCCCACCCAACAGCCCCTATTCTAGAGTTCTTCAATCTGTTGTGAAACTGGATCCTAGTTACACACTGAACCATCAGTTTCCAAAACATGACATGGGGATGTAGGTATACAGCTTCCATTATTGTTAATAGGAATCTCATTTAAGTACATACCTGGCCTGTTTTGAAAATTTTAGTTTAACAGGCTAACTGTAGCCTGATTCTCAGGAAGATGGAGCAATACATGGAATATACAGCAGTCAAAGTAGCTTAAAAATGTTTCCTAGCTGGAAATCCATTTGTTGATGGACTGCCTTCTGTTGATGCTGCATCTTTCAGCTACTATAATTGGGCCCAATATTTGAATGAGTTGTAGTACGGACTCTAAGAGTCATAGCAAAATGTCATTCTGCTTAATGACTAAATATTGTGGAGCAGCCTTCCTGAGATAAAAGTATGGCAAAGAGCAGAGAACTTAGGCAGAACTAGGATGACCAGACATCCCGATAATATCAGGACAGTCCCTTTGTCCCGATATTTTGGTTTGCAGTCCGGGACCACACATACCTGGGATCCCAGGCTGGCTGTGCTTATGTGGCACAGCTCCTGCCTCCAACTAGAGAAGCAACCACTGGCAGGAGCCTGCAGTGTGAATTCCTGAACATGACAAAGCTGGTGTCATACATGCTCAGTATACCAGTAAGCATTGCATACACAGAAGGTGTATTTTCAGTCACGAAAGATGCATGGAATGATCTCTGGAATCGAAGCAGCATAGACTTGGTGTGGGGCCAGTGGGCTTTGTAGGATCTGGGGGCGCAGCACAAATGGAGCAGGCCATGCCAGGGCCCCTTCTGAGTGTGGGCCTGGTGCCACTGAGTCACCATTGTAAACCCAGTACAGAAAAGACTGCCTTTCCTTGAGGCTGTGAATAAAAGTCACACTTCAATTCAGCTGTCACCTGCCAGCTCTTTGTGACCAGACTTAACACTGCACCAGATCCAAACCCGCTGTTGGCGAAGGAGCTTTGGGATCTGACCAGTCCAAAGTGAACTGATGTCGCCCATGTATTTTAAGGGGCAGGGGCAGCACCTGCAGAAAGCTATGGCGTCTGGGAAACTTACTCTGCAGTGACAATAGAGGAAAACCCACTCCAACCAACTGAGCCCGGGTAGCAGCTGACCTCCTCTCCGGCCCACCCCCAGGGCTGGAGTGTTCCAATGACTCTTGGCACCCAGGGCTGAGTGACACTTCTGGAGTGGAACCACTTTGCACTTGGGTGCCCCTAAGGAGGGCTGGGCAGGTCAGCTTGCAGGAAGACCTGACTTGCAGAGCTAGGCAGGGAGTCCCCTGCAGCCAGCTGCACGGATGCAGTGGAAGGGCTAGAACTGTCGGCTCTGAAATGAGATGTGGCTCTGTGCTCAATGGGGGAGGCTGCTAGAATCGGAGAGTTGCTATTTCAAAGCTTTTCTTTCACTACCTGTTGTTGCATGGGGGAAGCAGGGATACGTGCCCCACAGAGGTAATAGTTGCATCCTCCCCCCAGCAGAGTGTGTGCAGACCGGTCCTCCTAGCTCATGGCAGAACCCAGGAGTGGAGGCACCTGCCTCTGCACATGCTGATTCCACACAGGGCAGGTTGGGGCTGAGCGCTGCTAAGCTGCTGCCCAGTTCAATTACTCACATTGGCAAGCAGGGATTGTACCTGGCAGCATACATCTGCTTGATGTACAGTCAGGACACCATTTTTCCCGATATTCAGGTAAAATTTAAAATTTGGTAGTGAAAAAGGAAATTAGTCAATTGGGAATGTCCCATTAAACCGACTGTGCTGTTATCTACTGGCAATTTTGGTTTTTCAGGTGTAACACAGTTTACAGTAGCGATATGTAGTTTACAATTCTGAACCATAGTGCATAACGTAGGACAAACTACAGTGAGCACATAATAACACGCAAGAAGCACAGAGACTACACAGTTTTTTTGGTGACTATCTAGCTAACGGTCTTCAGCTGAAAACCCCACCTGAAATGGGAATGGCAAGGGAGGAGCCAACTACCAAAAAACAAAGAAGACAGTGCAGATACAGGACAGAATGGGAAACCACTTATACCTGGAAATCCTATGACTATAATTCAAAATCCTTTTGTAAAGCAGGAGGGAAGGAATTTAGCATTTGCCATGGCAGTGAGTCTGATGTTAAGCATCATGCTGATTCAAAAAATCGTGAACAAAACATCAAAACTCACAAGAGCAATACCCAGGTCTCACATTTTTTCAGCAGGCCAAATGAATCCTTCAATAACAAGGTTATCACTGCTGAGCTAATTCAAGTTTACCACACAGTAGTTCATCAACTATCGCTCATGTGACTATGAACTTAAACTTGCGCCTATCTTGTATCCAGATTCAACGACTGCGAAGCATGTCAGCTGTGGCCAGACTAAAGCGGAGGCAGTGATCAAAAATGTGCTGTCACCGTTCTCAAGAGAATTTTTAAAAGACCTCAGCAAGCCAGACAGTCTCTATTTCTCAGTTGCCACAGATGCATCTAACAAGGACAATGTGAAAACTTTCCCTTTATCGCTGAGATACTGGACAGCCGAACACAGAGTCCATGATAAACTGTTAGACTTCTATGAGCAAAGAGAAGAGACTGTAGAGACAATAAGCAACACATTACTTGAAAAACTTGTGACACAAACTAGACCTAAACGAAGTGTCTTCCTACTGTGCTGATAATGCAAACGTGAATTACGGAAAGTGACAACCAGTATACCAGAATTTAAAAAAACAAAACAAAAATATCTTGCCTTCAAAATGCCCTTCCCATGTTGTGCACAATGCAGTGAAACATGCTAGCAATACCCTATAAGTTGACATTAAGACTCTGGTGATTAAGATGTTCAATCATTTCATCAATTCTGCTAAGAGAGTAGCAGCATTGAAGGATATGTTTGATTTTGTGGATATGGAGTATGCCGCTTTTCTGCACCATGTTCCGACGCGCTGGTTGAGTCTTTTCCCAGCTGTAAACCAGCTTGTAAATATGTGGCAGGCTGTTAAGTGCTATTTTGTTTTCCTGGGCAGTGACAAGTACCCAAATCTCTATGGATGCTGTTCTCGGACATGGAAAACGGTGAACAAGGTGAGGGGCCTAGCAAAGTTGAGTTTCATCTGTTTTTCCTCCAGAATGTCCTGAAAATCTTCAGTGATACTGTGCTTTGTTCGGAAAATGAGAGTATGACAGCATGTTAAGTGTATGCCATAATGAATACTCTGAGAATTAAACTTCAGCGACCGAAGAATGACAAATTCTTTGGCTCTAAAGTTGAAAATGCATTAACTGAGATGCTGCCTGTCACTGCTGTATGTCTCCAGAAAGACTACATGAAAGTTTACGATGTGTCAATCCTATATTTGGAGAAATGGTTTGATGTTTCAACAACTGGCTACTTGTTCAATACCCAGTGCTCAAACATCAAAGTAATAGGGCATTCGAATACAAGAATCTGTCTGCAGCCGTGACAGCTGTAAACCTCCAGAAAACAGTGGATCTTGATCAGCTCTGTGATGAGTACTGAATCATCAAAGACATCAAATGAATATGACAAAGCTGGTATCATACGTGCTCAGTATACCAGTAAGCAATGCATACACAGAGTGTGTATTTTCAATCATGAAAGATGCATGGACAGATGTCGGGAATCAAAGCAGCATAGACTTGGTGCGGAGTGAAACCCTTGTCAAAATGAATTTCTGGATGAGTTGTAAGGACTTCTACAGCTTTGTGATTGCCCAGAAGCAAGTCATGACTGTGGCAAAGTCATCCAAGAAGTGCTAGACTTCTGGCACGTCTGAGAGGTATGCAAATTGTGAAATTGATTTACTGACAGAATAAAAACCCCTGCCCTTTACCCCTGTTGTTTCTTTAGTGTACAAATAAATCTGTATGTTTAAATATGGATTACAACTAAGTCTATAATTTAGTGAGGGGGACCATGACACTCACTGATTCCAGACCTCCATGACTTAGCTTGCTTCAGCTGTCAGTGGCTGAAGCTGGGTCTGAAGGCAAGACTGTGGGCCTCCCCTCTGTGACTGGAGCTAGGGCTGGAGCTGGGGCTAGAACTAGGAGCCTTCGCTCTCCTGCCCTGTGACTTGGTCTGACTTTGCAACCAGGATCTTGTGCCCCTGTCCCAGTGGCTTCTGCTGGGGGCTGGAGCTGGGGCCATGAGGCCATGGCTTGTGGCATGGGCTTCAGCAGGGGCCATACACCCCTCCTGCAGCTACCTAGGGCTGTGCGCCCCTTCTCATGTCTCCAGTAGGGGCTGTGCACCTGTGGCTGTCTCTCCCCTTCCCCCCATGTGCTCTGATATTTCACTCTTGCGATCTGGTCATCCTAGGCAGAACTCCCAGTGTCTTAGTCAGGGTGGGCCTGAGGGATCTGTTCTCTCCCATCACCACAATTGCCTGCAGTGAAGGAAAAAGTGTCTTGTGAATGGAGAGTCAATTATGGTTCCCATGAAACATACACTGGGGAAACATGATGGCTTTTTCTCCTCCCTTGGATATCAAATGTTTTTTCTTTGCAAAGACCTATCCCAGAACACAATAATAGAAATCAAGGTGTGGAAAGGACCTTGAGAGGTCATCGAGTCCAGCACTCTGAGCTGAGGCAGGATCATGTAAACCAAGACAATCCCTGGCAATTGTTTGTCTAATGTGTGCTTAAAAATCTCCAATGATAGGGATTCCGCAGCCTCTGTTGTAAGCTTATTCCAGTGCTTAACTACTCTTAATGTGTTTCCTGATATCTCACCTAAATCTACCTTGCTGCAGATTAAACCCATTAGTTCCTGTTCTACTGCCAGTGGATATGGTGTACCATTTATCACAGTCTTCAACCTATTTGAATGCTTATCATGTCCCCCATCGAGCTCCTTTTTGCAAGACTAAACATGTTCAGGTTTTTTAATCTTTCTTCATAGGTCAGGTTTTCTAAACCTTTTTATCACTTCTGGTGTTTGCCTCTGGACTCTGCAATCTATCCACACCTTTCCTAAAGTGCGGCACCCAGAACTGGACACACTACTCTAGCTGAAGCCTCACTAGTGCCAGCAGAGCAGGATAATTATCTCCCATGTCTTATATACATCACCTCTGTTAATACACCTCAAAATGATGATAGCTTTTTTTTGCAACTGCATCACATTGTTGACTCAATCAATTTGTTATCCACTATAACCCACAGAAGTACCCTCCATAAGTACTACCTCCTAAGCAATTATTCCCCATTTTTGTAGTAGTATATTTCATTTTTCCTTCCTAGATGAAGTAATTTGCACTTCTCTTTATTGAGTTTCATCTTGTTAAATTCAGACCAATTCTCCAATGAGTCAAGGTCATTTTAAACTCTAGTCCTGTCCTTGAATGGATGTGCATACCCTCCAACCTTGGTGTTACCTGCAAATTTTATAAGCATATTCTCCACTCCACTATCCAAGACACCAATTAAAATATTGAGTACTGTAGTACCAAACCCAGGACTGACTCCTGTTCAATCCCATTAGATACACTCTCCAAGTTTGACAATGAACAGTGATAATTACACTATGAGTAAAGTTTTTCAACCAGTTGTGCATCCACTTTACAGTAATTTCATCTAGACCACATTTCCCTAGTTTGCGTATGAGACTGTCATGTGGGACCGTTTTCAAAGGCCTTATTAAATCAAGGTATGACATTTCCCCACTAGCCCGTAGGCCAATTACCCTGTCAAAGAAGGAAATTAGGTTGGTTTGACATGATTTGTTCTTGACAAATCTATGTTGGCTATTCCTCATATTCCTAGTATCCTTTAGGTGCTTACAAATTTATTGTTTAATAATTTGTTCTAGTATCTTGCCAGGTATCAAAGTATCATAACTGAGCCAGTATCATAACTGAGCTCAGCATGGATGCAATGAGGAATTGGGCCTATGAACTTCATTGTCTTGTAGGCCAATTGTTTTTGTCCAACTTCCAAATTTCATAACTGAAAAATTAGAAATATTCATGTTATTCACTTGCATATAGAACTATTTTTGACGAAAAATGTAAAATGTCATGCTTTTGAATTTCTGCAAAAATGTTTAAAAATGTCCAAATACAATGGTTTTGTAGTAGTTGATCGAACATAAGGTAAGCAAAATGATGTTTAAGCATTGACCATTCAAGTGTGGGCCATGGTTACTGTATTTGTCTCTTTTGATTTATAATAATTCTAGAGAACAATAGGTTATAATTATACTCCAAGATGAAGCACTCTACATTCAAGCTTGAGTGTTTGTAGCATTCATAATATTTTAAAAATACTTTGTTCAGGCATCACTTCCCATTCCTCATGAAAGAAATTATGGGTCCAACTGGACCCTCCCACAGGAAAAGTGATGGGAGGGGACTAGAGAAAATTATTCATAAAATTCTCCTTCTAGAGTTTCTCCCCAATTGTTCCATTGAAAGGCTCCCTCCTTCTTAGAATAAAGGCTAGTCCACAGATACATCTGTCTGTAGACCCTGTGCTTCTACAGTGGTTCTGTGTTCCTGGTGCCTCATCCACAGTACAGAAAAGGTTTCTGCAGTCCGTGGCTGCACCACAAGATGTCTATCTTTAAGGAAGGGAGTTTCCCAACCACTCAGTGGGGTCTGTGAAAAGACAATACAGGATAGGCTGTATTATCTTTCCAGAGAATCTCTCAGAGAAAGGGCAGGAACGATGAACATTTCCTTGGTTTCACCATTCTTCTACCTCTTCCTCCCATGGGCAGCGTACTGCCTAATTCCTCCCTTGCATAGGTCTTTGAATCCAGTGAGACCCCACTCTGAATCCAAGACAAGGAGAAAGTGTTGCAGAGGTAGCTGAGCCCCTCTCTTCCATACAAGACAGAGACCTCAGATCCTCAGGGATCAGTCAGGCCCTATGTGCTCAGCTAGAAAAGTTCAATGAAGGATTTAATATTAATGGTATTGATAACATAAAAGTAGCAATTTATACCCACTCTGACTGTCTGTGGTTATTTTCATAATGGAAATTTTTTTTAGATCACTGACCATACCTCCCAAGGTAGCTGACAGTAGGAAATGTGTCCCATATTTCTTGATAAGGTTCTCTGTGATTTGCTGAAGGGTTGGGCGACGTCCTAGTAGTCTTATGTTGCGAAAGAATTCAGGTGCAAGAGGCAGTGGGGAGCCAAGGAAATTTCTTCTTTCAACAGCTAGATTGTTCACTTTCCAGCGGCCAAACTCTCTGTAAAACAAAACAATTCTCATTCAGAAATGCATCATTCAGACAAATGTTTTCATTTGCAAAGTACACCGCTCTGTTGCCTAGCTGGGGGCAATGTATTACAACAAGCCTTTCTTGTGATACTCTGTCATAGATTATAAACATAGAACAAGCAACAAGTATTATTTATTAGAAATGGAGGGAATACTCCATAACAAAATTGTCATCTGGAGAAGAAATAAATAAGCCACTTAGGATGCACCAGTTTCTATTTCTTTTGTGCAGCCTGTGATGTGACCATAATTCCAGAACAACTTGATTTTGTTGGGCACTGAATATAAATTCAGAATTATACAAGGTTCAATATAAAACCAGGGTTTTTTTTTGTTAGCCCTTTGTAAAGGAAATTAAAAATATCATTTTTAAAAGCACAATTTCTTTTGCACAATAAACCACCTTTTTACTTTAGCTCACTACTTTAAAGGCATTACAAAGACACTGTCAGACTCCATTTGGCCAAGCAGAGATCTTGCTGAAGTTTCCGGCACTTTTGACCTTGATTTTGAAACATATCCTTCAACCAAATCAGATTCTTGGAAAGAAGAATGCACTTTTTTATGTAAACATGAAGCTAAACAAATTCAAAGACCATATGAAACAGGCACCCATCCCCCATTCCAAAATAAATCAGTGATAGAAATGAAAGCAAACAAATCAATTAAGTAGTAATAAACACATCTTTTATTCATTTACTTACCAATTAAGATGCAGCAGAGAGATATTAGCAAAAGGACATGTTGTCCTCAAAATCTAATCAAGGGACTATTTTTATTTCTCAATGTCTGCAGTAGCTTTGCCTTTATGAAGAGCTTTTGTTTTGGTTTTGTCTTGTTTATTTTTTGCTTCAGAGTAAAGTCATAGTCTGGTTTGTAGCTACTACAGTGATATAATATATGGGCTGCTTTTTAGGGTAGAAGGATTGTCACTTGGATGGATATGTCAATTATGTGTTCGCCCTCCCCTTTTGAAATTATATCATGTAAAAGCAAAAATTCATTTCAGAGTGTTTGAAAAACCCTACCGAAGGTCCCAGCTAAATAAAGAGATGGCCTATATTTGCATACTACAAAAAATCCAAAATGCAATAATGATTGTGGGCTGTAATACAAAATGTGATGCAAATGGCTAACTAATTATAATGGTTGGGATAGGTCACGTGATAAATAGCACTTTATTTTCTATTTGACAAATTATTTGGAGTCACAAAGTTCTTAATCAGCAAAGAGTGCACAGCACCAGTGATCCATGGACCATAGTTTAGAAATCACTTTAACCATTTTTTCACTTTTTAAAAAGATTGTCTCCCACAAATGTATTCTCTTTTGAAGCAGACATAAGGCTGTGACAACATGTACCATCACAAATCTCGACTGCTCCTGCGCTATTGAATGGATTTTGTTCCCTTTAAATTACTATCAAAATAAATTAATAAAACATTTTTTTTGTCTTAGAGAAGTAAGCCCTACCTATTGAATAATTGAATACCCAAATCCTACATACCACTGTGTTGTGCTTGGACAGAGATGATTATATATTAACCTGATTTAATCAATAACTTAATGAAGAAGAATGTGGAAGAAAACTTATTACATATTCTGTGATGTGTCGGTATATTGGGTGCTTTCATTTCAACACATCAAAAGAGCTATCTCAGTTATAGCTCTTGGACATATCATCAAGATAAAGCTGCTCTGACAGCAAGATTACAATGCAAGCTTGTAATGAAATATTCATATAAAATACATTTTATATCTTTCTGGAATCTTTTCTTACAAACTTACTGTCTGATTAATGGTCTGTATCAAAACTGAGTTTCAAACACATGGAGAATAATGAAAAAGGGGAAAACATTATAAGAGATAGTTGGCAACTTCTCCTTGGATTTTCAGTGTCATAGATTTTTTGGCTGGAAGAGATCATTATGATAATCTAATCTGATTATCATGACTTCTCTCACAACACAGACCATAGAATGTCACCCAATAATTCTTACATCTATAACAACAACTTGTGGTTAAACTAGAGCCTGTTGGTTAGAAAGACAGACAAGCCTGATTTAAAGACACCAACTGATATAGAATTTACAAAATCTCTTAGTAATCTGTTACAATGTTTAATTACTTTTACTGTTAATTTATATGTTTTTTACAGTTTGAACTTTGCTGATTTCAACTTCAAGTCCTTGGATTTTGTAATGCCCTTGTCAGCTAGATTGAAGAGACCTCTAGTGTCAGATGTCTCTTCTATATTTAAATAATTAAAGATCATGATTGAGTTGCTGCTTAATCTTCTCCTAGATAAGTGAGATTAAGGTCCTTTACAGTCTCATTGTGAGGCATGTTTTCCAGACTACAAATCATTCTTGTAGCTCTTTTCTGAACCATGTCCAATATATATTTTTTTAAATATCAACACCAGAATATGTATTCAAGTTGGGCTCACCAATGCCAGATTCAGAGACAATATCATCTCCTTTCTCTTTCCTAAAATTCCTCTCTTTATACATCCAGGTATTGTGTTAGTATTCTAACATAATATAAAATTTCTCTGGTTTTATTATCCAAACTTGAGTCCGTAGGGTATCTCTACAAGCAGTTCCACCACGAATGGGGTCTTGGACTTATATTTATATATAATACACGAACAAGGGGATTGTTCTATACATTTAAGGACTGGTAGATTTAAAACAACTTAATTGAAATATTTTTTTCACATAGCAGGTACTCAGCCTTTGGGGCAGACTTTGCTATAGAAGCTCAGGGAGCTAAAGTTGTAAGCTGGATTTTAAAAATGACTGGACAGTTTTGTGTCCTTGTCACAGGTAGAGCTTGGGCTATTAAGGGGTTCAGCACCCAACTTTGATCTCTGCCTTGTTCCCCTCCTAAACTGTAGTATTTGGAGAACTGAGAGCACAGACCTGGTTGACTCAGTGCCAGCCCTTCTGGGAGATATCAGTGGCAACCTGTTCTCAATAGGAAGGAGTGTCCTTTCCTAGACTTGTGGCCTGAAGGAAGACCAGCAATGATCCCTAGTTAATGAGTAACAGGAGCTGCTTAGGAACCTTTTGATGGGGAAGCCTGTGGTGAGACTTAAGAATTTGGAATTGACTGATTTGGCAAGAAGGAATCCTGAGAGATCTCAAACATCCTGTTTTCAGATATTTTGTGTTAATAAGAAACCAGACCCCAGAAGAAGGGGTGTCGCTGTTTGAGATTTTATTAAACCAGACCCAGCAGGGGCAAGATTGGTTTGGAGTGGGCTGAGGAAGTACTCCCTCTCTACAAAGAAGGAGAAACCCATAATATTTGTAGATATAAATGCTAAGATAGGTACAGTCAAATATAATGTTTAAGGGGAAAGAAAGTTCAAGAAGAATCCCTTACCCTTTCTCCACAAAAAACACACATGGCTACTGTTGAATCATAAAATATAATGGATTAGTTCATTCTGTCCATCTTACTACTAAGGCTTGTTCCTATTTTTCATCTACTAAGGGCTACACTTAACTCATTTCTAGTGTGTCAAGTGATGGCTCTTCCACAAACCTCAGAGCTTATAGAATTGTAGAAATGTAGGACTGGGAGGAACCTCAAGGGCAGATCATCCCACAGGTGTTTATCTAACCTACTCTTATAAACCTCCAATGATGGAGATTCCACAGCCTCCCTAACAATTTATTTCAGTGCTTAACTACCCTGACAGTTAAGAAGTTTTTCCTAATGTCCAGCCTAAACTGCCCGTGCTGTACTTACAGTCCATTGCTTCTTGTCCTATCCCCAGAGGTAAACAAGAACAATTTTTCTCCATCTTCCTTGTAAAAATCTTTTATGTACATGAAAACTGTTAGCATGTCCCCTTGGAGTCTTCTCTTTTCCAAACTAAACAAACACATTTTTTTCCAATCTTCCCTCATAGGTTATGTTTTGTAGACTTTTGAACATTTTCGTTACTCTCCTCTGGACTTTCTCCAATTTGTCCACATTTTTCCTGAAATGTGACACCCAGAACTGGACAAAATGCTCCAGCTGAGGCAGGGGTGAAAGTAATTTAAAGGACTTACCAGTACGCTAGAGTCCTGAGCGGGGGCATGGCCTCGACCGGAAGAGGTGGGACCTCAACCGGAAGAGGTGAAGCCTTTCAAGATTTAAAGGCTTGGGGCTCTGGCTGTGGCCGGGAGCCCCAGGGCCTTTAAATCACCCTGGAGCTACCAGCTGCAGAGGCAGCTGGCAGCCCTGGGGTTCAGGGGGGAATTAAAGGGCCCGGGGCTCCATTTGCCACGGAGACCCAGGCCCTTTCAATTGCCACCGGAACCCTTCTGCCACTGCCCCAGAGTAGCGGCAGCAGGGCTCCGGTGGTGATTTAAAGGTCCCGTGGCTCCCTGCAGTGGAGGCTCCGGCAGCCGGGTTCAGGTAGAAATGTAAAGGTCATGGGGCTCCTGCCACTGCAGCATAGTGGTGGCAGGGCTCCGGCACTGCTTTAAAGGGCCCAGCGCTCCGGCCGCTGCAGGGAGCTCCAAGCCCTTTAAAGCGCTGCTGGAGCTCCAGCATCAGGGCTTGGGAAGTGCTTTAAAGGGCGCGAGGCTCCTCGCAGGGGCCTGAGCACTGGGCCCTTTAAATCTCCGCTTGAGCCTGGCTGCAGGAGCCCCAGCGCCCCAGCAACAATTTAAAGGGCCAGAGGCTCTGGTCGCTGCAGGGAGCCCTGGTCCCTTTAAAACACCACTGGAGCTCCAGCAGCGGGACTTGGACTGGCTTACTTTCACCTCTGAGCTGAGGCCTTATCAGCGTGCAGTAGAGTGGAAGAATTACTTTTTGAGCCTTGCTTACAACACTCCTGCTAATACATCCCAGGATGATGTTCACTTTTTTTGCAACCTTTTGTTACAGTGTTGAATCACATCATGCGATCCACTAAAATCCCCACATCCCTTTCCACAGTACTACTGTCTAGGCCGTCATTTCATGTGTTTACAATTGATTGTTCCTTCCTAACTAGAGTACTTTGCATTTGTCCTCATTGAATTTCATCCTATTTACATCTCATTTCTCTGGTTTGTTCAGATCATTTTGCATTTTAATCCTCCAAAGTATTCTCAACTCTCCAAGCTTGGTACTGTTCTCAAACTTTATAACTGTACTCTCTATGCCATTATCTAAATAATTTATGAGGATATTGAAGAGAACTCGATCCAGGACCGATTCCATGCCCTTCCAACTTGACTGTGATCCATTCCCCGGGATACCAACTAGCACTCATAGGAAGCTTCTTTTTTCCTGGAATTATGACTATTTTTTCTCCTTCTTAATTTTATTATTATGCCACATAATTCCTCTTCTTCCCTGGTGTTTTACACCCTGCAAGTATTGTCATGTCCCTGCTTAGACATTACTTAGCCAAGCTTAAATCTATATAATATAATCTTACAATTATTGTTTCTACTACAATCTCTCCAGCCCTCTAGCCATTTTTTCTACTGCATATGCATTATTCTTCCTCTGACATATGAAATATCAGGTTTTGTCCTCTGCCAGAGGCAGAACACTAACAGTAGACCTGACAGTCTTAATGATCTTCCTAATATGGTAAAGCCTGTGTTCCAAAGTCGGTGGGGGTACCATTTATCAAAAGAACACTTTCCCCCAGAACAGCAGTGCATCAGTGTTGGTTCCTACTCAAGAAAATCAATTATGCCTTGCATACAAACACTGGAGGTATTAGATGCCTATCCCTTCCTCTTCCTCTACTATTAAAGAGCCAAGATCAGCAGCTTGTTTTGGTGCTATCAAGGAGTAAAGAATTAGTAGCAGGTTTTACCACCTACACTGCCCACCTATTTTCAGTCCAAATGATATGTCAGCTATTGGACAGAGTTCTCTAAAGTTCAGGGCCAAGTCTCTTGTAGCGAAGGATGATGGCTTTGTGTTGATTAGTTTGCAGGAGAGAATAGATTTAGTAACTCTGGTTCAGAGAACTGAGCCTATAATGGAAACACACGAGCTAAGCTATTGTGAGAGTCCTTGAACACTGTTCACTCCTTTTTCTGTACAAAGTAACTATAGGTTTTTACGACCCCTCAAAAAACAGGTTACTAGTCGGTTATCTAACACCCAAAGGCTGAATCATTGTGCCAAATATGCCCAGCAGTCCTGTATGCATGCCACAGCCTCTCCATCTGCTGAACAGGTCCGTGCCATTCATTCAATGTAGGGTGGGCTTAGAAGAAAGATGATCAGCCAGAGAGAGAAAAGAAAAGTACATAATACAATTCAAAGTCATCTATTTTTTAAATTCAATATTATTTCCTTACTTTATTAATTTAATTTGCTTCTTTTGCTACTATGCTATGGCACTAATAATGATGTTCAAAAAATAAATACTGTTATCACACCAGGCTCTCCTTTCTGAGCTTGTGGACAAGACATTGATGGATGATTTTGTAGCTACTAGGAAGTTTAGATTACCTGATAATCTGTAAATAATTCTAGGGTACCAGACAGCTAGAGAATGTCAACATCTATACAATTCAAAGCATTGGATGTTATACTATATGTGTGCATGAAGTATATACACACACACACTCTTTCAGAAGCTATATATAAAACATCTACTCAAATGAAATAAAAATGCTACTTTAGAAGTTGTGTCATAAATTGGAGTGTGTAGAAGCTGTGGAATATAGGAATATAGGCCCTCGTATTGCAACTGATAGGGTATAGGACGACTGACAAGCCCACAAAGAGGCCCACAGACATCCACACAGGTGGAACACCATATCTTCATGCTACCAGTTGCAGGTTCAGGTCCATAGTAAGGAAATGGAGGTATATTTTCAAATACAGGGGGTGAGGAGGGCAGGGTGGAGGCTGTAACAAAACAGGCTTCTATTCTGCTGAAAAAGAGTTTTCCCATTCAATGGACCTTAAAATGGCTCATATTGGCAAGGTTTATAGATTGTCAATAATGATTGCTTGCCTAAAAACACAGAAATAAATAAAGTATCATCATACTGGCTCTTAGCCTTACAGCTGCCATAAAAATTAATTCTATCAATGCTCAATATAGATTGTCTTCAGACATAGAGCCAGAGCCACAGCTACTGTAAATTGGCAGAGCTCTATTGTCCTCAGTGGTGCTACACGAATTTACACCAGCTGGGACTCTAGCTCATAATGTAAATTGAGTGTGTTCAGTCAACTGTCCATCACAAGAGGTTTTAGCACACGGTTATTACAATTAGCAATGCTAAACTTCATTAATAATAACCTAATTATGTTTATAAAATGATACTAAAGCTAATAAGTATCAATGTTAATCAATAGTATCACTGTATAACTTGGAATATATTCTCTGATAAATTCTTTCATAGCCTGTTTTAAGTCTATGTCATTCTGTGCTTTGCACTTACCCTTCCCATGGCTCATAAATGACACCGATTTCTACATTTGGCTGGTCAAACAAGTGAATGCTCCTAATAGACTAAAGTGACAGCAGAACTCTCATAGACTTTAAAGTCAGAAGGGACCATCATGATCATGTAGTCTGATCTCTTGCATATTGCAGGTTACTGAACCTCACCTGCAGCCAATGTTTCCCAAGCAGCTACAAGTTAAGCTGTTGGCAGAACAGAAATGGTAGGAGGTACAACACCCTTCCCCAACATGTCCCCCGCTCACCCATTTTCTTTAGGTGCAGCAGGATTTGTAAATACTTGCAAATAAGGCCAAAATAGAAACTCAACTGCACTGAAATTCAGAAAGGAAAAGCCCAATAAATCCTGGCTCACTGTTTGTGTGTGAGATTTGTAACATGAACAGCTAAGTAGCCATACTTAGGGTAAGATGCCAGCTTCACATTATACATGACAGACAACATGATGATGGGCTCAACGGTGCCTGGCCCTGACTGGGTTCATGAAGCTACCTGCTAAACTTCCTCAGTCCTGCTCTGTGCAGAAGCTAGGTACAAGTACAGTCCTTGGGCTGGGAGTTGGTTGCACAAGGCCTATGTGAGACTAGCACTACACCATGTGCTAGATTCTCTAGACGAAGGAGGGAGCTGGCCCAGCACAGGGTGGAGTGCACAGTATACCACACAGACACAAACACCCTATATTTCTTAAGGCATTGTACAATGGCCTAGAAAATCATAATGCAGCAGCAATGGGGGGAGGGATAGCTCAGGGGTTTGAGCATTGGCCTACTAAACCCAGGGTTGTGAGTTCAATCCCTGAGGGGGCCATTAAGGGAACTGGGTTAAAAATCTGGGGATTGGTCCTGCTTGGAGCAGGGGGTTGGACTAGATGACCTCCTGAGGTCCCTTCCAACCCTAATAGTCTATGATTCTATGATTCATTACTCTGCTCATTAACGCAGGCTCTGGCTTCAAGGCGCAGTTAAGCCCAATATAAGCACAATCTTTGCAAGTGCAGCACAGAACTTTGAAAAACTGGCGGTGTGATGGGTGTACCAGGTGTCTTATGTTCCATTCTGGAGGTCCAATCATCTAGATGCACCCCACCTGATGAAGGTATTCTTTTTTGGGAGAAGGGAAGTAGTGACTTTAGACCTACAAGAGCTGCTGAGAGGCCACCCAGAATCAACATCCAGCAGAACCAATAAGAATTTGTTCTTCAGTGGCTAGAAGGTCCATGAGACCACAGAAATCAATAAAGCCCCAATAGCCAAGGTGAAAAGGCCTGGCTGATGCCTTCAGAAGACAGTTCTGGGGTGAAGCTGAGACTAGGGTTACCACCTGTCCAGGTTTTCCTAAGATTGTCCTTTTTTGTGGTAGCTATCCTGTGAAAGCCATAAAGGTGCTCAGTATACAGCATCTACTGACCAGGTCTATGGGCTCAGGCTCATCCTGGATGGCCTATGTTTTTGTACATCAGAAGAAGCAGCCCTAGCTGAGACAGAGAAGGAAGGAGCTCCCCTGTCAAATCCAAGAAGCCTGGCCTGGTCAAGTGCCTAACTCAGACCCCGTCTTTGTGAATGAGGCAGTGAAAGTCTGTTTTGTTTTACTCTGTGGAATTTAAAGTCCAAGTGGCCATCGTCAGGAATCAGGACTTGAACAGAGTCCGTCTCCAGGCAACCTAATGAGTGCTGCTGCCCTCAATAGACTGCTTGATTGGCTACACCACCTGACTGTGTCAGCAGACCAGCTTTAAAGCCCATCAGCAGCAATTTGGTGGTTGTTCAAGGCATTTGCCTATGGGTGTAATAGCTCTCATGGCTCCTTGTTCTCAGTCCTGCTCCTGCCTTGCCTCCAACCCTTGGCCTTAACTGATTACTTCTGATTATCAATTGACTCTGACCCTTGGCTCTGATTCCTGACTGCTGACTTTGGCATCTGGCCTCTGACACTGGTTCTGACCTTCAGGTCTGATTCATGGCTACTGACTCCTGTTCCAATCATTAGGCACAACCCACCCACATCTTGGACTCTGACAGCTATTTTGAGTTGAATACCTACTCAAGTAAAGGGATACTGTTTCAGAAATGGCTTTTCTGGTTCAGGTGAACGCAGGGCTGGCCTTACCATGAGGTGAACTGAGGCAGCCGCCTGAGGTGCCAGACTGGGCGGGGGGGAGAAGGGGGCAACACTAGGACCCAGAGTGTAGAAAATTGTGTTTGCTGCTGGTGCATATGTATCCTCTCTGATCTAGATGCATAGAGATGGTGGAGTACTGTGCTGGAGGAAGGTGGGCCCAAGAGAAATAACAGGCAGGCAGGAGAAAAGGTGAGAGAGAATAACAGAAAGCAGCAGGAGCTGCAGGGACAGAGAGGAGGAGGACCCTCTTATGTACTTCTCTAGCACCCCCAGGGACCTGGACTGATAAACATCAGCTTCTCAGGGAGCTTTCTGTTTCCTGCTGCTTCCCTGAACCCACTTGAGGAGAACAGGCAGTCAACTGAAGTAGTAGGAGCCAGTTAAGATGCTGATATCTTCCCTCACTCAGACCCTGCTACAAGCCTGCTTATTTGTCCCCTTCAATTGAGTGTTGAGAGCCACTATAGCTGGCACAGAACAACAGTCATGAATGACAGAAAAAAAATGCCCCTCTGGGGTAGCATTCAGAAAAAGAAAGAAAGCAAAGGAAGCTTTTCTATCTAAGCAGGAAGGCGCTCTCCTGAGATACGTAGACACAAATGTTCACGGTGAGCCTTCTGGTCCCAATGAGGATGTGAGTGGTGAGGAGATGCCTGATCTTCCAGTTAGTTAGAGTGCAGGTGACCTAGCAGCTACTGCAGCATCCATATCTCCATCTCAAATTGATGTAACCATGCACATTCCTGAAGAAAAGTGTAGATCAGAGAAGAGTGTGGTGGAGGTGCAAGAAACAGCTGCTGCTGAGTTTAGTTCCTTAAGTTTAGATGATCCAGGACTGTGGACCCACTTGAGCAGTAGCCTGAGGAACTTCCTTGTACTGTGTGGGCCACAGCAAGTGAAAAACTTAATGTTCCCCAAAGACAATGAAAATAGGAGTTTCCATCCAACACATTACTGGCATGAAATCCCCAATGATGACAAAGTGGAGAGGCCATGGCTCATATTCTCAAACACCCAGAATGTTGCATACTGTTTTTGTTGCAAACTCTTCCAGTCTAATGTTCCAGCCACATTGGGTTCTACAGTAACAAAGGACTGGAAAAAATCTGGCTAGAAATCTGGCATGCCATGAGAAGGCAGCAAATCACCAGAGAGCATTTCATATGTGGAAAGAGCTTGAGATGAGACTAAGGTTAAAGGCCACCATAGATGATCAATATCAAGAGACTCTTTACTGGCAAAATGTTCTGAAAAGGCTCATTGCCATTGTGAGAATGCTTGCTACCCAAAACCTAGCACTGTGCAGCACTTCAAATCAGCTGTATGTGTCAAACAATGGAAAGTTCCTTAAAATTGTGGAGCTGACAGCTGAGTTTGATGCTGTACTTCAGGAGCATGTAAGAAGAGTCACCACCCAAAAAATGCACACACATCACTACCTTGGAAAAAGAATGAAAAATGAGATCATATAATTACTGGCAACAAAAGTCAACCAGAAGTTTGTGGCAGATCTGAAGTCGGCAAGCTATTACTCTGTTATTCTGGACTGCACACCTGACATCAGCCATATGGAACAAATAGTTTTCATAGTGTGTTATGTAACAACAACTGAACCTAGTGAAAATGTCCCTGCAGGCAGGGTCGGTGCAACCATTTAGGCAAACTAGGCAGCCATCTAGGGCGCCTAGTGGTTGGGGGTGCCTAAAAGTCCCCTCAGGCAAGGAGGTGGAGTGGAGGTGAGTTGGGTGCGGGGGCACGCGGGGAGGGCTGCCCGCAGTAAAGGGGAGGGGAGGCGCACAGGGGAACAGCTCCCTGTCCCAGCTTACCTCCACTCTGCCTCCTCTGCTGAGCACACAGCCCCCACTCTAAGTCTCCTCCAATCAGCACCGCAAGCCTGGGCGGGGAGGAGAATTAGAGTGACACCAGCGTGCTCAGTGGAGGAGGCGGAGCTGAGGTGAGCTGGGGCGGGCTACCCAGGCAGGGTTAGCTGCCATGGAGGGGGGAAGCCTCCCCAGGCAAGATTAGCTGCCGTGGAGGGGGGAAGTCTCCCCAGGCAGGGTTAGCTGCCATGGAGGGGGGAAGTCTCCTCAGGCAGCGTTACCTTCCATGGTGGTAGGGGGAAAAAGTCTCCCCATGCAGGGTTAGCTGCGACGGGGGGACGGGGGAGAGTCTCCCTGGGTGGGGTTAGCTGCCACAAGGGGACAGGGGGAATCTCCCTGGGCGAGGTTAGTTTCCGTGGGGGGACGGGGGAAGGAGAGGGGTTAGCTGTCGCGGTGGGGGGGGTAGCTGCTGCGGGGGTGGGGGCTCCCCGGGTGGGAGGCTGAGTTAGCTGCTGTGGGGGGGGCGGGGTTAGCTGGGTAGGGGGGTGGAGGATGCAAGGTGGAAGTTTTGCCTAGGGCGTGAAACTTCCTTGCACTTGCCCTGCCTGCAGGGTGACTGTCAGAGAGCATTTTCTAGAATTTATTGACATTGATGATACTACAGGAGCTGGTATGACAAATTTGCTTCTCAAAAAGCTGGAAGATACAGGAATTGCGATAGCTGATATGAGAGGTCAGGGCTACGATAATGGTGCCAACATGAGAGGAAAGAACAGAGGAATGGAGATACGGATCTGAGAGTTAAACCCTTGAGCTTTTTTTGCCCCATGCAGTTCTCATTCATTGAACTTGCTGATCAGTGATGCAGCATCAGCTTCTAGTGAGGCTGCTGCTGAATTTTTTAATGTAATTCAAAGCATCTATGTATTTTTCTCTGCATCAACTCATCGATGGCAAATTTTGAAGCAACATCTGAGAACATCCTTTCTGACACTGAAACCACTGAATGCCACATGATGGGAAAGTTGAGTGGAGGCGATAAAGCCTATCAAACACCATATTGGGAAGATAGATGATGTCATAGTTGCCATTATGGAGGATAATGCTATGATAGGAACTGTTCATGGGAGAACAGTGGCAGAGGGAAATGGAATTCTCAGAAACATCCGTAACTTCAAATTTCTGTGTGTGTTGTGACATGACATACTGTTTGAAATAAATGTTGTAAGCAAGAGACTCCAAGTTGTTGACCTTGGTATATCTGGAGCAATGGAACAACTGGACAAAGCAAAGTCATACTGTAACAGGGTGCTGGCTAGAAGAAACAAGCCAGGCCCCTATTATCCCTGTTCCAGAGGAAGAAGGGTATTACTTGGGCTGGCTGAGGGGCCACGTCCTAATTACCAGAGTAGATCCACTTGCGGGTCTGGGTAGCCAGCCTGCCCTATAAAGCTGGCTAAGAGACGGGAAGCAGGGGGAGACAGGAAAGGGAGGAGTGTGGGCTCTAGATCCCTGCTGGCTGGGAAGTTAGTAGTCTTCCAGAGTGTTGGTGTCTGTAGATATCTGTAAATAATAGGTGGTGGGAACGGACACAAACAATAAAGGGACACAGGTGCTGCACTTCAGTTGGTCTCTGATCGCATTTGTGGAGGGGCCAAGAGTGGGCACTGCTACACATACCTACAGTCTTACTGGTCAAATGAGGGATTTCAAAACATTCTGAAGAGTGCACAGAAGTCGGCAGAGGAACTTCACAGTGAAGTTATTTTCCCACCCATTCAAGAATACAAGAGTCACTGAAGAAGATGACATTTTGATTACGAGGCACAGGATAGTCCCACAGGAGACCCCAAACAACAATTCAAAGTTGAATTCTTTAACCAACTGCTAAATTGTGCAATACAATCAGTTGAAGAACGTTTCATGCAGCTCAAGGAACACAGCAGTATATTTGGGATGTTGTATGATATTCCAAAACTCCTCACTATACCTGAAGAAGACCTACACCAGCAATGACGGGCACTAGACACAGTGTTGACATGTGATGACATGCGCAATATCGATGCGAGTGATTTAGGGGATGAACTGAAAGCCTTTCAAGATACATTTCAGCAGGATCAACTCCAAAGGCTGTTCTGGAATATATATGCATAAATAAAGGACCACTCTCTCTTGAAATGCTTTTGTTGCTCTGTGCATACTTCTAACACTTCCTGTAACAGTTGCCAGTGGAGAACACAGCTTCACCAAGCTGAAGTTAATAAAAACACATCTACACTCCACAATGACACAGGAGAGGCTGGTCGGCCTTTCAACCATCTCAATAGAGCATGAGTTGGCCCAGGCTGTGGACCTTCAGGAAGCAGTTCAAAGCTTTGCAACCAAGAAGGCATGGAAAGCACCACTTTGATTATTCAAACAGATAAAAATGCCAGTGTTTACTATGCAGGCAAGAAAAGTAACATTTGCTGTTCAGGCATTTGAAAGTTAAGTGTTACTTCAAATTTTTGAACAAGGCATTTTAAGTTGTTAGTTGTCCTGTATTGGGGAAGGTAGCAGAGCAGTACCATGAGAGGAGTAGAACAGGAAGAAGGCAGAATTGAGATCTTTCAAAGTTTTGACCCATGCGAGGGGGCATGTGGGCATCATTTGAGCTCCCCGCCTCAGGTGCCAAAATGTTGTGGGCTGGCCCTGGGTGAACCCCTCACAGGCTGAAATAGATGCTTGTCCCAACCTTAACTATGAGGAAGCTAGAGCTCCTCCATAATTGAATAGATCAGGGATGGAGTAGGCAGCTTTGTGCTGCATAAATCTTCCCTAAAGCCATTTTGCCTAAGTTTTAGAGGATTCCTTTTATTTTTGGGGAAGAAAGACAGTTCCTTCCATTCCTGTATGAGGGGGATTTACTGTCTGTGATAGAGTTGAGTGAAAAGTCTTCCCTTAGACAAAAGCAGGCACTCCTTTTCTTGTTGGTTGTTTGTATTTATAGTCCTTGGGAAAAGTCTGTGCCTGGTTTGTTGTATCCCACAAAACAGTGTTCGTGAACATTAATTCAGATTCCAAAGCTTTGATTTGACCTGCTTCTGCCTTTTATTATTCACTATTTATTTGTGAATATTGGCAAGAATGGATTTTTGTTGACATGCTGTTTGGTGATTTAGCTGTATCCATGTGCTCACAAGGGTACTTATAGTTAAATAAAAGCATTCATTATTTATTATTTGCTATTCTCTGCTGAAAAGAGTTTGTCATCAGTTAGAGAGCAGAAACAATACAATTCGACCTAGGTTACCAATTGCACAGTATGAATTACAAATAGCTAAAGCAAGCATTTGCAGAGAGCATATGAATTCAAATGTGTTTGCCTCACTCTAAACTATTTAGTTAATGATGAATGGTGAACTAACTTGTAAAATTCAATGTCAGTTTGCAAATAACTCACTGAGGAAAAAAGGACTACATTTCAAATAAACAATTCAACCAGCTCTAAAAACAACTATACTTTGCAACTGTTGGGTTTTCCTATCCTCTTCATCAGAATTCTATCTGAAATGATGAATATCCTGGATGTTTCCAAAGAGTTTCTCTGAAAATGTGCTGGCGTTTCCAGCTGGTATTCTGAGTAGTCATTCTTACCTTGGAGCTGGATTTTGGCAGGGTAGTTGTTTAGCTGGGGCTGGCTGTGCCCAGATATGGATAAAATAATAGGAATTCTTTCCAATTTTAGTGATAGCTATATGGGGTGATATTCTGTAAGATAAGGTAATGGCAGTTTGGACTGATAATCAAGAAGATGTCCATCCAATCCATTCTGAAACAGCCAAGTCAGCCTTGGTTATGATTCTGGTCTATGTGTTCATTCTGCACTGTCTGAAGTGTAATATGGATTTCAAGATGTGGTACATAACCATCATGATACAAAGGTTGTTCATCTTAATTTCTGAGGTAGAAGTTCCAACACTGCGCCAGAATTGCTCAGCCAGATCCAACTTTTCTGTGAAGTCTTGACATTACAAAAATATATTTTTCCCACTGTCATCTGTCAGAAGAGGGGTTCTATTATCCAGGTTTCTATACCGCCCAATCACAAATATGAAAGTTGTTTTTAACTGAAATTGTGAAATATCAGCATTGATCATATGTATGAAAAATGAAAAAAAAACCCACTTCTTGCAAGGCAAACGCTCATGAAGCAAAAACTGTCTGTATCGCTGAGATTCAATTAGGAACTATCTGCAGAGCCCATGCTTTTTAATCTTGCCTATTTTTAATGTTTTTGTTTTAAAGATGTGTAAGTTCTTAAACTTCAAAAGCAATGAAAAGCTATGGATTTCTTTCTTAACCTAATACAACAGTCTTTTGAATAATTTCCCACATTTGTACAATACATTGAATATCCGTGTACTTGGGTTCCCAGCAGATGGGGAATGAGCACATTTCTGCAGGTATAGCTGAATCCCTGGCACTAGTGCTAGACTCCTCCATTTAAAGTTTATCTATAGAAAAATCATTTCCAATGCCAAAAAGGAGAAATACTATAAAGCAAGAAAAATACAGTAACTTTATAGTCACTTTAGATAAAGCTCAGAACCAATAGATTACTAAGGTGCAACATCTGCAATTGAGCGTGCCTGGACAGACCTTATGCCTGTGCAAAGTCTTATTTAAATCTGTGGGGCCCTGCATGCATACAGGGATTTGACTTCAGGGATTTGACTTACAGGATCTGTTAGAACAAAAGAAACATGAGATTCTGTATAGTAGAAATCTAATTCTTCTCCTTTCTGGATACAGTCCTATTACATAAAAGCATGTAAGTTTCTAGCAGAGACTGGGAAATCTCTTGAAAGTGGGCTCACATCAAAGAACAACCCTGGCTTAGGAATTGATATAAGGGAAAAAATACACAAATTTGGAAGGAAGGACCAGAATAACACTGTTGAGAGAAATAAAACATAAATCTGCATAGGAGATGATGATGACAGGCACTTCCATATAAATCATAGAGGAAGCACAGTCTGGTAAAATTTATCTTTAATATTCCTGTAAGGCACTGGGGACAGTGTTTGGTTATATACATTCTCCCATCTCTCATTATTTGTATTAACTTAGTACCCCACTGATAGTGGGGGCCCCATTGTGCTAGGTTCTGTATGGACACATAGTAAGAAACAGGCCCTGTCCAGAGGAGTTTGCACCCCAAATAGCCAATGGTCAAGAGAATGAATTTGACTGTCTTGTTCAAGGTTATATACAAATTGAACTGAAGACAGATCTCCTGAGTCCCAAACCAATGCCTTATCCATAACACTATTCTCCCTCTCGAGGTTCATTCCATTTCTTATAACAATGGATGGATACATGACAATATCTAAATACTATGTCTGGCATAGTGTATAGATTTGTATTCTTAAAATATACAGGGATAAAACCTCAGCTGTAGTTAATCAGCTTAGCTTTAGTGATTTCAATGTAGCTATGTTGATTTATACCATTTTAGGATCTAGCCCATATTCGACATTGTTTGCAAATTACTTATTCTGCGTAACATCCTTTTTTTATTACTAACACTTGCAAGGAAGAAATATATTCCAGAAGTATTGTTTATGGTTATCTTACTGTGATACAATTTTTATTGATGTGGGTTTACACTGTCTAGAATTTCACATTTGAAAATGAAGTGCCTCTATTGACATCAGATTTCCACGGGTGTAACTCTTACAGAAATTGACCCTCACACTCTGTTTTGACATTCTGGAATAACATAATCCCCCTCTGCTATAGCTTTTGTAGGATGGATTGAATTATACTGTGGTGGTTAACAAATAATCTTCTGCATATTCTTTGTGCGTATGTTCATTTTTTACTACTTTGCTCTTTTGGGAAATGTATGGTTGCCATTTTTTGCACTTAACTTTTTTTACCACAATACAGGAATGCTCTACTGTTCACAATGATGATATTAAATGTTCTCTACCTGCACACAAAAATCAAGCAATTTTCTTTTGCCTTTACCCTGTATTGTGCTTCCTGCCCCCCTGACACTATACAGAGAAATCACTGTTTCCAAAGCATTCAAAAAGAAACACATAATCTGGTCTAAGCACAATGGCATTGGTATCCCTTTCACCTGCGGTGATGTAAATCAGAAATAACTCCACTGAAGTTAATGGAATTACATTGAGCCCAATGTATATATACATAGATGGTAAAGAGACATTTAGGTTGAGATTTGCAAAGAAGACTGGGTAAATTAGGTACTCAAATCCCATAGAATTTCAATAGGAGTTCAGTACCTAGCTCCCTTAGGCTCACGTGAAAAACTAAGTTTTAAAACAAATATCCACTGAAGGAACAAAGTTTTGTTAATTTGGTGCGTTAAGCTTTTCTTCTGGCTTTCATGAATGAGAAATGTACAGAGGTTAATTGTGAAACTCATAAGCAGTACTTTCACTAACGTCAAAGCATTTAGGACCCAAGGGTTGGTTTTGCTTCTATATAATCATGGCACTAAATTTAGAGTACCTCTTATAACATGCACATTAGAGATTTTATATGAAGCTGGGACTGCAAAGATGCCTGTAAAAGCTCTGAATACATTAAAAAAATTCTATATCAGATACTTAATTTCTCTGCATAGTCCAACTATGAGATTCATTTTAAGGCAAGTATCAAATAACATAAACATTCTTTAGCTATTTTACTGCTGTAAAATCTATGCCTGTTTTTATTCGTTTTTTATACTACACAATTTTTTACACAATTCGTTTAGCAGAAGAATAAAAAAAATCAAAAAAATCAGGCATACGCTCAAATGAGATCCAGATTGGTTAATTAAATTACACTACCACAAAATTTGCAATTGATTGGGAATGCGATCATGACTTTCAGCAATTTAATTGCACTCCATGATGGTTTTAGAGAAGAAAAAGTGTTATAAACAATCAACATATGTGATACAGAATCATAGAATATTAGGGTTGGAAGAGACCTCAGGAGGTCATCTAGTCCAATTCCCTGCTCAAAGCAGGACCAACACCAACTAAATCATCCCAGCCAGCGATTTCTCAAGCCAGGCCTTAAAAAGTTCTAAGGATAGAGATCCTACCACCTCCCTAGGTAACCCATTCCAGTGCTTCACCACCATCCTTGTGAAACAGTGTTTCCTAATATCCAACCTAGATCTCCCCCACTGCTACTTGAGACCATTGCTTCTTGTTCTGTCATCTGCCATCACTAAGAAAAAGCCTACCTCCATTCTCTTTGGAATCCCCCCTCAAGTAGTTGAAGGCTTCTATCAAATCCCTCCTCACTCTTCTCTTTTGTAGACTAAATAACCCCAGTTCCCTCAGCCTCTCCTCGTAAGTCATGTACTCCAGCCCCCTAATCATTTTCGTTGCCCTCCACTGGATTCGCTCCAGTTTGTCCACATCCCTTCTATAGTGGAGGGAAGGAAACTGGACGCAATACTCCAGGTGTGGCCTCACCAGTGCTGAATAGAGGGAAATAATCACTTCCCACGATCTGCTGACAATGCTCCTACTAATGCAGCCCAATATGCCGTTGGCCTGATATAACACTTTACAGTTCAGGATACATAAAAAAAGAAGAAAAATTAATGATCATCATTAAAATAAGACACAATAGGTCATTATATATCTGGTAAACAGATTTTAATCTTGTGTGTTCATTATTATTTACTTGCATTGTGACAGTGCCTTAGAATCCTAATCATGGACCAGGAACACATTGTGCTAGGTGTTATAATAATTAGAGATATACCTATCTCCTAGAACTGGAAGAGACCTTGAAAGGTCATCGAGTCCAGCCCCCTGCCTTCATTAGCAGGACCAAGTACTGATTTTTGCCCTAGATCCCTAAGTGGCCCCCTCAAGGATTGAACTCACAACCCTGGGTTTAGCAGGCCAATGCTCAAACCACCGAGCTATCCCTCCCTTGTACAAACACATAATGGAAAGGTGGCCCCTTCCCCAAATATCGTTTCAATCTAAGTATATATCAAGAGACAAAGGGTGAACTGAGAAAATATTGGTTGTCATGATAAGTTGTGGTCTCAGCACACTAACCATTTTAATTTTTTTTTTTACAGGTATAAGAGTTAAGGAGAGATTTGCAGGACGACAGTTTTGTGGACAATTATGAGGAGTTTCTCCAATGCATGAATGGCAGCATGGGGAAAAGTAGGAAGGTGTTGATTTGAAAACTTAACAAGTGGGCAAAGGAGGCTGACATCATGGGCTGATCAGAGATAGGAGTCAACATCTCGACAATAAATGAGACAATAGGGAGGGTGTGGATAGGCCATGAGAAGCCTTCAAAGCAAAGACAAGTTGCTTATTTTTGATGTGATGCTGAAAAGGGAGCAAGTGGAGAGATGTAATGAGCAGGGCCACCCAGAATGGGGTGCAAGAGGGGCAATTTGCCACAGGCTCCGGGCCCTGCAGGGGTCCCCATTAGAGATTTTCGGGGCCCTGGAGAGAGGTCCTTCACTCGCTCCAGGGGACCCAGAAAACTCTTGCGGGCCTGGATCCCCGGAGCGTCTTCCGCTCACGGTCTTTGCCGGCAGGGGGTCCTTCTGCTCCGAGGTGGAAGGACCCGCTGCCACCGACTTACCGCCGAAGCGGAACCCACCGCCAAAGTGCAGTCGGGTCTTCAGTGATAATTCGGCGGAGGGGGACCCTTTCGTTCCAGGACCCGCCACCGAATTACTGCTGAAGAGCCGGCTGCACTTCGGCGGCAGGTCCCGCTTCAGCGGCAATGGGTCTTCGGGGCACTTTGCCGGAGAGTCCTGGAGCAGAAGGACCCCCTGCTGCCAAATTACCGCTGAAGTGGGGACCCCCTGCTGCCAAAGACCCCAGGACTCCGGAATCCTGTGGCCGGCCCTGGTAATGAGAGGGATGACATGGTCAAAGCAACAAGCTAGGAAAGTGATCTTTGCAACTGCAGTCTGAATAGATATGAGTAGGGCCCTAACAAATTCACAGCCATGAAAAACATGTCATGGACCATGAAATCTGGTCTTCTTTGTGCTTTTACCCTATACTATACAGATTTAATGGGGAAGACCAGCATTTCTCAAATTGGGGGTCCTGACCCAAAAGGGAGTTGCAGGGAGAATCGCATGGTTATTTTAGGAATGTTGTGGTATTGCCACCCTTACTTCTGTGCTGCCTTCAGAGCTGTTTGGTCAGAGAGCAGTGGCTGTTGGCCAGGTGCCTAGCTCTAAAGTCAGTGCTCCACCAGCAGCAGCACAAAAGTAAGGGTGGCAATACCATACCATGCCACGCTTACTTCTGCACTGCTGCTGGCAGCAGCTCTGCCTTCTGAGCTGGGCAGCCAGCAGCCACTGCTCTTCAGCTACCCAGGCCTGCAGGCAGTGCCAACACCACCACCAGCAGCCCAGGAGTAAGGGTAGCAGTACTGCAAGCCCCTCCCCCCTCAACAATAACTTTGTGATCCCCACAAGTCCTTTTTGGATCAGGAGCGCTACAATTACAACACCATGAAATTTCAGATTTAAATAGCTGAAATCATGAAATTCACGATTTTTAAACTCCTATGATGTGAAATTGACCGAAATGGATGTGAATTTGGTAGGACCCTAGATATGAGCAGAACAAGGCTACATTTGACAAAATCAGAGAGGAAGAGGTTGCAGCAGTCAAGATGTGAGATAAGGAGGGCTGAGATGGGAGTTTTAGCTATATGGATGAACAGAAAAGCTCACATCTTAAAGATGTTATTGGGGGTGGGGAAGGAAGAGTCAGCTGCAGCCTGGATATGCTTTGTTAGAGGTCTGGAGGCCCCAGAACACTGGTAGTGGATTATAAAATCTTTCCCTTTCAGGTTGCCAGTTTAAATCCAACTCATCTTGACAATGATGAAATGCTTTTACCATCTGATGGCTGTTCAGGGAAGCAATCTGAAAGAAGCTGGTGGTAATCCACTACCATATCTCAGTCCAGCTCCTAGAGAAAGAGTGTCTACATCCCCCAACACATAAAGAAAAGAGGGAAAGAAAGAGTTAGTTGAGGGGTACAGTAGTCCAGGACTATGTTTTATAAAATGCTAGTTGCTTTTTCATCATAACTTGTTATTTATTTATCTATATAGGTTGTGTCATCATGTAAAAATCAATAAATTTACTAAAATCTACGAAAATTATATAGGGGAGGAGGACCTACATCCATGCAAGCTTAGGTTTGCTCAATAAAATAAAGTAAAAAAATGCAAAATGGAAGGTTCCTACAATGATGGTAACTCAGCCAGTTTGCATATACGTAGGAATATTTATTCCTTTCTCTCGGGTTAATGGCTTACAGTATTGTGGCTGATGCTGGAAAGTAAATCATAGGGGATATGCACTGTAGCTGTTGGAATATTTACTTTTGTAGTATTTTTTGTAAAATTCTGTAAATAGAAATGGCACTTTCACAACATGCACGAAGAGAAGAGGACTTAGCTTAAAATATTTTACAATCTAAGGACTTGGTCCTATAATCTGCTCCTCACCAGTGAACCACTGCATCTCCCCAGCAAGTGCCAAGAAGTGAATGAAGCATCACATTATGGATTAGCTTGAAGCCCAGTCAGTACCACAATTTGATCACCAGTATCTAGGCAGAGCCCCCAAAAGTTAAGAAGATGGTAATGAGTCTTTAAACAAGTGCTGGGGAGCTGTACTTGTGTGTTTGATTGCAGGACTGCAGCCTAAATCAGATTAGTACCACCTATCTGGCTGGTCACTATTGTTTTGGTGTACTCCCCAGTCTCTCTGCAGGCATCTGTTGTCATTTGTCTTATACTCAGATTGTAAACTTTCTGGGGCAGGGACAATCTTCTTGTGCTGTCTTTGTACAATATCTAGCACAATGGCGTCCTGGTCCATGATTTGGGCTCCCAGGGGCTGTGGTAATATTAATAATAATTTAAACAATGCCTTGTACGATAGCCCCTACATAAATAAATGTGGAAATATTAGTGAAGGAGAACATATGAAGCCTTGGCAAAGGAGTGTAAGGAGATTTGTTTGGTGCAAAATGGAGTTTAGACAGTGTTTATTAATAATAATTATATTCCCAAATGATTTAATCCTATAGAGGACATGAGGGCATGTACAGTGTGAGAGGGAATATTGGCTGGAATGAGAGTAGAGATGGAGGCAGGCTGGAACTGTCCATTCAAGCATGCTGCTTCTTACTGATAAAGATGTCAAATATGCAAAATTTATTAGCTAGCCCAGCATTTTAGGAGATTTACTATGCCCAGTTAAAATGGTTTGCTACAATGACAGTACAAAATGTCTGAAGATAAATTTTTACTCAAGACTACCTTGTTTCAATCCTGACAGAATTAAGTGCAGAGACATCACTAAAATATTCATAAAAAAATCCTGATGCCTCATGGAAAAAAAACCTAGCAAAAGCATATAATTTATAAAGAGTACAGCTCATACTAACATATTATAAATACTTTTATCTGAGTATATATAGCCCAACTACAATACTGTGCAGTGTCCACAGGCCAAAGAGGCAAAAAGAAACAAAAAAACCAAGAGCTTCTTTCCAAGCCAATGACCTTAATAAGAAGGAGAATAGGAAGAACAACATATCTTGCAGTACACATAGGAACAGCATTGTTTCCTAATAGAAAGTTTCCAAAGTTATCCATAATACATCTGTAGTTCTTTAAGAAACTACCTATGCAGCAACATCAATCCCTGACTGCCCTTCTCTACTGTAATTCAAATGTGCTTGTAGCACAGGGATGATGGGCTGTTTTGACAGCTGTAGATAGTATGACAAATAGCTTTCACAGGTGAGACATTGACATAATTGAAATGTTCTGTCAAAATGGGTAGAGGAAGGAACATGGGTATGTTGTTACAAAACACAAGTGCAAGGAATATTCCTTCTGTTCTTCCACTTAAATTAACATACCAATTCTAGATTGTTCCAGTTGGCTGTGGTAATTGTAATCCCATTGGACTGAAAACAGAGTAAACACCTTCATTAAACATTTGCAAAGGATGAATGCTAGCTCAGAGAGATGAAATGCAAAAGGGTGGTATATCTGCGGCATAGTCTGGGAGAATGTTCAGCTTTTAGCATTTTAAAGGACTAGATGTTAGAAGTGTATATAGGACACTGTATTTGAAGAAATTTGGCTTTTTAAAAGAAGTTTGCCTTCTTAGACCCACTGTTCAAAACCTACATGCTTTCAGACACTGGTAGTTGATGATGGGGATGTGGAGTGAGGAGACCTTGAGACCTACATATGTCTTAAGTCAGGCACATAAGGTACTGGACACTTTTGAAAATATAGACATTAACCTCTTTGAGCCTCAATTTCCCCATTTGGAAAATGATAGGGATAAGGAAACTTACCTATTCATAATAATATGAGGCCTAATAAATTATTATTTTAAAGCTCTATGTAAGGCACAAATTCTGCCCTATGAACTAATGCAGGTCTGCAGTGCAAGGGGAACAGAATTTTGGAAGGGGCTGCAAATGCATAAGAAGACTGAACACATTTACAGAGAAACATAAGAGTCCAAATCTGTTTTTCTCCTTTCCTTTTCTGGGTTCCAGTGATATATGTTTACATGGTCCATAGTTGGAGGGGAGGAGAAGGATCTTTCTTCATTTTGTATGGGCATGATTCCATATAAAGGATGTGGTTCTTCTTTAGATTGCGAGGAGGTCTCACTCTACCAAACCTGTATTATTTTGCAAGATACAGTTTCAATTTGTAGGATGTGACAGACACCCACACAGCCATGTCAATAGATGCAGTGAGAGGGTTAACTATTTCACTACGTGTAGAGATTGTCGGGTAGTCTGTTGGTGCAGGTAATCTGTGGAAGCAGGGCTGGAACCAAGTGTGAGGAATTAGGTAATTCCCCGAGCTATAAAAGAAATGTGCTTTGATGCCTTCTGGTTAGACAGCAGAATAGGGCAGACCTTCTGGAGGGGTAGGGTGTAAGTTTTGCTAATGGACTGAAGCTATAGCTTTCTAGGTTACTCCTTTATGTTTAAATCATGTGGTGATTAGGCTGAAGGGAGCCTCTTGAATTCTTAGTTAGGAAGAAGGTTTTATGTTTGCTTTGTTTTTCTTAAATGGACTCAATTAAATGTATTTTTACTGGTCAGTTAGGCTTCACTAACCCTAGCTGATCAATCCTTTCCTAACCACAGATGTTCAGTCCTGCCATATAGACAAGCAAGTTACAGTTATTCTGAATTTTGGCGTTAATGGACAAAACCGGCTAGTTACATTTACTCATTTCAATTAGTATAAGAAAGCAATATACATGCAGCAGAAGCCATCATTTGTAAGTGTGCTAGTCCTGTGAGCCAGATAGGATAGCTTAGGCATTATCTCCGATAGCCCAATCATCGAGAAGGCAATATCCAAATAGGATGAGATGTGTTTGGGGAGTGTGGGTGGGAGCCTGTTGTAGTGTGAGTCAAACATTATATCCCTGCACTTGTGTAGTAAGAAAGGACGTACCATCCAGCCAAGACCTGTTTATTTTGAGGAAGATGAAAATGTGTATGTGGGGGTTCTGTTGTATTTTTTAAAAATACTTGTATGTTTTACGTAGGCACTATCAGTCACATCAGTAATGACCACTACATATAATACACAGCCTCAAAGCTGAGACAGACATCCTAATCTTTTCACAATTGTTCACAATGCAATACTGAAGCTGACCTGTATACTGCAGAGTAAAATCTTCATTGCAAAAGAAATCGTTCGTAACAGACAGTAATAATAGGAAGAGCAAAGCAGAGAGATATAACCCAATGTTATTCCGTACCATTGTCTTTTAGTTTACTTTCCCTTTGCTGAATTAAGAACTTCACTATCGTGATACACAGGAAACACTACAAGCATACCTTCTTGCAACAACCTGCATGCTGCCCAAATGCAGTCAGCAAAGGCCTTTACCAGAGACGCAGCAAACAAAATGGAAGGAGAATTGGTGTGGTCTTTTGAGCTTATAAGAGAGCAAAAGTCCCTGAAAAATCTTTCATCAACAGAAATTGGTCCAATGAAAGATATTACCTCACCCATCTTGTTTCTCTTACACTCCCCATTGTCACTTTACACATCTATATGAGCTAATACAGACACAAATACCAATAATAGCAGAAGAGTGGAACTGCATATAAGTCTCAAAATCCACAACTGAGAGAGAAGGCTACACTGGTTAAAAAACATTAAGCTTAGAGGAGAAGTAAAAGCAGCTGTAAAAAAATAAGAAAAACAAATGGAATAAAAGGCAAATTGATAGTAATTAATATAAATCAGAAGCTAAGAATTGTAGAAAATTGATTAGAGAAGCGTAAAGGCACAAGGAGAAGTCTATGGCTAGGAAAGTTAAGGGCAATAGGCTTTTTGTTTCATTTTTTGTTTTTATTATATTTGGAACACAAAAATCTTAACCCTGGTATTTGTCTATACTAGATGGACATGATAGAATTGTAAATAATTCAGAAAAGACAGAAGTGTTCAATAAATATTTGTTTGGTATTTGGGGACACCAGATGCTGTAGTCATCAATGATGATAAAACTCTTCCCATTCCCCAACTACTAAACAGTAGTTTCTAAAGCTAGACATTTTTAACTCAGCAAGTCTGGATAACTTACATCCAAGAATTTTACAAGAGCTGGCTGAGACTTTTAATTTTCCTTTTAAGTATATTTTGGAACACTGAGGAAGTTCCAGAGATATTTAAAAAGGACAAATAGGATGACCCAAGTAATTATAGGCCTGTTAGTCTGACATTGATCCAAGGCTAATTAATGGAATGTGTGATTCCAGTTTCGATTAATAAAGAACTAAAGGAGGGTAGTATAATTGATGTTACTCAACAAGATTTATGGAAAATAGATCCTGTCAAACTAATTTGATAATCTTCTTAAATGAGATTACAAGTTTGGTTGTTTGTAATATACTTAAAATTCTGTAAGGCATTTGGTTTGGCACTGCACAACACTTTGATTAAGGAACTAAAATGACACAGAATTAACATAGTACATATTACATGGATTAAAAACTGGTTAACTGACAGGTGTCTCAATGTAATTATAAACAAGAGATAATCTTCAAGCTGGTGTGTTTCCAGTAGGGTCCCATAGGGATCAGTTTTTAGCCTGATGGTATTTAACATTTTTATCCATGAACTGGAAGAAAATATAAAATCAATACTGATTAAAGTTTGCAGATGATACAAAAATTGGGGGAGTGATAAATAAGGAAGAGGACAGGTCACTACAGAGCTACCTGGATTGCTTGATAAGCTAAATGCAAGGAAATAATATGTGTTTTGATACAGACAAATGTTAAGTTATATATCTAGAAGCAAAGAATGCAGGCCATATTTACAGGTTGAGGGACTCTATCCTGGGAAGTAGTGACTCTGAAAAGGCCTTGAGGGTCATGGTGGATAACCAGAAGAACATGAGTTCCTAGTGCCATTCTGTGGCTAAAAGGTCTAACGTGATCATTGGATATATAAATGGGAATCTTTAGTCAGAGTGGTGAGGTTATATTGTTTCTGCATTTGGCAGTGGTGGGACCATTAGTGAAATACCATAATTATTGCAGGTGACTGAACACTAATTTCAGGAATGTGAGAAAAACTGTGTTATGGCTGTGGCCAAATCAATAAAATGAAAATGGAAGGAAGAGATCTTAGCTACAAAGATGTGATCAAAGACTAAGTGTATTTTGACAAGAAAATGTTGTGTTTTAGAAACCAGATAATAAAACAAGATAGATTAGAAAACCATTTACTCAAAACTGTATTAATAAATTAAGAATAATTAACTACAATTTGGTAAGGCTGACATAATTATCAAGATGATATTACATTTGTAATAAATTCATAAGATCCACGTTTTTGAGCCAAAGTAGTGTAGGTATAAATTTTTTTGTTAGTAAAATTAAAATGTAAATTCCATACTAATACACTATATTTTTCTATTATTAAATAAATCTAACTTTTTCTGGCTTATCTGGGCACTCTGTGTAGGTGAAATTTCATCCTTTGTTAAAATTTCTAAAATTGTTTTAAAATTTTAATCTATTTAAAAGAAAACTTGTCCATAAGGTAAACTATTACTACTTCTGCTGTGCTAGCAACTGAGTCTTTAAGTACAAAACAGTGAACAAAAGGATCTATCTTAGTGTACAACTACAAAGGAATCTTCTGAAATATAATTTAACATATTGTATATTATTAATGTTTTTTGCCACATATTCTTTCCCACATACTGACAATGGCGATTCAATGATCTTTATACAATCTTTATGGTAATCTCTGATTAATCTGAGATGCATCTTTATGTATACAATGTGTGTGATAGCACAATAGTTGAGAATTTTAATATACATTTAATTAAAAATTAACTGAAATAATTAAAATATAATTATTCTTTGTGTGGGGGGACTATATATATAGGTATATGTGTATACATAATACTATTCATGATGATGAAGCACAGAAGTTTTATAAGCATAAATCAAAATAACTATATGAATCACAAATAATAAAGCCACTATACTATTAAATTATATAATAAACAATCCTTAACATCAAATTCTGTGAAAGAAGACAACAATCCTATGGGTTTAGTGAAACTGACTGATTCTAATTAGAGGCCTAAACAGAATAACCAATCACAGTAGAAATGAATTAATTTTCATACCAAGTTCTAAGATCACAGTTGCAAAGGATAGTATAAAGTGTTGATCTTTTACTCTATTAGAGCCTGACCTAAAGTCCGATGAAGTCAATTAAAAGGCTAGCAAAACAAAATCCATGAGACATTGTTTATTCAAAATTGTATTCTACCTCTCCAGTTTTGAAACAAATTCAAAACTTGAGCTAAGCACATTATTCATTAAAAAAAAAAGAGTGTTTGATTATTTTGGCTTGTTTCTGCTCACAGAATGTCACTTTTTACAGAAAATAATTATCTTCAAATGGACAAAGAGCCCTGACGTCCATGCGTCTGACGAAGTGGGTATTCACCCACGAAAGCTTATGCTCCAATACGTCTATTAGTCTATAAGGTGCCACAGGACTGTCACTTTTTATAGATCCAGAGTAACACAGCTACCCTGCCGATATTTTCTGTAATTCATTCATTATTTGAATGTACTGAGAACATTTTTTTTCTTACTCCATGGATGAATTGCAAAGTCTGCTGTATGTATTTGATACTCAATATAAGATATTCAAAAGTCTGCTTATGATTGTCCACACAAGTCATACTTTTGTTTGTTTCCTGTTTTCTGAATGGATGAGTATAACATATGGTTAAGAGAAGGGGCAACTGACATGAATATACACTTGGACATGGATTTCAGACTTGATTTCTATGACCATCTGTGTGAGTAAAACTTGATTGTTCAAATGTTTGAAACTGAGCACAAAATGGATGCAAACTTTTTAAATCAGTGCAAATACTCAAGAGAATGTTATTCACAGAAACTATTCACCCATCTCTAATACAAAAGAACTTTTGAGTTCTACTTATTAGTTATAGCATTTGAACTAGTTCAAGAGGGAAGCTCGGAAGAAATTGTAAATGAAGATTTTTCAAACAAGCCATCTTATTAGTCATCCCATTACTTATGAGCCTGAAAAACTAGCTTACATATTTGGTATCAAAGGGTTCTGAAATATTGGATCAGTATAATGATAGTGAAGCCAGCAGAACAGATGGTGTTCACTGCAACTGACTAAAATTAGCTGCATCGTTTTGGGCTCACTGTCTCACTTATCTATTTAATTATTTCATTAATCTATGTGAATTTCTGGCAAACCAGAAAACTACTAAAACTGTGACCCTTAATACGGTATGCGATTCAGGGTTTTGTATGTTTGTTTTATTTTGTTTTTACAATTAAGGAACATTATAATATAGTATATGCAAAACATTTAAGAAATTACTTTTTAACCTACAGCTTGCATTCCATAATGAAATTTGTTTGTGCTTGTTAATGTCTTCAAAATGGAACCCTCATTTTTTTCCCTTACCAATCAAAATCTCAGATGATTTTCACATAATAGCTAATGATATTTTCTCCAATTCAATATATAGTCGTCTCAGAGGCTTTGGATGAAGTGAATAAACTCTTATTATTTGTATTTCAGTGGTGACTCCGTGCCCTGAGCCATATTGTCGACAGTATTTTGTTACTTAAATAAAGGCCATGGGATAGGATAACCAAGTTTTGGTACAGTCTCTATCAACATACTAATAAGTAAAAAGAGTTATGACAAATGTGGGAATTTTTATGAATTATTTATTTGACTCTGTATCTGTCACCTTGTCATTGCTACCTGTTTTTGGGAAAGAATTGATTTCCTCCCTAGGACATGGGAGATCAGCCTAGGTATTTGAGATATACAGTTACTAGAAGTTTGTTGTGGAGTTGACACTTATGAAAAGAAGATACTACAGAGTCAATGGAAACCAATAACCAAAGATTAACACCTAGCTTCACAGGCTGAACATATGAATACAGCACAGCTCTGTCTGGAGAATAAAGACATCAGCTGTCAGGTGTCTGTGTGAAGAGCAAGGAACACAGATACAGAGCTTTCCTAGAACTGAGAAGAAAAAGAGACAGAGGGCAAGGAGGGCTCAGGTGAAGTAAAGCATGGAGATGCCCTGGCTTTCACCAACAGGAAGCATATTCTAAGCCAGCCTCTCTCATTCTAATCCAAATACTTTGATTCTATATTCCAGATGACTAATACATAGTTACCTTGTTTTGAAAAGATATCTGCGGTCACTGCAATTACTTACTGGGAGCATTGCATCCTGAAGGGGTAGGAACAAGTCTCCTGCAGGAATCTGATTTGGCTGCACTTGCTGCAGACAGCCATGGAAAGAGAGACAGGGATTGCTAGCACCTGAAGGCCCAGTTTCAAAGTCATGGAGGTTGCGGGCCTGCCCATGTGGAACTGTGTGGATCCTTGGGGTCCAGCACATTAAAGGAGAGACTGGTTATAGGCTGGGGAATAGCCATACCCTGTGAATTTATGACTGAAGAACATTTTTCTGTCTTCTTTCATGAATGATATGCCACTAATATATGATGAATGCAATACACATCTACAGTATATATGTATAAATGATAGGACATTGCCTAAAATGATAAAGCTTGCCAATGTTGAATTGAAAAGAAGCCTAATTGAAAGTGTCCCAGTTCTAATTTCATCTAAGATAGTGTGAATTGACTGTAGATCTTGTCAAATGATAACTAAGGTATGCAGATATATAATATTCATAGTGAATTTCACTAAACTTCTGTAGTCAAGGGAGCACAAAATATATACGTATACCAGTGGCTGTCAACCTCTCCATACTACTGTACCCCTTTCATGAGTCTGATTTGTCTTGTGTGCCACCCAAGTTTCAGCTCACATAAAACTACTTGCTTACAAAATCAGACATAAAAATACAAAAGTGTCACAGCAAACTATTACTGAAAAATTGCTTACTTTCTCATTTTTGCCCATATCATTATAAAATAAATCTTATATTTATCTATTATAAATAAATCATATATTATCTATTATATATATATAATACTTGCATTTCAGTGTATAGTACATAAGAACATAGGAATGTCCATACTGGGTCAGACCAAAGGTCCATTTAGCCCAGTATCCTGTCTTCCAACAGTACCAATGCCAGGTGCTCCAGAGGGAATGAACAGAACAGGTAATCATCAAGTGATCCATCCCCTGTCACCCATTCCTAGCTTCTGGAAAACAGAGGCTAGGGACACCATCCCTGCCTATCCTGGCTAATAGACATTGATGGACCTATCCTCCATGAACTTATACAGTTCTTTTCTGAACCCTGTTATAGTCTTGTCCTTCACAACAGCCTCTAGCAAGGGTTTCCACAGGTTGACTGTGCATTGTGTGAAAAAAATACTTCCGTTTTGTTTGTTTTAAACCTGGGGCTTATTAAATTCATTTGGTGACCCCTAGTTCTTGTGTTATGAGAAGGAGTAAATAACAGTTCCTTATTTACTTTCTCCACACCAGTCGTGATTTGAAAGACCTCAATCATATCCTCTCTTAGTTGTCTCCAAAGCTGAAAAGTCCAAGTCCTATTAATTGTTCCTCATATGGAAGCCATTCCATACCCCTAATAATTTTTGTTGCCCTTTTCTGAACCTTTTCCAATTCCAATATATCTTTCCTGAGATGGGGCAACTACATTTGTACGCAGTATATAGAGCAATATAAACAAGTCATTGTCTGTATGAAATTTTAGTTTGTACTGAATTTGCTAGTGCTTTTTATGTAGCCTGTGGTAAAACTAGGCAAATATCTAGATTAACTGTAGACCCTGGAAGACCTCTGTGTACACCTAGGGGTATGTGTACCCTGGTTGAGACCCACACTGATTTAGAATATGGGAATCTTGTATGTTTTTCTATGGATATACATGTTTATTTCCAGATATTCTGGTCCCAAGTGGAGAAGACACTACTGAAAATGGTGGAAGCTCACTGAGTGTGCATGTGATAACATCTTCTCTGAGTAGAGAGTAATTTTTTCAAGAATCTTGCTAAGTTTCTCTGGTACATTTTTTCGTTGCTAGAAATGTCCAGTGATGCAATTGGGTTAATACCAATCCCATATTTTCCCAGATCTTGTTTTGCCATAAGATTTTCTGTTGCATGTTTCATAAACATTACATGAAATAACTAGTGGTGTATTAACAGCAGTGGCATATGTAAGACTTTACTGTCCCACTCTAATTGGCACTGGTGAGGCCTCAGCTGGAGTACTGTGTAAAGTTCTCCAGCTCCAAACTTTAGGAGAGACGTGAACAAACCAGACAGAGTTCAAAGGACAGCAACAAAAATGATACTAGAAATAGAAAACCTGACCTATGAGGAAAAGTTAAAAAACCTAGGCATGATTAGTTTTGGGAAAAAATATGGGAATGAGGGGTGGTGTCTGATAAGTCTTCAAATATGTTAATGATTGTTATAAAGAGGACAGTGATCAATTTTTCTCCTTGTCCACTATACGGGTAGTTAAGCACTGAAATCCCCATTATTAGAGGATTTTTAAGAACAGTTTGGATATATACTTGTCAGGGATGGTCTAGGTTTACTTGGTCCTGTTTCAGAGCAGGGGACTGGACTTAATAATCTCTTCCTGTCCCTTCCAGCCCAACATCTCTGATTTTTATAAGAGCAAGAAGTTTTTGTGATTTATGGAATGCCATTATGAAAGCTAGGCCAAAAAAAGTATGCTTTGATTGTGAGCAAGTTAATAGTACTTTAATTTTAATAGAAGCACACTTGGCCAAAAAACAAACAAGAATGGGAGTTATAACCATGCTCCCCAATTTCATTTAATGTAATGAATGAGAGATAATCAATTTTATAAATGCACTAACAGGCCTGGTTTCCTCTGTGGTGGTAAACTGCCCAGTGTTGATTGCAATTATTTTGTATTTTAGAGTTTGCCAACAAACTAACACTGAATGCAGAAAATAAAATTCAAATATTCAGCTGACTGACTGGATAAAAGCCTACCTTTTAGTTTTCCTGTTAAAAAAAAAGTTAAATTTGCACATTAAAATTAATAGAAATACTGATTAAAAATCATGAAAGGCACAGCTACACAGGCCAGACTCAGAATCCTCAAATAATGTTGATGTAATTTCCAGGCAATGGTGGAATTTGCCAAACTGTATCCAACAGAAGCCATATTTGTACAATCTTAATGTTCTGTGTGTGTATGTGTATAATCTTGTTATCTCTAAATTCCTTTTACAAAATGAACATACAATTCAGTATGAGCCTAATGTAGCAAAAACCCACCTGTGTATTCAATTCGTTCACCAGATAGTAGCAATTTGAATGTATTTTGTGTTACCTGCTATGACCTGCTACATTTATGTGCATTTCTTTGTTAGACATTCAAAACATAAAACTGTAACAAATGAGAACAAATTATATTGTAATCTAAATGCTGATGCTGAATTGCTGCCCTAAATCAGCATTGTAAATGAGATGTTGCATCTCAATCGATTTACCTGGCTAAAGGATTTGAAATAAACGTAGTTTTTTTTTCAGCCTACCACCCTGCAGTAGCTGGGATGAGCATTGAAAAAAAAAGTCAGATATGTGAGTGTGGTGTGTTTGCTCCAGAAATGAGATGGAAAGCTGCTTCCTCTATCTTTTCTTTTTGCCTCGTCATTCTTTTCCCTCATCTGTAGATTTTTTGAGATTTTCCTCCAGACTAGAAGGCAGTGTGACATTATAAGCCCAGAGCAGAATTCTAAAATCAGGAACCCTTCAGTGCATTCCTCTGTGCTCCCTTAAATCACAATTGTCAGAGTGGAGCAAATGTTGACCTCCATTACACTTCAGTGGAAGTTCTATCTTGAATGGAGAGAAGAACTAGATACAGTTTTCCCAATGCCCAATTTGTAAAGGAGAAGCTAGTAAGTTGCTTAGAAGAGGGTGAGCGCTTTCAGTTCATCATTTCCCTGGCTTCATGCTCAATACCTTCCTAATGAAGGAATGTGTTCCCTCATTTGTATATTTTTTGTTTTATTATTTATTATTAATTACTATTAGTATTATTGACTAAATACATTAAACTGTTTGCTTTAGTGTCATTGTCAATGGGGCTTCAGACAATGGCTAGGCTGCGGTGGTGTGCTTAGATTTCTACATATACTAACCAGGAGTATTTGTTAGCTTTGTCCTCTCCTTATTTACTTGCTTTAAGGCTGCACAGGTCCCTGCCTTACACTGTGATATTCCCAGCTATCCAGTCTGCTTAAAGGCCAGCGTCTATGCTTTGCTATCTCTCCAAGGTCTCTGACCAGTATAGTGCCAGCAATTACAATAAAACTCTTACTAAGCAAGCATCTTTATTCTTAAGGTAAAAGAATGCCAAAGAAAGCATAGTAAAAGCAATAGAAGTTCCTATATGAATGCTAAAAGCTTACCACAGCTCCCCTATCAGTTTTATGGAGTCTTTGTAGGTCAAAGTCCCCTTCTGCAAGGGTTGGGGGGCCCATTGGACAGAAAGTCCTGTCCGTTTGCTAGATTAGCAGGAAGGCCCTGTGTCAGTTCCCACTCATCCTTTTATACCAATAGTCCTTTCTTTGTCTCCTAGTCTTTAGAAAACCCAACTTGAAAAAGTCTTTGCAAACCACTCCAGGAGGCTGTACCTCTGTAGAGTTCCTTAATCTCAGTGATTCACCTTAGTCACCTCCCACTGTTTTTAGTTCCTGTAGAAGCTGTCGTAACCCTCCCTGGGGCGTAGAATACAATAATGCAAAAAACATTCATCAATGTAATTCTATATTGTCTCCAAAGATAGTGGGTGACATAATGTGTGTCACAGTCATATCGGCAATATGCCATATGCCACAGGGATATGCGATACAGTGCCTTGCACTTTGGGACCCTTATTGGGGCCTCTAAGCACTACTCTAATATAAAAAAAAGTTTGCGGCATTAAGATCTTTGTTTTATTTCTCCTACATCCTCCCACAAAAATAAAACACTGGTCTCCACCAGTCCAGAAAACTGGAAACTAAAGAGGGTGTTTGCTTGGTAATTCTATGCATTTTTATCAAAACACCAAGCTGTAAAAACACAGTTAATAACAATAATCACAGGAGCCAATATTGGTTTATTCTCTCGAAGCTATTTCCAGAAAGAAAAAAAAAATCCTAACTTCTGACCTGTTCAACCTTTTTCATGCTGGTGACATTCACAATCAGATTTTCTTTTGAAATAAAAGTCTTTCTTTCTTCCATCCCACTCTCGGAGAGAGCTTTCAAGGTAAGGAATTATTTTTCCCATAATAGTCAATTCCTTTTCTCCATAAGATATTTCACTGTGCAGAAATGACTTTGTTTGCCCTTCCCCCATTTTGCCAATCAGTTGGCATGGTGACACAACAGTATCTACAAATCACAGGAAAGCTGTTTAACGGTGACATTTTAAAGAAGAGTTTGTGCTGAAGAAACCACTAAATTTACAATCAAGGCACTTATTCTCAGGCAGCTGATTTTGTGCCTGAGGCTACGCACAGAAAATATTTTGGAAGAGTTACAAATGATGAGTAAAAGACAAACTGTGAGCAGGTGGTTGTTGCAAAATATTCTGAGGACAAAATGTTCCCAGTGCAATGCATTAATTGGACACCGGCAACGCATGCACCCACTGAGGCAATGCAAAGACTGAGTGACAACAGCCCTATCTTTTAACTTTCTTGCTTTTGCTTGTTTGCATCACATCTTTGACATTACCGAGCCATAGATAACCCAAGGGCTATACTTAGTGAGACTATTAAACCAGAATCTGCATTGTCTGGTTAGGTCAAAAGAATGACAGGAGACATTAGGTATGGGTTTAATCAGGCCGCAACTTTATTATTAGATATCTAGGACTAACCTAGTTGATAAATGAGCAGTGAAGATGAAAACCCCCACAATTCGCGGGGGGGGGGAGGAGTGAGTGCTTTTTTTCAGTGCCCCCCCCCACTCTTTTCCGTTTATGTCTCTCCTGTAGATCCACTATGGGGACCCTCCAATTCCAGCCAATTCTGGGGGGCGGGGAGGGCTTTCACAAGCTCCCCCATTTTTCATCCAGATCCCTCCAGCAATTTTCTTGCCGGGACCTTACCAACTACCCCCGCTGGTAGGAGGAGTTAAGGTGGACTATAATGATGGAGGGTTAGCTCCTTGCTGTACCAATTAGAGGAGTCCCCAACTGCCCCCAGCTTGCTCACCCTGAGTTGTACTGTGAGCTTCCCTGCTGCAGCTGAGGATCAGGGACACTGTATTTATTGTGTTGTTAAATGTTCTCCTTTCTTCCACCTTGCTACTGTTCAGTTTTTTTTTTCCTCCTCTGTCTATTACTTCTTTCCTACTGGCTTCCACCCTATATTGAAGTTCTATACAGTTCTATTCAGCAGATGCTTTTTTTCCCTAAATAATCTCTATAAAATTTTTCTTATGGGCCTGGTCATCTTCAAATGATACTTAACAAATCTTTAAACATTGACCTAATATTCTTGGCATCTGTGTTTTTAAGAGACACAGGTGATTTTAAAAAATCAGTATTTCTCCTTCACTGCCATTGCTCCTGAACATGATCCTGTATGTGCCAATTTTCTGCTTAGAACACAATTTTTGCAGATGAGCTATATTCCCATTAAAATGGAGTTTACAGAGGAAATGCTGACACTTTATAGCAATAAAACCAGTGCTACTGAAATTATACAGGATTTAATAAGAACCAGGCAAGGTAGAAATGAAACCTCCAGATAATCACACAGGATATGTTCTCTGAGACAAATGATGTTCTTCCTATTACTGTGATACTCTTGCCTTATGCAGGAATGAGAAGCTGATAGCCTTTACTGTATTTATTGAAAATGTTACATTGCACACTCAGAAGCATGTTTCACAGTTTCATTTCTTATCAAGTCAGTGTGTATTTTTAAAAGGCTGCTCACACTATCACCATAAACATAATAATTTCTTCCTTCCTGCTTTTTAAAAACAAAAATAAACCTCTAAAGTCAATTTCCACTATGTATAATCATACTTCTCTCCTATATAGCTCTTTAATCAGTAGACCTCAAAGCACTTTTGAAAGGAGGCTAGTATCATTGCCTTATTTTACATATGGGGAAAAATGAGGCAGAGATAGATGAAGTGACTTTCCATGGCCATCCAACAAGCCAACAGCAAAGTTGGGAAGAAAACAAAAGTCTCCTGTGTCTAGTTCCAGTGCTTTCTCCTCTCTATGCCACACTGCCTCCCCTATTTTGTAAAAGCTGTTAGACTGACAACATTGGATACTAGACATTTTCTACCAATAAGAGCATCAATTTTCCCACCCCCACACCATTGTGCCTTACGTCTGACCCTAGCAGGCCACCTCGATGGTCCATTTACATGACTCATCAATCAGTGGCCTTCCAATTGAGGCAGCTATCAAAGATGCCATGCAAAAAGGGACAATGCCCCCTATGTGTTGCAATGTGAGACGACCAACTGAAAATAATGTAGCAACACCGCGAATGTCCTACCACATTACAGCAGTGGGATACCTAGCCTAATATCTTCTGCCTGACAGTGACCAGCAATGGATAATTTAGAGGAAAATGTAAAAGAACATTGTGGCGACTCATTTCAGCTGGTCTTCTAAAAACAACAGTGATCTACAAAAGCGAGCCTTTGTAGCCAGTTTTCTGAGCCATACAGAGTACAGTTCACCCATCCTTGTCATAAAATATAAAACTTGTTTCTAAAATGGATATTACATTTGTATTGAAGGCTTATTTTTAAAGTATCCTTCCCTTGTCAGATTACACATGGATGTGCATGTGTAATCTCTCTCTCTCTCTCTCTCACATACACACACACACACACACACACACACGCCGTCCCTCCCTCTCTCCTCATTAATGTGGCTCCTAATCCCTAGGACTTATTCTGACATTCTGAACCTCTGAGCAGCTTCAACCACCTGCTTTAGTTGTATGTGTATTTTTTTCAAACATGGTAGAGAAATATTTCATTTTCTTCTCCAAGATGTGGATTCTCCTTCCTCAGCTCCTCTGGAATCTAGGAAGGTGCAGAGAACTGAGGGTCATGAAGGATGAAGGCATTTAGGAGCTAAGGACTGTGTGCTGGAGGGCACTGAAATAAACCTTATCATTTTTAATATTTCTGTTTGGAAATGTATAGTCATATGTAAAATATGACAAATGGCAGAACTGTAGGTATGTAAACAGAAACCAAATTAGTAGTTAAGTTATAGGATGATAGTGCTCAAGTGCTTCAGGGCTCCTTTATGCTAGGTGCTGTATAAATATAGGTAAGAGACAAGCCCTGGTCTAGAGGAATCACAATCAACAGGAATACAATTTTTATTGTAACATAAAAATCTGAAAAGATAGCAAATTTAGTTGAACAAAAAACCCTAAATCAGACAAACCAGTGTATAACTTACACTAAGGCCCCTTTACATTACTCTGGCAGCACAAAGGAACCTGATAGTGGGTATAAATGACACTGTTTGAACACACTTTTTAAGACTCTTTTTTACAGTGCCGGAGTAGTGTAAAGAGGTCTCAATGTAATTGAGAAACTAACTTTTTTTTAAAAAAATTAACTACTAGGATGTTTTTAAATCAGGGCCGCCCAGGGATAGGGAGGGAGAGTGGGGAAATTTGCACCAGGCTTCACAGGTGCCCCCACGAGAGTTTTTTGGGGCCTATGGAATGGGGTCCTTCACTCGCTCCGAGGGCCCCGGAAAACTCTCACGGGGCTCAGGCCCCCAGAGCTTCTTCCACTCCTGGTTGTCATCAGCAATTCGGCAGCAGGGGGTCCTTCCGCTCTGGGACTCGCCGCTGAAGTGCCCTGGAGACCTGCGGCAGGGGGTCCTTCTGGCACTTCAGCAGCAGGTCTTGGGGCAGGTCTTCAGCAGCAATTCGGCAGCAGAGGCCCCTCTGGGCAGCCCTGTTTTAAATAGTGTCATTTTAATAACATTTTACAGAAAGGGAATTGTTTTTAATCTTCTTAAAAATGTACTTTATCTGGGATGAAAAATCTAGTAATTCCAACAATGTTGCTGAATCTGACTACAAATGAAATGGAGCAAGTGTAAAGAAGGGAGCTCAGGAGGAGATTAAAAGTGTGTGTTTTAATGATACAGAAATTATGCAGGTTGACTTTTACTTGTTAGAGTTGCATTATGTTTGTTGGCCTCACAAAATCAAATCAGAATTCGAGAGAGCGTCTAGTTATTTTAAAATTAATTAAAAAGGACTTAGTGTTCAAAATAAGTTGTTGAAAAATTCTATTCAGTGACTCAAAAGGAATAAAACATAATACCTATCTCTGACATATAATTTTCATCAATAGGCCTCAAACTGCTTTACAAAGGCTATCAGTATCATTATCTCCATTTTACAGATGGGTAAACGGAGGTACAGACAAATGACATGAGTTGCCCAAGGTAACTCAGCAGGCCAATGGCAGAGCCAAGAATAGAAACTAGGTCTCCTGAGTATCAGGCCAGTATTCTCTCTACTAGACCATACTGCTCAGAAGAGAGACAATCTCTTGCTCCATCCAGAGACTGTCAATAGAGAATGGTTGAGGAGCACTAGTAACAATGGGCAAACATGTTTCACTAAACTAATAAATGTCTTAAACAGGTCCCTTGCCTTAAACCTCATGACTGCTATGGTGTCTCTATGATGCTTGACAATGGCTAGGCCACTGGGGTCATATAATCACTGCTGACTATGCAAACCGGAGCTGTTTCATTATTATAGGGTGACTGGATAGCAAGTGTGAAAAGTCAGGATGGGGGTGGAGGGTAATAGACACCCATATAAGTCAAAATCTTGAATATCGAGACTGTCCCTGTAAAATTGGGACTCTGGTAACTATAGTCTTTAGTCCCCCAATCTGTTTGTTGTTGTCTCTTGTCTTACAAACAGATTATAAACACCTTGGGGCAGAGGCCTTCTTTTTTCCTTATGAGTGCCTAGTGCACTGCAGAACAGGACCCTGATTTCACTTTTCCATGCTGACCTTTCCTATTTCAGGCCATGACACAAATGGAAACAGTCATTTTATGTTGTTTTCTTGCTATCTACTATCCCATTCAGCACTGCTCTTCCATAAGTCTAGGTCATGTCTGATGTTCCTGGAAAGGAAAAAGCAAGGAGCTGTGCGTATATGAAAGCAGGCATATGAGCTGGCTGTGTCCGCAGAAACAGTGCGATGGAGACATAAAAAGGGACCAGACAGTCCAAAAAGAATTTTTCCTAAGAACAATAGAAATGTATGTGTTCAAAATTGTCAGAAAGAAACCACAACTTACTGAATAACACCAGTACTTACAGAAAAATTCTAGAAAAGCAGAGAGGTCAAAACTTCCTTCTATTATTATTGTAATTAGCCAAATTATTTTTTAGCATTATTTAAAATGTATATTGTGGTATCATCAGACTGCTACCCCATTATGTTAGACATGGAACAAACAGAGTAAATGGCCACTTCTGCCCCAAAGAGCTTAAAAACTAAACAGAGGGCTTGTCTTCACTACCGGGGAGATCCACGCTGCTGTAATTGGTGCAGCCGGTGTAGATTTAGTGGGTCTAGTGAAGTCTCACTAAACTGATGGCAGAGTGCTCTCTGATCGACTCCAGTACTCCAGCTCCCCAAAAGAGTAAGATAAGTCAACCAGAGAGTATCTCCCATTGATGCAGTACATGAAGACACCCAGGTAAGTCGACCTAGGCTACGTCAACTCCAGCTACGTTATTCATGTGGCTGGAGTGGCATAATTTAGGCCAATTTACCCCGGTAGTGAAGACAAGCCCAGAGAAGAGATGAGAGGGAAGGATGAGAAACAAATGGGCAAGGTGCGGGGAGAGAGGACAGGTTAACAAAAACAATAGGATGCATGTGAAATCACTCTTTAAAATGCCTGCACTGCGTAAAGCAACTCACTCCATTGTTAATTCTCTTTCTGTTTTCATTTTGGATACTTTCACTCTAACACATGGCCAGGTGCAAGAGAAACAGAAATACACTCGCTTGTATGAAAGATCTCATTGATGTAATAGTGAGTGCATTCATATCATTATTATTAATTAATTAGCACTTTAATAGCTCTTCAAAGCACTATAAGCATTAACTTAACTAATCCTCATAATACCTCCATGAGATAGCTATCTTACCCCAGTGAGAGAGATATTATCAACATTTTTCAAATGGGGAAACTGCTAAAGAAAGGTTAAGTGATTTGCCAAGAAGATCAGTCCAGGGATTAGATAGATTTTATTTTGTAAAATAATTAGATATACATCACTCTTTGATAATACTACATAGTATTTACATAACACTTTACATGTGCAAACCCCTGAATTGATATTAACTAATTTATCTTTGCAATACTCTTTTGAAGTACATGAATAAGCAACATTATTCCCATTTCACAGATGGAGAAAACTGAGATAAAGGCTGTGTGACTTGCCCAAGGGACCAGTCGTGGAGTCTGAATTAGAACAAGATATTAATAATTTCCTAGCCTTTTGTCCATTCTTCCTGAACACACACAGTTTATCAAAGAAACTTAGTTAAGATTAAATAACAAAAAAATCTTAACAGTGACATGTCATAATGAAGATTTATTAGCATTCATTCAGGGATCCTAAAGTTCAGATAAATGTTAGAGTCTGCATTCAAATCAAATTACCCTTGAGCTATGATCACCCATATGCTAAATCAATATAATATTTTTAAAAATATTTGTGTGTGCGTGCATGTGTAAATAAAAGGGAGTCAAGTAGTGTCATTTCGTATCTTTGACCCTCCACTAAGCAGTTTGGCTAAATTCTGGTAAAATAATGCTCACCTGGTAAAATAATGCTTTAAAAACACAAACAATCTTACAGCAAAAAGAGGTCTAAACCAAAATGAGAAAAATAAAAGTTGGAAACAAATTCGTGATTGAGGCCATTTTTTAAAGTGGCCATTGATTTTGGGTGACTCCACCCAACTTGGGACACCTTTAATTTAGGAGCCTTAATATGGATTTGTGAGTCTAACGTCAGGTACCCAGTTTTGACATTTTTGACTTGTATGGCAGCAGACATGATAAAGGACAGAATTATATCCCATTGAAGTCAATGAAAAAAGTTTGATTGTTTTAAATGGTCATTGGTTCTAGCCCTCAAAACACCAAAAGTGCTTGCTACACCAACACATACAGCACAGCTTGTTTTCTATCCATTTTCTTATAATCTCTGTTCCAGTGCTCACGTAAATATTAGGAGTGAAAAAAAAATCACAGAGTGAAATTGATATTGATAAATTAGTTGTGAAATTGATCCTCCTAACAAAAATTAGATATCTTGTAGAAGTGGGGAGGACAAATAGCAGTAATGATACTAAAACCCTATAAAGCAGTCACAATAAGTATCACTACCGCTCAGTCAAAGTGAGAAAGAAAAGCAAAGAACCAAATCCACCAGTGCTAATTTCTCATTCTCTTTCGTGTCAATATTAACATTAGTGGCATTTTCAGACTTCTGTGTTGTAGAGTGTGCCTCATCAGAGAGGTCTCCCCAAGAAGTCACTCAATATCAGCTGTTTAGGTCTCCATAATCAGTGTTTTGTGTCATGCTTTCACTGAAAAATGGATACAAATGGAATGGGGGAAAGTTAGTAATATGCTGCACAACAACAATGAACCATTTTCAGTGTAACCATTCAAGTCAATAATTGTACTTTGCTTTTTTCAGATATCTCCTCTCCCAACTGTTCTGTGAATGAAAGAGAATGTGAGAGTTTTGGGGATATGTCTCTGTCCAGTTCTGAACTTCATTCAGCTTTATGAACACTAGTTATAATTGGAACAGTTGTGGATTAAGTTATTCATATTGTAGCAGGAATTTGACATGTATTGGAGAGACTATCCGGAAAGCTGTGACAGAGCAATTGAGAGCTATCAACATTGAACCCTGCCTGAAAAATGAAGTTTCTGTAAGCAGCTGTCAAGGTGACTGGAATTACCTGGGATAGTAAAAATCCTGACCACCGGATGTTTTACAACAGACTCCAAAATCTTTTTATTTACTTATTGTTATCAATATTGTTATTTTGTTATTATTTTCTCTGGAGTCTGGACCTTTACTATACCTTGATCAAGAAATTTAGACCTCGATAAAAAATAAGTCACTACTCCTGGTCTAAGCACAAGTCTGGGAGAACTGAAATTTGACCATCTGACCAGAAGGACAGATTCTGTTCTCTGTTTGAAAAAGGGAGTTCTTCTCTAAGCAAAGGGAGGCATTTTATCATCAGAAACAGGAGACACAGCTAGAGCAAGAGGCAGCAGGAGAGACTTAGTCTCCCTTAAAGGACTTGACTAAATACAGAGACTCTCAAAAGGGGATGAAATCACACGTGGGTGAGGGGGGCGGTGAGGGAAGCTGCATTCAGGAGTTTGTTTTCCAAAGATCTGTAACTCTCTTGTATCTTTTAAGAATAAAGTGAGTGCGTGGGTGAGTGTAAGAATTCTTTACTAAGATTCTGTTTCCTTGCTTTACTGCCACATTGTCTGTGCAGGGTTCAACAAAAACCAGAGCTCCCAGAGCCAGGTGGGCTCTAGGAGGAATGTGTCTAAGCAACTGGGGACTAAGAAGGCTGAGGCACTACTTCCAAATCCAGGCAACCAGACTATGGGGTCCCATAGATCAAGAAGGGCGTAAGGCACCTGGGGAGTGACCCAGAACTAGAGCTAGAAACAGTGATCAGTTGCTACCCAGACCCAATTTGCTTAGCAGAACATGGCATTCAGCAGTTGGATGCCACCACAACAGAATAATGTCCATTGAGAGTGGGACTGGAATAGGTTGTGACTGAAAGCACAGAAGAAATTGAACTTAAAGAGATGAACATGAGAATTGAAGCTAAAATCTGTCCTCCAGGACAGCTGTGTAATTGTAGGGCTGCATAAGGGTAAATGGGCACCGAATTTTGTTCTGGGAAAGGAATAGTTACTGCTGTGTTGCAGCATCATTATTCAACAGCAATTGAATCTGCAACTTCTCCTGAACCAGAGCTGAAGAACATAAGAACGGCCATACTGGGTCAGACCAAAGGTCCATCAAGTATCCCAGTATCCTGGCAAAGAGTTCCAGAGGTTGACAGTGTGTTGCACGAAAAAATGCTTTCTTGCATTTTTAAATCTGCTAGCTATTAATTTCATTTGGTGGCCCCTGGTTCTTGCATTATGAGAAGGAGTAAATAACACTTCCTTATTTGTTTTCTCTATACCACTCATGATATTATAGACCTATATCATATCCCCCCTTAGGCATCTCTTTTCCAAGCTGAAAAATCCCAGTCCTATTAATCTCTCCTCATACGGAAGCCATTCCATACCCCTAATCATTTTTGTTGCCGTTTTCTGAACCTTTTCCAATTCCAATATATCTTTTTTGAGATGGGGTGACCATATCTGCATGCAGTGTTCAAGGTGTGGGCGTACCATGGATTTATATACAAGAGATCTGTATAGCTCAAAAGCTTATCTCTTTCACCATCAGGGCTATGACACCACTACAAACAACTACTCCTACGTCACTCATAACAAGCATCAATACAACAACACATCTGCTCCTGCTTGTGTGCTAGGCATCAACTTTTATGAGTTCCTGGCTCTGCACTTCTACCTTTCTGGGCTGATGTCTAGCACAGGCTTCTGTCAGGTCATTAGAGCAGCATCTTGAGTTTACTGAGCTGATGGACGGGTCTCTATGAGGGTTACAGGCTGAACACTTATAGCTTGCTGGAATGGCAGTAAAGCACAAGCCTTGTAAATTCACTAGTTCAGACATCTAGCTTCCAAGTCTGCTGTTAAAAGCTGGCTCAGCATCTCTAGCTTGTTTGGCTGATTTGGAGGAATACATTTCTGTGATGTCTTTGGTTCAGTACCTCTCATTTGCTGGTTTGATGTGGAAGAACAGGTCTCTGTAAGTAACTGATCGAATGCTTGAGCTTTGATGGTTTGATGTTAAGGTGCAGATCTCTATAAGGTCACTAGCTCAGCAACTGCAGTATGCTGGGATGATATCAAGGTAACTGGCCTCAGCATATCCAGTTCCCTGGGCTATTGTCAAGGTACTGGCCTTTGTCAGGTCGGTGGAACATCAGCTCTAGCTTACTGGGATGATGACAATGCCTAGACTTCTGTGAGCTCAGAATGTAAATTAGGCTAAGATAAGATAACTGTTTAGCATTTTAAACACTCCATTGTTAAAATAAATGTGTTGTATCTGTTCTGTTTGTGTACTGATGGAAAACGGGTACTATATGCATTTGGTTAGCTGATGGATCCAGTTATTTTCCAAAGCTATGTGCAGTAACTTCTGATTTATATAATTCAGAAAGACAAGATTATCAAACCATTTATAAATATGGGAGTCCTAAAGACTGTTATAGTGCGCTCAAAACTGAGTATGTGGCCACAGAAAGGGACCCATGCTTGTACCAATGCATGGTGAGAGAAATGGGGGGAAATCCTTGGACGTGGATTGCGGAAGAGCCTGTGAACAATCCTAAGAAAACAGAAGCTTTAAGAAATGAATTTATGAGGAAAGATGTTTAGGTCTAAAATCAGAAAACATCTGTCTGCAAAGCTTCCCCTTGTCTTTTGTATATAGTGCCAACAAAACCCTCATCAGTAACACGTGCTAACTAATTTCATATTTTACACAGCAAAAAGTTGGTCGTAAGGTTTCTGATTCATAATCACAAAAAATAAACTCCAGTAGCAAAGACTAAGGGAAAACTAGTCAGTAAAATACGTTATTTTCCATCTAATGTTATAGATCTTTTAGGCTTGAATTTTCCAAGGAATCTAAGGGAGCTAGGCACCCAGTTCCCATAGAATTTCAATAGATTTATACTCCTTTGAAAGCCTCATTCTCAAATTTTAAGAAACAAGTAGCCAAAGCTCCATAGCTGCAATATTAGGAAAACCATATCAATAAATATTTGTATTTGATATTTTTCTGGTTAGGAGTTCAACCAAGATACTTCAAACATCATAACAGGATTACACAAAAAAAATGCTACAGAGTGCCTAAGAAAGATCACTTCTTAAAATCTCTTTTCTCTGTTACTTTCAGTAAAAACATTGGGAGTCCATTTATGTCCCAAACACACTGTATATTATAAATTTAAATTATTTATGTGATTATTCCCTTATCTCCTTATGTACAAAAGTAATTATTTTACACTCTTTTTGAAGCATTTACAAGAGCTTAATTGTAATAATTAATAAAAATTACCTAATGTGAAAGGTACACAGGTTCTGCAATTCCAAAAGTACCTGGAGAGATTAAAAGCAGGCACCAAAGAGCTCCCTCCCCCGAGATTTTTTTTTAATTCCACAAGTAAAAAGGACAGGAAATGTTCAAGCTATTATGAATCTGTATCTCCATTTGCAGCTAAAGAAGCAGCATGGTAATTTCTGTTACCACTCCATTGGCAATTTCTATTACCACTCCATTAAGTAAATATCTGAATTTATTATAGTTTTAAAGTAATAAAAAAATATGATTCCAGTAATCAAAGGATGTTTTAAAATTATTGCCATGCACCTGTTTAGTAACATGTGGTCTCATATATATTAATTATTTACAACATTTTGGTCCTGACTTTTCTATAAAACAATAAAAGGTAACTTTCTATGTCTCTCTTGTTTTCTGTTCTGTTTTATTTCTGTTTTTTCCTCAGTATCTATTGTAAGTATTACTTTCAGTGTACTTTCTTTCCAATTAGCTTCTTCCCCCACCCTAACCCTTCCTGCCTCTAATTTTGTCTCTTTCTTCCTTCCTCTCTTCCTCCCTTGGCACCTATTCATCCATACCAATTCTTCACGTATCCTTACATGTGTGGCTGATGCATCATAATTGTGTCTATGGACTGCAGCACTTATATTCATTACAGCAGTGAGAGCTGGATAGGATCCCAGACATTTATTTTTACATAGTGACAGATTTTCTTTTTTAACTCAGCACTAGAAATGGTTGGAGTTTGGCATCTTCCTGCCATTCTCCCCCAAAGAAAACTGACTTTAAAAAAAAAAAAAGAAAGTTTTCAATTTTGGGGTTTTCAGTGAAAAGTTGACATTTTCTGGAAAACAAGGCACTTTCCCTGAAAATTTCCATTTAGTTGAAAACTCAACTTTCAACAGAAAATATGTAACCAACCTGCTCAGTGCCTGACAGCATCCATTGTTGTTGTGGGTCCTGAGTACTTTTGAAAACCTGGCTCATATTGTAGGTATGAAGGCTTGCTGACAATGCTGACAATAATGGCCTTTAATATTGTCGGGAAACCCCTTTACCTCTGATACCAATTTCAGATTCAGCTCAGATCTCTCTCCCCAAAGCACCTCAAGGAGGTGCATATTGGGTTTATTTTCAGATCAGGCTTCACTTAAGGTTCTTTTCCTTTTACTCAGCATTAGTTTGTAATCCTCACACCATTAGAAAAGCGAGTTACTGCCCTTTCTCTCTTTGTTCATGCTATGCATAAAACAGAGGAGACTATCTTGTTACCAATTCCCGTCTCTTTGCCTTCCTATGACTGGCTTCATACTCTTAAATACTATATTTTTTTTTACTTCTGCCATTTCAGGACATTGGGAGCCAGGGCCCTGCACAGCCCATAGCCTAAATTAATAATTTGTGTGTGATACAAGTAAAGTTTGAGTTGCTAGACAATTTCTGACCACTGCATTATACACTTTACACAGTAACCTTGATAGATCAGAAGCTAGTGTAAAAACAAAATACAAAAAAACACAAAAAAACAAGAACTAATATTGAACCTTCCCCTTTAAAGCTTATTCTCATTTTTCCAGCCAACTGAAATCAGATAGAAGAAGCCACTGTGAATGGTCCATGGCTAAAAGAGAATTAAAGGCAATTTGGAGGTCAAACATGATATGTTTTAAAATTATCTGACACAGATTATCAGGATGCATATAGCACTCCCAAATGGTTTTACCAATATTTTATTGAAGTCTTCAGCATTTACAAAACATCCCAGACTTCCAGAAAACCGACAAGCAACCTAAAAATACTTCAGTTTACACACATATTCCATCACATACATTATTTGGCAAATGAAAGAGACCAAAGACATGACAGGATAATGCAGCAGCTCTGGGAACACTCACTTTGTATGTAACTGAAACTGTGTAAGCATCATTAATAGAGGCTGATGGTTCCAAAATGGATGAACACTTTCTGGTTTGCATTAGGACTGCTGATTTAACAGGCTCTGTGGCTCCAGTACCATAACTCCTGTCACTGAGATTATACTAGCAAGAAGAATAAACATGACAAGGAAGACAGGAGCATGAAGCAGCTGTATAATTACATGCCTCTGAAAAAGCCTTTAGATACATTTTTGAATTTGTGAAGGGAAGGGTGAATATTTATAGCAGGTTCATGTAGAAGGTTGAATGAATAAGAGTGCTGAAGGAGAAGTATCTATCCCTCAAGCAAGAAATAAGAACAGAATTTCATAACCTCCCACACAAATTAAATACATTGTAAAAACAACTAAGTAAACATTCGAGCACTAGGAAAGGCTATTATAGGGAACTGCGTAACAAGCATGCTAGAGTGTTGGGCCAGGTAAAGGACCAAAAAGCTCCCCAGTCTAAGAGCTAACCAGAACTACCACCTCTGATGCAACCAGCAAGGTCTGAGGCTGCCATTGCTACAGCAGAAGGTATGCTAAAGCACCATATATTAGCTGCTACGCCCACTGCCACACAGATCAGGACCCGCAGATGCACATTGCTGCCAGCTCACTTATACGCAGCTTACCAGCTGTTCAGAGCAGACTTATGCCTCTCCCAGACACAAAAATTCTCTGCTCAATGAGAGCACAACCCATCCCCAATCTTCCTTTATTGTGTAGCTGGCAGTGTTGTTCCTATCTCCCAACACCCAGCAAAAGGGTATTGTTTTGTGGGAAAGGAGGGACTGGATTTTTAGAGGGTGGAGAAAATTAATTTTTGGAAGCAGAGGAAAGAATAATTTGTCATGGTTGAAGAACAATTGAATGGATTTTTTATTATTATTATTATTATTTTGGAGGGAGAGGCCAGATGGAATGGAGCTGAACACACAATCTTTGAAATGTGTTTTGGTTGCTCAGAAAGAACTGCCCATTCAGGTTTGGAATTTGAATATACTTCTGGCAATTGTGTTTGCAAGCTAAAGGTCTGGAATGGAATTGCTTGACAAACCTCATATAGGACAGAGGGTCAAAGTTGTCTTAGTTTTTTTGTGCTTGAGAGGACACTGAAGGAAACATTGTCAGTTCTCACAAAATGAAATGCCCTGGCCAACCTCTGAAAAGCAAAAACTAAGCACTGTTGCAAAATCTGGAGTGAGTATAAAGGATGGAGTTGGGGAGAGAGAAATTGTAGTCCTTATGCTAAAGTAATTTATTGTGCTATTAGTAAAGGCCTCTGGACACATTTCTTGAGCTGACTCTCAGACACAAGAAAGTTACTTCTGGTGTACTAATGAAGGTATTTTGTCCTAATATTTCTTTTCTTATTATGGAATAAGATGAAACAAAGTACAGCCCTACTGTAGAGGAGGAAAGGCTTTCCTCTCCTATTCATCTTCCTGGTCTGAAATACCACATGCTGGTGAAGAGAGATCATTTGGTTCTCAATGTGGAAACAGCATTTGATATAGGCCAGACTCATAGTATACTGTTCACAACATAATATAGGAAGTCAAGAGTAATATCATCCTTCTTGTTCCTGAAGAGAGCATCCACTAAACATTTATTTTAAACATACTAAGAAAATCTTGCCTGTCACTTGCTGTTATTCCAAGATCTTCATCTTAACCCTGGAAAAAAATATAAACTAAGATTTTTAAAAATGGTAGTTTGAAGTTGAGCTCTGATTTCCAGTGTGTTTCTTTCCTTTCCTCATCATCCCTGGTTTTCCTATTGGCACCAGAACTGTCTTCAACTCCTTTATTTTATGAGAGTCTCTTTTTAAGTCCGTGTATTTCAGTAACCTTGATTGAGTTGCCTGTTTCCCACCGAATGCCTGCCGGCCCCACTCTCTCTCTCTCTCTCTCTATATATATATATATTGGCTCCCAGTGCAGCCACTTACCCCCTGTAACTTCTATTTTTCTCACACAGCAGTGCACATAGGCTCAGTCCCGCAAGGTACTGAATACTTTCAATTCCCAGTGAAGTCATTCAGAGTTGAGCTCTCTAACTAGGTTGTTCATCAGCACCTTGTAGAAATGAGCCTCAAGTGAAATATTCCTACTGAGATCTAATTCTTCATTGAAACTACTGTACAGAGAGGAAAGGCAAAATAATAAGTTCTTCCAGCTTTGACCGAACATTTTACCTTCAGCCAAGTTTGTTCACCTCTGGCTGAAACTCAGAGATATCCATGTAACACCTGCCTACTCACACCTGCAGTATCTGGATCAGTTGGAAGTTGTGGAAGTCAGGTAACAGAAGAACAAGAAGAATCTGTGCATTGGGAATCCATGGCCTCAATTTAGGAGGTCTATGAAAGGGAAAAGAAGACAACCAGACTCCAATGGAATCATTAGACAGTAGCACAACAGTTAATAAGAAAAAACTAAATTGGGACACCAGAAAGCATGAGCTTTGAGAAACTGGTGACTAATTTGCCATTTAAACAAACCAACCCATGAATGCATTTAATTTCCCAGCTGTATATTTCATTCCAGCCTTTACTGCCTGTCCTGACATCAGTGGGTAAACAAAGCTAACATTTTGCAAAATGAATCCTAATTTGCTGTACAGTCAGGGTTGCATAATTTCAAGTATGGTCACTGTAAAGAAAATATCACTAAAGTGCAACCTGCCAAATCTAGGAGTGTTTTTCATTTTTGTTTTGAAATGACACAGTAAGCAATGCAGTATAGTATATAATGAACATTCTTCTCAAAAAGCTATGGATTCTTGTCTTGGTCAGATTTGGCAAAACATTCTATTTAAGAAAAAAAAATCAGCTTGTGTATTATGTTCCCTCATTCTTTGTTAATGCGTGCATCTGCATAAACAATCTTTGCTTCTGCTTTTGTTTCTGCTCCCTGCAGGTTAGTCCCTACTTGAAATGATATAACACTCAGTCTGTGGCATTATAAATGGCTTTTATGGAATGATTTATAACAGCACAAATTCTGGACAATATCTTCAGGTGATTAGTGAACAGCAGGAAAGGATGAACTCTTAGGAAATGAGAATGCTATTTTTATGGTAATCTCATTACTGGGAGAAAATGTAAGAATAAAAAGACAATAAATATATGAGATAGATATAGAAGAGTTTCTAAATAAACTGGGTTTGGTTTTTTTACAAAGTTTTCAGAGAGATGTCAGCCTTTAAGGAAGTAAGGCACTATAATGTCTCTGAAGAATAAAATAAAGAAAATTCATTGATAACAAATCTGTATGTATACACATCATACACACAAATGACATCCAAGAACCAGTGAAGACTGTACCAAGCTTTGCTATTTATTTAATTGCTGAAACTAAACAAATAGTTTTGAGTATGCTGAGATATTTACTAGTAGCATTAAATATAAGACATTAAATTTGTTCTTTGTCTCAGGCACTACAGGTTTTGAATCCAGCCGTGGTGAGGGGTGGGGGTTTCCCCAGGCAAGCTCTTTACCTTTTGTGTTGCTGTATGACATGGTCAGCTGTGGGAATTGCAGCTATTTCTCCACCATCAGAGCATATGCCCACTGACTCAGCAGAGTCAGGTAAATAGCAGCTGACTGAACATCAGCTGCTAATTGATTGGACATCAGCTTCCCACTCCTGTCCGATCCCTTGTCTGAGTGACTAGTTGCTAGGCCTGTTGCTGCTTGAACTCCCTGAGACGCTGTCCTTGTCCACACTACCACTTAAGATGACATAAGTTATGTTGCTTGGAGGTGTAAAAAACCTACCCCTCAAATGAGGTAACTTATGTGGTGTCTACACTGTGCTATGTTGGTGGGAGATGCTCTCCTGTCAATACAGCTTCCGCCTCTCATTGAGGTGGATTAATTACATCAACAAGGAGAATGCTCTCCCATTGACTTATCGTGTCTTCACCAGACCTGCTAAATCAATGCTGCAACATTGATCTCAGTGGTGCCAATTTAGCAGGTAGTTAAGATAAGCCCTAAGTCCTTGCTTCTTTGCTTGGATCTTACTCCTTGCTCCTGCTACCATGCCTCATCCCTGCTGCTGTTACCATTCCTGGTTCCTGCTTCCTCACCCTGACCCCTGAAGATGATTCTATCTTTGGAGTGACTTCTGATTCCAGTTCTGGCCTCAGTGTGGCTCTGATTCTGACTCTGACTCTGATCCATGGGGTTACTTCTGATTCTGGATTGACCCTTGGAATAGCTTTGAACTCTAAACTCTGGGTTTGATCTTTGACATGATTCCTGATCATGAACCCAACTCCATGCCTAGCTCTCAGCACTAGGTATGACTGTCTTGTTCTGTGTCCTGACAATTGGACTGCTTTGGAATAGAAAAAGCAGTAACACAATGACTGTGTATAACTACTGGTTAAATCCATGTGTCTGCTGTGGTATTCAAAACTATCACAGTATTTTATAATATAAAGTGTCATGCTCTGTGATTGACTGAATTATAAAGTACACTATAATGATCATGATTCTATTTTTGATCATGGTATGAAAGATGTTAAACAAGGCACTTTGTTTATAGGCTGTAGAATGTTATGTTTTATTTATACCTCCTATCATTTTCAAAGAGTGAGGATCACAGTTATCTAGTTTATTTGTGCATATATTTGGGCCAAAAATTCCAAACTTGAGTACTTAATATTAGGCAACTAAACCAATATTTAGGCTTCAGTTTAAGTGGCCTAAATTTCAGAAATGCTATTAAATCACACTTTTCACTGACAGTAGTTTAGAGCCAATGAGAGGTTAGAAATAGTATCTTAACATTATCAGAAGGTGTGTGAGTAACATGCAGAAGTGTTAGCCAAAGATACATATAAATATATCCCTAGCATGCATCACCTAATTTTTCGCCAGTTGTCTACTTCACATTTAGAATGAAACAGAAATGTCTTTCAATCTGTACCAAATTTCCTCTGCCTTTGCAACAAAAATGAAATATCTAGTCTCTGAGTTTTTCTGGCTAATAGGGTTGTTCCTTTAGTCAACACCTGACCCATTTCTAGTTCCAATCTGATTAGGTCAGAAAATCTTGCCTGTATTCACAATCATGCTACCGCTGAGATCCAACACAACAATAAGTCAATGTCTGGAAATCCATAGGACTTCTACTTACAGTGTGATAGTGTTCTTTCCCAGTTGTCCTGGCTGATTCAGATGAAAGATTTACAGACCCTGATCTCGTTGAGCTCTCTTGGTTCTTTCATACAACTTTTAGAGATGTCAAGAAGGTCTTTCCCAGTGCTGCCTTCAGCTCCATAAGCTACAGTATGGTAGGCCACAAATTATCTTCGCAAGGACTTCCCTACCAGGTAATAGAACATATTTTCACCTATAGTCAAAGCAGTGCAGGCACTGAGACTCAGCCTCACAGCAGTTTCCTTCTCTTGACTTCTCTCTCTTTCAGGTCGCATGTCCTCCTTTAGCTGAATTTTTCCTGGTGAGTCTGGTTGGCAAAGTCAGCCAACTACTATACTCTGTGGCCTTTTCCCCTTGAGGTCTGATTGGCTCAAGTCCACAAGTTTCTGGGCTGAATCTGTGTGCGACATGCTGAATTGCTTGTCTTTAGTAATGCTAGGTTCCTGGACCACTTATAGCTGAGCTCCGTGGCTTGCTTTCTACATATTTGCATAACAACAATTGAGTATAACAAATCTTCTCCCCCTCTTTACAGTTCAGTTGTATTTATATTCTATATAGGCTCTTATACTGCACCCATCACCCTGGTATTTGCTGCTCCTCCTTTCTCTGGGATTTTAATAAAAAGAAAGAATATAGTGTAAAAAGGTGTGAGTGATGTTACTTTTTGCTAGTTGTGTTGTGTTATCTTTAAATTTATTCTGGAACTTGAATGAATACTGCCAACAACTGGCAGAGTGTATGTTAATGGTTTTTAAATGTGCTTTTAATTGATGAAATGTACCCAGAGGCTGGGAGGTGAGAAAGACAGTATTTATATGCAAGTAAGCTAAAAACTGTTGCTATAAAGAATGTCAGCTGAAATGTCCAGAGCACTTTCAACAAAGCCCTTTTCAAATACTGCTTTGACTCTAAGATGACGTGTTTGATCCCTTGTGTGAGATAAGTGAGCATGTAAGTGACTTTAATTTTATTTTCATTCTGAGGTTTGGGGTTGACATGATTGCTCTCTCGATCAACTACATTCTTGCAGCCATTTACTTTTGAGTATTTTTTAAGTGCAGATGCCTCCAAAGGGTCATATCTAAGCCAATATAGATTATTTTCATGTAAGATTTTGTAAGTTACTGTTTCAAATACTTTACTGAAGTTGGGATACTAATTTAATATATTCTACTGTTCTCTTCAGAATATGAAATTTAGAATCACTGGTTTAGAAAATGTTTTTTAGAGGATGGAAGTTCTTGTGGCTGCAGTTATAAAAAATAATCAGTGGTTTAGCTTCAAGGATGAATGAATCAGAGAATAAAAATTAGAAAAAGAGTTCCAGTCAGAGTTCCTGAAGTGGTGGGAGGCTGAGAATGAATCTTTTTCTAAAGGAGAGTGTGTATGCATGTGTGCTTTTGTTGGTCAAATTGATATCAGAACAGCTATGCAGTGTAATGCGAATGAGATTCATGTTGGAGTCTGTTACACTATAAACGGTTTGGATGATTAGCATGGATTAGCATGATTATTTTTCTGTGGAGGAGTATATATTGGACTCTAATAATACAGATGTATCCCAATGAGAGGCCCTGGGTTTTGTGTCCTTTTGAGGGACTGCATTCCCTAGAAAGAGCCATATTTCTAGACTATTCAAGATCAGATTGTGCCAGTACCGGCATACAGGTGCATGGTGATGTGAGGGAGAAGGTGAAAAGGAACTTTTCCCAACCATAAGTGACCCTGTAGAAAAGTCAGCTGCAGAAAGAGGTGCCTTCTTGCACCACCTCAAAGCACAAGTTACTTGAAAGATTCAGGAAGGGCTGGATAAGGATGTCTCCTACGCTCTTTTGAATATGGCAGAGGATGATATTAATCATTATAATTATTATTATTTATTTGTACTGTAATCATATCTAGGAACTCCAGCCAAGGAACAGGAGCCTATTGTGCTAGGTTGTGTACAAACACAAACAAAATGAGGAAAATATTACAACATCCCCAAGGGTAGAGCAATGGACAAATCTGTGTGCACTGCCCTGTAACCCCAAAGTAATTCTGACAGCATTAACTGGAATTCTGACGGCTACATGACTGATCTGCACACCTGCCCCAGGATACCTGAGCCCATCAAGGGGACAATCTAGCCCTAAGTTCCTAACTGCTTTAGCTATTATGTTCTGTTCCCAGTTGAGGTCTATTTTGCATGTCTACTTCGGAAAGATTTTTCAACCATGGTCTAACACACAAAATTCATTCAGTTATAAAACCTGAAGTGTCTGTTTTATTTTTGGGCTCTCATCTCTTGCAGCCGTGAAACTAGGATAATACAGTTTGTGAAAAGGTCTGCTTTGTTTCAGAGGAGGAATGTTAGGGAAACATTTGATGCCCAAATGTTGTATCTGTGTCACACAGTATGATGCCTGCTTGAATGTACATTTATTCAGATCCTAGAAATGAATAAGATATAATGTGTTAAAAGTACAACTAGGTACCTAATCAATTATGGCAGTTAAGCAATGTCTGACAGTGCACTGCTTCCAGATTAATCTGATTCCAAACGTACCTCTTTGGAAATGAAGTATGTTGTCCAAAATTCTAGCACTCTGAAAAATGTAATAGGCTTTTTCTATATAGTGGAATGTGGTGAAATGTTGTTTACCAGATTTTTTTTTTTAATATGTCATTCATGAGTGAGTCATGGGCAGTTTTGTAGTTTCAGATGAGGTCTCACCACAGTATGTCTTGTAACCACTTCAAATCAATTGGCATGGCTTTCTTATTCCCAGAGGATGGGCACTTATAGCATATACAAACTGAGCCAGCCAGCATATCTCCACTGAGATCAGGAGCAGAGATTCCACACTGTGTCCTTTTTATAATTACAGGATGTGTGGGTGGTAATGCAGCACAAAATCTCTTCAAACCAGGCTGTAGGTTGACCAGATGTCCTAATTTTATAAGGATACTCCCGATTTTTGGGTCTTTTTTTTTATATAGGCTCCTATTACCCCCTACCTCCTGTCCTGATTTTTCACATTTGCTGTCTGGTCATCCTACCAGGCTGTAAGTTTATTTTAATGAAAAAATTCTGTGTCTCTTTCTCTTTTTTTTCAAGAAATCATTGCAGTGACAAATCTATAGACTTTGTATGGTGGGCAAATTGTCAGCTGATGCAGATCAACATAGCAACATTGAAGATCATGGAGCTATGCTGATACGCACACGCTGAAGATATATTGATGAGACCAAAAGTGAATGAGGGTATACAGAAGGGAGGTAAACAGAGAAATCAGTAGCACTGCATGTGACTGACAAACAGTAAACTTGAATTACAATTAGTTTGTTCATGGGCAGTAGAAGTAAATGGAGACCTCAAAGACAAGAATATAAACACCGTGATAGAATATTAACACAGAAATCTCTCTGTTGAACTCTTCATCACATCAAAAGAGCATGGATCTGTAATGGCAACTCACTATATCTGCTACATTACACCTTATCACCACTTTAGTTGTTTCCACGCAGCTATTCACATGGTAGTAAGGAAAACTGTAGGGGAGATGTTGCTTGAGGAGTTCAAAAATAAAATGATAATACTCCAAATGGATATACATTTCATACTGGTATTTTGAATTTCATGGGCACTTTTAGCATTGAGGTAATATTCACTGTTTCACAGATGAACAAAAACCAGCTCTGACCACTTAGTCAGGATCAAGCTGAAAAGTAAATTATTTCAAAGAATAAGGGAATACTGTGAAACTTCTGTGCAAGTGTGACTTGAATGGAGATAACATGCACTGACTGATCAAGAACTGAAAGCCATTCTTGGATAAGCCAGTTGCATGAGCCTCTGAACTTAAGAAATTCCCTCTTTAGGAGAACAAATGCTTCCTGTTTGTATTACAGATTATAAATATGTCTCCTCACTCACCAATCTACACTAACCATTTCTGAAAGGGCTGAAATTCTCTTATCTTTCCAAAAGTGTCAGCTCAATCTGCATTCATGACATTTCAGACTAGGAAATTGCAGACTCACTAATGCCGTATACTGCAGGAGAGAAAAATCCGCTATCCAAATACTAAAAATATACTTAGTTTTTGATACTAAGTATATGATGTTCTGTTTTCATACTTCGTTTACATACATTCATCTTTGGTTTTCAAATAAAAGATACTATGCAGATGTACTTCAAATACCCTGAAATAGTTACAGGACTTTGTGACTTTTTTTTATAGTTTAGGTGCCAACAGTTTTGATTTGCCAGACTCATACCTACAAAATGTTTCTGACAACATTTGAATCTGCCCAAATTATTCCATAACTAATAGAGGCTGGTTGTGCTCTCAGTCACCCCAAGTGTAAATCTGGAATGGCTCCAAAAATCAGTGTAGGTAATCTGGATTTTCTTCACTGATAAATGAGAACAGAATTTGGTCCTAAATATACTCACTATATTAAATATGATTCACTGAAAGTTGCAGACTCTTAAATAAAATCTCTTACCAGTAAAATAATGAAATTACATCCGACGAAGTGGGTATTCACCCACGAAAGCTCATGCTCCAATGTCTGCTAGTCTGTAAGGCGCCACCGGACTCTTTGCTGCTTTTACAGTTCCAGACTAACACGGCTACCCCGCTGATAAATGAAATTACAGTTATCTATATTGAAATAATAAAGCTATCTTGAAAAAAAAGATTCAGATGCAGTTGAAGTTTTTGTTTGTTTACTTTACTTTGAGATCACTCTCACTGATTAAGACAAAGAAGAATATTTGGGACCAGATTTTGTGTTCTACTCCAGCTCCTTCACACCACTCCAGCAACATAAAGATGCCATTTGATTGGTAGAAGCTGTCCTTGAGAAATATCCCCAGAGTAGGAAGGTTCATCAGGCATTGTAAAGCTTCTGGAACTGCTGTGTAACATTCCTGGTGTAGGAGGACATATGGGAACGTGTCTGGGAAAGAAGTGCGGTAGGACTGTAATGCACTGTGCCCTTTCTCAACTTCCAGAACAATCCATACGGTATTACAGCTGAGTTTCAATTAGAGCCCCCCAAAGGCTTCTCTAATTTGTGTTATAGGCCAGGAAGGCTTCTGAATAGCCCCAGAAAAAAGGGAAGGTATAAAGATGGTCCTAAAGCAACCTTTACCTCTTATAGCAACCCAATGCCCCCTTCCTGCATTGAGTAGAACTCAAAAGGAAGGGAGAATCTGTCCTCTGTTTATTCTGTGCTATTTATGCTAATGCACAGCACATGGGGAAATAAACAATGGCAATAAGAGACACACTTGATCTAATGGCATTTCCCTTTGACTATGAGGCAATATTGCATGGTATAATTTTAGATTTCTCAGGAATGAACATTGTACTTCATTCAACTCAAGCATTAAAATTTGTATTTGTTCCTTCCAACATTCACAGTGAGAGCGGGACACTAGCACAGATTCAGTTTCGTAAAAAATAATCTTCACCTTCAAGAGAGGAGCTGTGTGCTGTTGCACATTGACCAAGTACTGGAAGCCACCCAAACCAAGAGACACAGTAATGGAAAGAGAACAGCAAGTGCTGAAAGTTCATTTCAAAGCTCAGGGACAGTAAAATGGAATATACTATAAAGGCTGCTCTCACATAGTATTCTGCACTGTGCATACCGTTTATTAACCCACACTGTTTTCTTTCTAATTCAAAGCTCGATCTTGCAAGGATTTATTCTTGGTGTAGTGTTCAATATTCTGAGTAATCCTACTGACAGCAACAATCCCATGCTTCTAATTGACATCTCTTTTATAGCAAGGGGGTTCCAATTCAAGTGCCCCTACTGATCTCTACTGTGTTAAAGTGACACTGTAAATCTTAAATAATATTTAATGTAACATCAACATGCTTTCCATAGAAGTGTCCCTGCTAAAAGAATACTAATAAATATTTCCTGTCAGACCATATTAGCTTTCTGGAAGAGAAAGCATGATCCAGTTATTAGGGGTTGGGAATTCTGGAGACCGGGGTATGATTCGCTGCTATGCCACAGACATTGTGTATGACCTTGAGTAAGTCACTTAATCTCTGTGTGCCTTCTTTCTCCATTTGGGAATAATGTTACTTCCCTACCTCACAATACGGTTGTGAGGTTAAATACATATAAAAGGATTGTGAGGTGAACAGATACTACATCAATGAAGCCTGTATACATACTTTAGATAGCTAAGTATGTATACTCGATTTAATGGTCAGTTTATCCAAACTGTAGTATATTTCATCAACTGTGCATGGCCCTTGACAGTGTATATTGCTTCAGGAAAATGAAGTACATCTGAGGAACTATTTTATTCCTTTTAAAAAATAAAAGATGGTGTTCAAATTTGCAGACTGTTTATCTGTGCATGGCCTTTCACAGATGTGGCGGGTGGAGTCAAATGTATGTTTGGTCGATGCATTTTGTTCCCCTCTGCCAGTGGAACTGGATGCCAGTATATGGTCCGATATTTTACAAGGAAGAGAAATGACTATTTTAAAAGAGCCATCCTCACAGTTTGCTGATTCAGACTGAAGTTTGTTCATCCTTGTTTTCTGTTTATCTGCTAGAGCTCTATGAAATAATCATCACAACATTTAAAATGCTTATTCTCTCCCCTCCCCCTCTTTGCTGAGGTTTCTACAGATCTGGAGTGTTTTGGTGCTGAGCTCTACACCCTGTGCAGAAATTTATTCAACTTTTGGATGCCTGCAGTATGTATAAGTGGCTCGAATTCACACTCCTAGCTCGTAGTATGTAGCCTTAGAGGGCTGCAAAATCATGCAACTTTAAAACCGTACCTGTAAAAGGGAATGTGTTGTCTCAGGGAGAACAAATGGAATGCTTGCTTCCAGAGCGCTCCCCCTAACCCCTACAATCTCACAAATATGAGGCAGCAAGAACAGTATTGTGCAAACCAACCACTCAAATCTTTTCTTGGCCCCCCTCTGAGATGCCAGAAAGGTCATGAGGGAAAAGAAGTAGCATCAAACAGAAGTTTAGAGTATGTCTACACTACAAGCTGAGTGTGATTCCCAGATTGCAAACATACACTCATGCTAGCTCTCATTTGAGCTTGCATGCTAAAAATATTGTAGACATGGTAGCATGAGAAATGCTTGTGGCAGCATAGACTAGCTGCTCTGAATATGTACCCATGAGGTTCAGGTGAGTTTATACTCGTGGCAACTAGTCCTTTCTGTCAGTCACTGCTGCCTCTGCTACCATGTCTACATTACCATTTTAGTGTGCTACCTCATAAAAAGCTAGCTTGAGTTTGTGTAACTGGCTAGGAATCACAACCCTAGTTCGTAGTATAGATGTAGCCTTAAAGAGCTGCAAAATCATCATGGTGTGACCTGATGACTCATCAAGGATGTTACATGATTTACTTTGATTTCCAATGATAGGATGGATACATGGCGATGTAGTGTCAGAATTTCTCAGTATGATTATTTGGTGGTACTCTGCAACTTCATTGAATGATTAAATAACTCTGCCACGTTCAAGGCTCCATCACTACTCTAGTAGAATTATTACACAAGACAGATTCAATTAGCAACATATACCATATCACTGAAATAACTACTTCCACAGGATAAACAGCATCGTCCATGTTTGCAACACATTGTGATGTAGATCCTATGGAATTTGCTGAAAACTTAAGCACTGTTTGTTTCTGTAGGTTTATTTCTTGTTTTAGCGCAGTTTATTTTGTCCAATTTAATGATGACTTGCTTGAACACTGCTTTCTTTTGATATCACCTGGTGTACGTTAGCTTGGGCTGCACCTGCAATATGTTATTTTTGGATTGCACCATGGTCCCCATAGACATGCATTGACATTGCTTTGTTTCTCTTAGCATCATACTGCAATTTCCCTAAAGTTCAATGACATCATTTTGCCATAATAATTTGTCATTTTGATGACATTTTAACAGCAAGAAGCACTTGAATTTCAATATCAAGATGATAAAACAAAATGACATACCTACTGTAGATGTTGAAAAAACAGTTTTCTAGCCTGGCTTCTCCCCCCTCTGCAGCGAAAATGACCTATTTGGACACGAGAACCCACTGGCTGGTTTTTTGGGTTTTTTTAATCAGATAATTCTCTAGGGGAAGATACTATGACTGCTTAGGGGACTCAACCAAAGACCACTGAAGTCAGCTGGAGTCTTCCCATTGACTTTAATGGGTGTTAGGTCAGGTAGAGACATACCTGCAGAATCAGACTCTAGGACCTGGAGAGGTACAGGCATGGAAAACTGAGTCCAAATTATCTGGTGCACCACACTGTGTATTTAGGTTTAGCAAAAACTTCCATATTGAAGTCATTGTTTACTTCTGTTACTAAAACAGAACCCTTTCTCTTCCATTTCCATACAGCTAAATCTAACCATTGCTATTCTACTGATTGTATATAATATAATGTGAACTAGAATGAGGATAAAATATGATAGCCATGGTGGGTGGATGCCTTTTAATTGTGAAGACTAATGCTTCTGTTATTTAAATAGAAATAAAATGATTGATTTGAGTAAACCGGACATAGAAACCACTCCAAAGGTTTGTGGGCCATATTAGCAGTATGCATATGAAGATATGAGTAAATGGCAAGTTCTTGTTAAGTGTATATAAATATTCTCTACTGTTTATACACAAACTTTTTCTATTAGCTCATGTAGGAGAATTCTGCAGGGAGGCTGGGGAAACCTGCTGTATTAATTTAGATGAACTACACTGGACCAATACTGTCCAATATTAAACAGTGTTAAACAAGTTCAGAGTTTGGTATTCAGAGATCTGCTTAGTACCACCAATAAAAATAATTTTAACCTTTTTTTAAAGATGCTGAAAAAGTAAAACAGTTATAGCATTTCAAATGTAGAGTATTAAATAAGACTTTCATTTTAACATAATTTCTTGTTTCCTTTTCCTGTAGCTATCAGATTTTTTTAAATGATATCAACTATGGCAATAACTGCCCTTTTGCAAAAAAGAGAAGTCAGTTGAGATGTGTTGGAACTGTTGTAGCAGCTGCTGTTCAAGTCTGATCCTCTTTCATCTCAGGCAGTGTTTGTGATTCAACTGGAGCTGGCAGGAGTGACAATGTCCTCTGGATCCCTTTCTCTACCATGATCTGGTCAGGACATCCTTCAGGATTAGGACAAAAAGGGTCTGGGAGTGGGTGAGAGTCTCAGATTTCAAGCTGTGATGGGACACGTGTTTGTGCATGTCCCTTCTTCGTAGGTGTGGGGAAAGCAATGAACAAATTATTTTGTCCACAGATGTTCCATAATGGTTTGTCTGGTGTCTTCATTTGTAGGACACGAGATGACACCTCTTCTGGTAAACTAGTATTTCATACCTGGTAATGCTTCTCTCCTGACTGTGGGTGCTTCTAGTTGCATAGAAAACACTTCCAAAGTTATGGAGAAAACTCTTAAATATTACCTTATAACACCGGATATTGATGTATTAGGTGAGAATAATGGATGCAGCAACTTACAAAACTTTCATAAAGTCAAAATTCTAAACGCATATCTATAAATCAAACATCTATTTTAACAATATGAACACACAGGTGAGCCACACTGGTTTCTAAATGTGCATTTGCCAGTGTTCAATGAGGAGTAGGGGCCTTGGCATGAGCTAGCACCTGGTCTACCAGTGTTATAACTTTGAGCTCTAACACCCGCTATCCATATTTTCATGCAGAAATTCAGGAGCCAGACAAATGGTGGTACTGAAAAAACAAATATTGCAGCCATTATGTAGTGTATCATCAAATGTGAAATCTACCCTGAAGGTGCCACCTGTACAGGGGAGGAAGTGGTTCATTTTCCATGCAAGTTCAGCCCTTGGCTGCTATAATGTGACTCTAAACATAGCTATCGGTTCTGGGTATGGTTGGTATTTTTTAATGCTGTGGATACCTCTCCTTTAGGAATGGGATGAGGTTATCAATTCCTTTTATACTGGTCACTAAACAAGTGAATATCTGAAGATGTTTGACATGGTTGGGGTTTCATTTCTGAAGTCTGAAGAATGTATGGTAAATATTGTATTTTGAAGTTTCATTCAGTGACCTGATTAGTAGGGTGGAAGGGAGCACTGTCAGGAAGTTGCTGTGGTAAGAATAGTAATTACAGTTAAGCAAGAGGAACTTCTCATGCTGGAAACACATTGTATAACTGAAAATACTGGAATTATTTTGTCGCTATATGAATGGATTTGCTCCAAAACTCTCACCTTCAAAGACCAGGATAGCAATGGGAATGTAAATGTAATTCAAATGTGTGGCCAACTCATTATATGCTAAAATAAACAGGTTGCAATATGGCACTGTTCCTAGTGAAATCAACAACAAAGCTCCCATTGAATTCACTAGGAGCAGGTTGGAACCTGTATTACAACTAGGGAGCTTGCTCTTGAAAAATGAATATCAGAGGTTTCCAATTTTTTTTCCTGCTTTGTTATCCTGCATATTTGTTATGATTTCAGATCCAGTTATTTCAAAATAGATAATAGATATGGATCAAAACTGGTGTCATTTATCTAAACTCCTGAATCTTAAAGGTTAAGATACCATAGAAATAAAAATCCTTACCACCCTAATTTGGCAAACACAAAACTTGACCACTGAGGTACTGTGGAATCAAAAGCCCTTGCTCCCATCTCTGCTTGCTATACTGAGAGATGTTGCTATATAAAATAATTAAATGAAACATTCTTTTTCAAAGCTAGAGTTCCCATCAAGGATGCATTTTGAGAATATATTTCAAGGAAAGTAGCCATGTTTGCTATTGCTATTTTTCACCTTTGTAAAAGATAAAGATTTAATGTACTTTTTTTATTATTTTAATAAGATTTCATGCCATACTTTCTGTGCAGATTATTTTCAGGCACTAAAAACCAAGCCTAATTGTCAGTAAAACAGTCATTTCTATGCTTTTATAAGCAAAGCAGATTGTTGAACAGAAGATAATTTGAAACTGAGATTGCCTAAAATGACTAGAAAAATATTTTTTCTAATATAAAACTGAGAAACTATTCTTCTGAATTGTGTGTGTGTGTTTGAAATCCAGGATATTTTGCAACTTATTTGTAGGACATAAAAGCTTTTCTGCAGAAGTTATCAGGTCCCCAGCCCCCACAATGTTTTTGATCTATTAAAATCTTAAAAGTTGCCAGTCACATGCAGTACAGTAGCAATTCCCTATCAGACAGGAACTGAATAAATTAGAAAACAATAGCCTGCCTTTAGGGTTTTCAGAGGCCCTTGGTATGACGGGTGTTCATTGTTTTGGTATCGGCCATTCCCAAAGGTGGCAGGTCCACACATTAGTTATCCAGTGTGCTCACAGGGGTTTAAGTATTTTTATCTAGAAACAATGCATCTGCAATAAAGTATTTGGAGGGAAAAAAACATAATTTGCACTCACAATGCAAGTGCAAATTATACCTATGCCAGAGTGTGCAGTCATAAGCAGAATCTCTGGGGACCATTGTATTAAAGTTTATGAATGCTCTACATATCACTGGGCAAAGAATTGTATTCAACTTCATAGGGGAGGGCTACCAAGCTCCTCCAGGAGTGGGTTGTATATAGTGGTTCAAATGTGTATCAGAGGCCCAAGGAAATAAACAAGGGCCTTTCTGCATAAGACACTGAGCTTAAATAGATTCAGGGCCCTCTTTCTGATCCAGCAAATAAACATGCCCTTTTTTCAAAAGTAGGGCAGGGGACAATCCTGCTGAAGGAGTTGGAATTACTTTGGCCTGCCACACCTCTCCTTGCAGAAAATGGATGATTTCTGGTATGTTTCTTACTGTGCGCTTAAATCTTTGTATTGTTTTTTTTTAATATGCTTTCTCTGTATAATTTTGTCCTCTAAGTATACTTACTCTGCTTATGAAGGCTGTCTGGCTACTGGTAAGAGAAGTGTCATTGTCCTTTGAGAGAAACTAAGGAACATTTGTCAGACCTGCTAGGGACAATCACAGTAAAGTGCAGGGGCTGCCACCTAAAATCCTCGTCAGATGAGAGTTGGATGCAGGTGCCTGTCTAGAGTGAGATGAAAACTAGAGGCCCGAGATCTGAGGGCCATTCTTTGAGCTGGGTTTAGAGAGGGATTAAAGATGCAGTTATTCTGACACTGTGACAGTTCCCACAGAAAAGAGGCAGACTAAATCAAAATCTGGCCTTTGGAGACTGTTGGAATAGGAGGCTGGGAGTCAAGCTCCTGGGTTCTCTTCCTTACTGACATACTGTTTGATTATGTATATTACATTTGCATCTTTGTGCCTTAGTCTACTCCTCTGCAAAGTAAGTATTATATATAGGCTACAGGATTCTACTGAGACTTAATTTATAGAAATGTTTGTAAAAAAACTTAGACATATTCACACAGAACCATAGAAATATAGGGCTGGAAGGGACTTCAAGAATTCTTCAAATCCTACCCCCCCCTCCCGCTGAGACAGGAGCAAGTAAACATAGACCATCTCTGACATGTGTTTGTCCAACCTGTTTTTAAGCACCTTCAATGATGGGGATTCCACAACCTTCTTTGGAAACCTATTGCAGAGCTTAAGTGCCCTTAGAGTTAGAGAGCTTTTTTTCCTAATATCTAACCTATATCTCCCATGCTGCACTTTAAGCCCATAACTTCTTGTCCTAGCTTCAGTGGACGAGTAGACTGGGACAATTACTTCCCTTGTCTTACATACAACACTCCTGTTAGTATATCCCAGGAAGATGATATCCTTTTTCACAGCTGCATCATTTTATTGACTCATAATCTGTGATCCGCTATAACCACCAGATCCTTTTCAGCAGTACTACCACCTAGGCAGTAGTTCCCCATTTTGTAGCTGTGCATTTGATTTTTCCTTTCTAAGGCTATCTCTACACTACAGACCTTAAAGCAGCACAACTGTTCCACAAGAGATGCACTTCTGTAATGTCTCCTGTGTAGCTGCTTTATGCCAGCAAGAGACACTCTCAAACCAACCTAGCACTGTCCACATTGGTGCTTTGGTCAGTGAAACTTATGTCAGTGTGTTTTTTCACACCCCTGACCAACAAAAGTTTTGCCAACAAAAGTGATACTGTAGACAAAGCCTAATTGAAGTATTTTGCATTTGTCTTTACTGAATTTCACCTTGTTGAATTCCTACCAATTCTCCAATTTGTCAAGATTATTTTTAATTCTAATCCTGTCCTCCAAAGTGTGTGCAAACCCTCCGAGCTTTGTGGTATCTTCAATTTCTTTCAAGCATATGCTCCACTCCATTATCCAAGTCATTCATGAAAATATTGAATAGTACTGGAACCAGGACTGACTCCTGTGGGACCTGAGTAGATATACCCTCCCAGTTTGACAGTGAATATTGATAACTACTCTGGTCCTTCAACCAGTTGTGCACTCACCTTATAGTAAATTCATTTAAACCACATATAAGAATGTTATTTGGAACTGGGCCAAAAGCCTTACTAAAATGAAGATATATCACATCTACTCCTTCCTCTTTTTCCACTAAGCCAGTGACCCTATCAAAGAAGGAAATTAGGGTAGTTTGGTATGATCTGTTCTTAACAAATACATGCTGGCCAGTCCTTATAACTCTCATCCTCCAGGTGCTTATAAACTGATTGAAAAATATACTGGAACAAGTTATTAAACAGATGTCAAAGTTTGGCTGACTGTTCTATAATTCTCAGATTCCTTTTTGTTCCCTGTTTAAAGCTAGGTGCTATGTTTGTCCTTCTCCAGTCTTCTGGGACTGCACCCATCCTTCAGGAGCTCTCAAAGATAATTGCTGAAAGTTCTGAGATTGCTTCAGCTGGTTCCTTAAGTACTCTACAATGAATTTCATCAGGCCCTTTTGACTTGAATACATGTAGCTTATTTAAATATTCTTTAACTTGTTTTTTCCTTATTTTAGCTAAGGGTCAGATACTGATACCCTTCTCTTCCCCAGCCTGAGTAACACCTTACTCTGCAAGTAAGCTCATTGAAGCCAGTGGGACTACTCATGGAGTAGGGTGATAATCAGCATGAATAAGGGTGTCAGAATTTCGCTCTAAATGGAAAACGGAACTGAGAATTTCCAGGAAGCTCAACCTAGTTAACTGAATTTCACCAAGAAGGATGTTCATATAATGTATGTTTATCAACAAATATGAGTATAAGGACACTGAGCTATATTTTGGATTTAAATATATTCATTTACAGGAACTGAATATATTTCACATTACAGTACTGAGAACTAAAATATAATCAAGTTCCATAAAATGATTTTAAACTTATGTGTTCCTGCGTGGCATTCTCACACACCATCATTCACCTTGGATAAAAGGTACTGCTTTCTGGAAAGCTAAAGCATACTGTTGTTTTAAGGCGTGACAGTAAACCTAAGGGAGCAGACAACAGGAAAATAATATCTATTTACATTAAGTTGCTTTTTGTAAAATTACTCCCACCCTGTATAGAATTTAAGCATATTATCAGTTTCTTGGCAATTAGCTGCATCAATGATTTTATTTTGAGGAAACGCAGCATTCTGAAGAGGAGTTTATAAATTGTTTTTTACAGATTGTTTTGACCTTTTTAGATTCCTGCTAAACTCAAGCTATCTGACAAAGCTTCATGACTCATTTCCCACCTGCTTTTTCAGGTGTATCACCCAGGTCTATTAGGAGAGCGAATCCATCCCTCATTATCCTTGGGAAACTGACACATCTGATGAATCAGAACTGACATCAGGAAGAATGCTTTCTTTCTTTCTATCTTAACTTTAATTGCTGATTTGTATGAAGCAGTGACACTTTATTGAAAATAACTGGAAACCACAGCTAGCTAATTCTATTGTTATTTGTGCTGAAAGATGATTTTCTTTAGCTCTGCGCAGACAATGAAGTGTTTCTGTTCAGCTACTGGTATTGCAGTGTTACTCAGCACCTCTTATTATGCCAAGGTTTAGTCAGAGTCAGCATTACTACATATGCCAATTTACATCTATTGCTCCAAATTACCCATTTTCGTGAATATCTAACTGATGAGACAAATTGGTGACCAATATTTAGATGAGAAATATTTCTAGAAAATAATGATCAGAACTGTCTTTCATATATTGCTGCTCATATTGCTTGGAGAGTCATTTAGCATTTCATAAATAAACATAAGCTGTTTATATATCCTTCAAAACTTTAAAATGGATGATCGCATGGCAGACAAGTGTGCATCTTTTATGCTAAAAATGTCATTGCACTTAGAAATCCCTTGCTCTAGCATATGATTGAGAGGGAAGAATTGTATTATGGTAAAAGCACTAGACTAGGATGCAGGAAATATAGGTTTAATTCCTGATTCTGCCAGAGACCTCCTACGTGACCTTGAGTGCAAATCTCTCTGTGCCTCACTCACCAATCTGTAAAATGGGGATGATGATGCTTGGTTTCTCCTACTTTTGTCTGTTTTCCCTATTTAGGTGGTAAGGTCTTCTGAGCAGGGTCACTCTCTCTCTCTCTCTCTCTCTCTTTCTCTCTGACTGTGTGTGTGCACAGAGCTTAGCACAATGGAAGCCTGATCTCAGTTAAAGCCTCTAGGTTCCATCATAATACAAATAATAATAATGCATCTTGAATAGGACCGGCGCTAGAGTTTTTCGCACCCTAGGCTCACGGCTCCCGTGGCTCCGGTGGAGCTGCCACAGCCATTTCTGCGGAAGGTCCATTGATCCACTGCTCCGGTGGACCTGCCACAGCTGTGCCTGCGGGAGGTCTGCCAGAGCCACGCAGGACCAGCAAACCGTCCGCAGGCATGCCTGCGGCAGCTCCACCGGAGCCACGGACTCTCCACAGGCACGACTGCGGCAGGTCCACCGGAGCCGCGGAGCAACAGACCCTCCGGAGGCACGACTGTGGCAGGTCCACCGGAGCCGCCTGCCGCCCTCTCCCCCCCTGGCAAAATACTGCCCCCCGAAAATCCTGGCACCCTAGGTGATCGCTTAGTTCACCTCAATGGAAGCGCCGGCCCTGATCTTGAATACTTGAACAACTTGTTACTTATGGTAACAAAAAAAAAATCTGAATCAGGTGTTATAACATAGTTGTAAATCTAGCATCCAAAACCTTTATAACAAATTCAGTTTCCCTCATAACTTGTATCGTGTTTCAGGGAAAAGTTTATGAATGATCTAGCCTCTTTTTAAGGCTCAGGACCACAGCAGTGTGTTAATGAGGACTGTCATTTTAGAAGGGCCTTTAGGTTAGATAATAATGAGAATCCCAAGTTGAAAATGTGTGGGATGATTTCTTGGATTTGAGGGCAGTGTAATGTACTTATTACTGTTTTTATACTACAGCTGTTTACTGGCTATAATGTCTGACCTTCTCAAGTATAAATATCTGTTCTTCTAGTGACTTGGCCATTGAGAATACAAGCACTACTAGTTCGTTTAAAAAACACTGACGTCCACAAATAATGAAGTGCATTTCATATGAAACTATAAGAGTGGGGAGACTCACAGCAGGTAGCAGCTCAGATGAAGATTGTCTTCAACTCAGGGAAGGTTACTATGTGTAATTTGTATGTGATTCTGCTCTGGAGAAGTCCTTTTCTCTCAAGACAACCTTAATATATAACTTGTATGATCAGAGTGTCACACGTGCTTAAATTTAATTGATTTCTATTTTTAATGTGTTACCATTTTCCAAGTAATACCTTAAGCATATGCCCAACTGGGATGGATATAAGTGCATGTCGAACATTAAACACATACACACACCCCCCCACCCCAAGAAGTTGGACCCTGCTTCAGCAAAGTACTCACACAAGAGTTTAATGCTCAACATGCACTTATATATCTCCAATTGGGATGAATGTATCTTAAGAGCTAAGAGATATTTCAATTTATAATTGAAAATTTCATAACAAACTATATTTAGATTTACAATGTATTGTTGTTAATGTTTCAAAATGATGCTTGTGTATGTTTTAGTATTTAGGTTTCCATGTAAATACTGTTGTAAAACCATGATATTTTGTATTTATAACCAGTGAGTGTTGCCTATTTAAATGTTTCAAAAGGGTCCTGTTAACTTGACAGATCTACTTTCAGAATATGCTTAAGACAGAGACAATATGGGCCACGGATGAGCATCTAGTGTAAAAGTAGTTAAGTCAAACTGGCACAAGTGACAGAGAGAGGTGTAGGCAACAGACCAGATTCTAGCACCTATTATGGTACCTTTTTTCCATTCTACTGATGATAGGGCATAATAATGCTGGCTTCCAAACCCCCCTAAGGATTCATCTTGCGTAAGAGGAATCCCCAGGTGACATATAGCTGACATGATCAGTTCTATGATACTCCTTTTCTTTGCTCCCAGCTCTGGAGTTAGGATCAAGGGAAAGAGGGAGTGGCCAACTCTTACTCTGATCTGGCAAACCCCAGAGATTGGAATGGTCCCTTGAGGACCAGGGCAGTTGGGAACTTACTTACAGCAGCAAGGAGACTGCTCTGAATTGTGCTGGACTTGAAAAAGTCCCATGCTTTCAGAGGAACTACTCATACAAATAAAGTGAAGCACAGTTTTAGAACTTTATTGGATTGAGATCTTCAGTTCAACAGGCACCACTCACATGCATAAAGTTAAGCACATGCTTAAGTGTTTCCCGAACTGGAGCCTTATGTACTATTTCTCCTAAGTAACATAAGCAGTCTTTGGATCAAATAAATCACACACATACTCTCTAGTGGTTATAAAAAAACAAAAAGAAACCAGGACACTTTTCTATTTCCCACTCATTATTGGGGGGATGGGAGGAGACAGTTACACAATCTCTAATCATTTTACTGACTGTACTCTTCTATAAATTGCTGCTGTTTGGCAGCAGAGAAGTGCTATGTCTAATTAAGCCACTTTCCCAATTTCCACTTTAATCCAGTCATTGTTGGCATCACAAATCCTTTTTAGTCTTCCTTTGATACATACATGCTTATAGCAACTACTCTTTTCCTTTCTATCAGGTATATTCTTTTTCTTTGTACAGAAGATTTTTACAAGCATTGCATGATTTTATTATTCAGTATGAGATTGACAGCTTTTTAAAAAAGTTAAAAGCTGAAGAAAACACATCAGCAAGCAAGGCAAAATAGAAATGGATGGGCACTAAACTACCTACTAGACTCAGATTTCCTCCTGCTACATTTAACCTATTTGCTTCAGGAGATCAATCTGACTTGCAAATTAGACATGAAGATCAGACAGCAGGTATCAGGTTTTCAACTTATTTACATTGTTGGCCAGAAGGCAAGAGGAACTTCTCTCCTCATTTTCCTGCAAATTGACAAATTGCAATTGGAAGATGCAGAGATTAGAACTCAAATAAATTCCTGCTGCACACGTGACATCAAATACCCTTTGATCACTTGCAGAGGCTTCACCTCAACTGACAAGCTCACCTTTCTGTGTCAAAAATTAAAGCTTCTCAAATCTTTCCATCCAACTTTGCCCTCACCACACTGAATCTAAATTTCCTCAAGTACTTTTGCCAAATCAGCCTGGCTAATGGCCAACTGACATTGAAAGATAACTAGTCTTCCTAGTGGTTCTGGTGGACCTGACAGAGGAAGTAAGAGACCTCTGCAATTAGGATTTGATATAATGCCCATCAAAGTCAGTGGAAAAATTCCCATTTAATTCAGTGGTCTTTGGATTGGGCCCTTAGTCGATTTGCAGTTTAGTGTCATAAATCTAGCAGAAAGCTGCTTTTATTATACCTTCCAGAATTCCTATTGCAGGTAGTCAGCTGGCAAAAAATAAGCCTTCTGTTGTTCAGCTGATGAATATGCCACTTTCCTTTTTCTATTCTGGAGTAGACAAATATCTTTGTGTTCAGAGGTTCCTTCTTCAATTGTTTCATAGGCATATCCAAATGTCAAGTCAAGGTACAACCAAGGAATAGTCCAGATTCTGTTTGTAAAATCCAGTTTCACAACAGAAAGAGCTGGTGTGAGTTAATAATCATACTGTATTTCACTTGCTGCAAGGATACTCAACTGGGTGAACAATTAAAAAAATTGGTGTCAGAGGACAGAGTTCTAATTATTCAGCAACACAGAAAAGGCAGAAACTGTCTAGAATTTGAGCAGTTCCCCTTTAAATTACTAAAAAATGGAAAAAAACTAAATACTTTTGTAAGATTGTAGAAACTGCAGTTGAAAGTGTTCAGGTTGTTGATCACATTTTATGGCCTTGGCTACACTGGCACTTTACAGCGCTGCAACTTTCTCTCTCAGGGGTGTGAGAAAACACACCCCTGAGCGCAGCAAGTTACAGCGCTGCAAAGCACCAGTGTAAACACTGCCCCAGCGCTGGGAGCGCGGCTTCCAGCGCTGTAAGTTAATCCCCATGGGGAGGTGGAGTACCTGCAGCGCTGGCTCCTCAACCACACTCGCACTTCAAAGCACTGCCACAGGAGCGCTCCCACAGCAGCGCTGTACAGCTTCAAGTGTAGCCATACCCTATATCAAGGTCCCATTTTTAAATGATGATAAAGGATGGATAGCATGGTACACATAAAAGTATGTGTTATAGATGATTATAAACCACAGTAATAAACAAACTATGGATCTATTGGACTTTGTAACAATTGATTGACTATTTATTAAATGATCTACTAATCATTTATGAATTACTTATAAATAGAATAATAGTAAAATGTGTGACCAAATAATCTAATCTATTTCTCTATTAATTCAAGATTTTCCCTTTAATATATATTTTAGTGTATCCCATTTTAGCTTTAAGAAATGAGGTTCCTACTAGAGCTGTGAAAATGTCATGAAGTGGGAACTACACATTCTATTGGGTAGAGCCTCTCTCAAACCTGAGCTGAAGTTTGTATTCAGTAACAAACCAAAACCTCAGACAATTTCAGAGTGTCTAATATTTGGTGCAGTTCTGTCTTTTATTGCACCCCTTGGAAGTTCGTGTAACTGCCTATTAATTTTCTCTTCCTTGTGTAAAATAAAATTGAAATGATATTGTTGCTTGGAATGCGACATTCTGTACTGGTTCTGTGTAGAAATTATTCAAATTTCTGGAAAGGTTGATATCAATAAAATGCCCAATAAATGAAAACCTAGTACCGACAGTAGCTAATGCCAGGTGCCCCAGAGGGAGTGGACCTCACAGGCAATGATCAAGTGATCTCTTTCCTGCCATCCATATCCATCCTCTGGATGAACAGAGGCTAGGGACACCATTCCTTATCCATCCTGGCTAATAGCCATTAATGGACTTAACCTCCATGAATTTATCCAGTTCTCTTTTAAATGCTATTATAGTCCTAGCCTTCACAATAAGTAAATAAGTAAATAAACATTTGGCCAGTTTTAGGATGGACTCATATTCTCCTACATTTACCTTCCTTTTCAAGGTCTGAATTGTGTTCAAGCTGCAGAGGGAGAATCTGTTCTATTATACTGGCATGCCAAAAGTAAATGGCCAATCCCTTATGTTCTTACTCATGGGCCCATGCTGCTTCTGCATGCTGATAAAGAAGGGACAGTACACCAATGTAAGCATGGAGTGGCATGGTCCACTTCTGCAATATATTCCCCTTTCCTATCAGCCCTGAGAGAGCCTCTCACAGACAGCTGCCACATTCCAGGTCTGAGCAGAGCGAGGGAATAAGGATTCTGTCAGTTACCCACCCTCCTGCAAACCTCATAAGAACATAAGAACTGCCGTACTGGGTCAGACCAAAGGTGCATCTAGCCCAGTATCCTATCTACCGACAGTAGCTAATGCCAGGTGCCCCAGAGGAAGTGGACCTCACAGGCAATGATCAAGTGATCTCTTTCCTGCCATCCATATCCATCCTCTGGATGAACAGAGGCTAGGGACACCATTCCTTATCCATCCTGGCTAATAGCCATTAATGGACTTAACCACCATGAATTTATCCAGTTCCCTTTTAAATGCTATTATAGTCCTAGCCTTCACAACCTCCTCAGGTAAGGAGTTCCACAAGTTGACTGTGCACTGTGTGAAGAAGAACTTCCTTGTATTTGTTTTAAACCTGCTGCCCATTAATTTCATTTGTTGACCCCTAGTTCTTGTATTATGGGAATAAGTAAATAACTTTTCCTTGTCCATTTTCTCCACATTATTCATGATTTTATATACCTCTATCATATCCCCCCTTAGTCTCCTCTTTTCCAAGCTGAAGAGTCCTAGCCTCTTTAATCTCTCCTCATATGGGACCCCTTCCAAACCCCTAATCATTTTAGTTGCCCTTCTCTGAACCTTTTCTAGTGCCAGTATATCTTTTTTGAGATGAGGAGACCACATCTGTACGCAGTATTTGAGATGTGGGCGTACCATCAATTTATATAAGGGCAATAATATATTCTCAGTCTTATTCTCTATCCCCTTTTTAATGATTCCTAACATCCTGTTTGCTTTTTTGACCGCCTCTGCACTCTGTGTGGACATCTTCAGAGAACTATCCACGATGACGCCAAGATCTTTTTCCTGACTTGTTGTAGCTAAATTAGCCCCCGTCATATTGTATGTACAGTTGGGGTTATTTTTTTCCAATGTACATTACTTTACATTTATTCACATTAAATTTCATTTGCCATTTTCTTGCCCAATCACTTAGTTTTGTGAGATCTTTTTGAAGTTCATCACAGTCTGCTTTGGTCTTAACTATTTTGAGCAGTTTAGTACCATCTGCAAACTTTGCCACCTCACTGTTTACCCATTTCTCCAGATCATTTATGAATAATCTGAATAGGATTGGTTTGAGGACTGACCCTTAAGGAACACCACTAGTTACCTCTCTCCATTCTGAGAATTTACCATTAATTCCTACCCTTTGTTCCATCTCTTTTAACCAGTTCTCAGTCCATGACAGGACCTTCCCTTTTATCCCATGACAGCTTAATTTACGTAAGAGCCTTTGGTGAGGGACCTTGTCAAAGGCTTTCTGGAAATCTAAGTACACTATATCCACTGGATCCCCCTTGTCCACATGTTTGTTGACCCCTTCAAAGAACTCTAATAGATTAGTAAGACATGATTTCCCTTTACAGAAATTATGTTGACTATTGCTCAACAGTTTATGTTTTTCTATGTGTCTGACAATTTTATTCTTAACTATTGTTTCAACTAATTTGCCCGGTACCGACGTTAGACTTACCGGTGTGTAATTGCCAGGATCACCTCTAGAGCCCTTTTTAAATATTGGTGTTACATTAGCTAACTTCCAGTCATTGGGTACAGAAGTCGATTTAAAGGAGAGGTTACAAACCTTAGTTAATAGTTATGCAACTTCACATTTGAGTTCTTTCAGAAGTCTTGGGTGAATGCCATCTGGTCCCGGTGACGTGTTAATGTTAAGTTTATCAATTAATTCCAAAATCTCCTCTAGTGACACTTCAGTCTGTGACAGATCCTCAGATGTGTCACCTACAAAAGCCTGCTCAGGTTTGGGAATATCCCTAACATCCTCAGCCGTGAAGACTGAAGCAAAGAATCCATTTAGTTTCTCCGCAATGACTTTATCATCTTTAAGGACTCCTTTTGCATCTTGATCATCAAGACGCCCCACTGGTTGTTGTCATAAACAGATAGCTAAGGGTTAATGTCTCTTTCACCTGAAGCACCTGACCAGAGGACCAATCAGGAAACCGGATTTTTTCAACTTTGGGTGGAGGGAATTGAGTGTCTGAGTCTTTTGTCTGTCTGCCTGCTTTCTCTGAGCTTTGGAGAAGCAATTTCTACTTTCTAGTCTTCTGTTTCTAAGTGTAAGGACAAAGAGATCAGATAGTAAGTTCTATGGTTTCTTTTCTTTGGTATTTGCATGAATATAAGTGCTGGAGTGCTTTGATTTGTATTCTTTTTGAATAAGGCTGTTTATTCAATATTCTTTTAAGCAATTGACCCTGTATTGTATCATCTTAATACAGAGAGACCATTTGTATGTATTTTTCTTTCTTTTTTATATAAAGCTTTCTTTTAAGACCTGTTGAAGTTTTCTTTACTGGGAAATTTCAGGGAAATTGAGTCTGTACTCACCAGGGAATTGGTGGGAGGAAGAAATCGGGGAGATCTGTGTGTTGGATTTGCTAGCCTGATTTTGCATTCCCTCTGGGGGAATAGGAAAGTACTTTTGTTCCAGGATTGGGAACAGAGAGGGGGAGTCACTTTGTTTGGATTCACAGAGCTTGTGTCTGTGTATCTCTCCAGGAGCACCTGGAGGGGGGAAGGGAAAAAGGATTATTTCCCTTTGTTGTAAGACTCAAGGGATTTGGGTCTTGGGGTCCCCAGGGAAGGTTTTTCAGGGGGACCAGAGTGCCCCAAAACACTCTAATTTTTTGGGTGGTGGCAGCAGGTACCAGGTCCAAGCTGGTAACTAAGCTTGGAGGTTTTCATGCTAACCCCCATATTTTGGACGCTAAGGTCCAAATCTGGGACGAAGGTTATGTCATGGTGTAGCAGTGGTGGGATATAGACAGAATCCAGAAGCCAGTAGGAATATTATATTTTTCTCTTCTCTGCTAAGGGCTTTTTAGCAGAGAGAAACAGTTTGGTTTTAAAAGGGAACCAGAGAGAATTTTTTTTTTCTCTGCTCTCTCTGGCAGTTTGTGGCTTGCATGTTAAGCGAGAAGCCATTAAGAGACTGTTAAGGGTCTTTTGTCACAATAGCACTCCCATTGAGAGTCATTACCAGCACTATATATATGCAAATAAAGTGGTTTTTCTAGTTTACGCTAGAAAGAGAAAAGGAAAAAAACACTGTTGAGGCCTTTACCCAACTTAAGGCAACGCTCATGTCTGACCCTGTGCTCAGGGCCCCGGATTTTGACAAGCCATTCCTAGTAACCACACATGCATCTGAGCGTGGTATAGGAGCGGTGCTCATGCAGGAAGCAACAGATCACAACTTCCATCCTGTCGTGTTTCTCAGCAAGAAACTGTCTGAGAGGGAAAGTCACTGGTCAGTCAGTGAAAAGGAATGCTATGCCATTGTGTACGCCCTGGAAAAGCTACGCCCATATGTTTGGGGACGGCGGTTCCAACTACAAACTGACCATGCTGCACTAAAGTGGCTTCATACTGCCAAGGGGAACAACAACAAACTTCTTCGTTGGAGTTTAGCTCGCCAAGATTTTGATTTTAAAATTCAACACATCACAGGAGCTTCTAACAAAGTAGCTGATGCACTCTCCCGTGAGAGTTTCCCAGAATTCAGTAGTTAAAAAGTGTTCTTAAAATGTACAAGTCTGTTAGTTATATACTTAGGAGTATATGTAAAGGTGTATGTGTTGTATTAATCTGTTTATTTTCAAGTTCTAGAAGGAAATCGCCGCCAGTGAGCTTCCCCACTGTCTGCAATTTGGGGGGCGTGTCATAAACAGATAGCTAAGGGTTAATGTCTCTTTCACCTGAAGCACCTGACCAGAGGACCAATCAGGAAACGGATTTTTTCAACTTTGGGTGAAGGGAATTGAGTGTCTGAGTCTTTTGTCTGTCTGCCTGCTTTCTCTGAGCTTTGGAGAAGCAATTTCTACTTTCTAGTCTTCTGTTTCTAAGTGTAAGGACAAAGAGATCAGATAGTAAGTTCTGTGGTTTCTTTTCTTTGGTATTTGCATGAATATAAGTGCTGGAGTGCTTTGATTTGTATTCTTTTTGAATAAGGCTGTTTATTCAATATTCTTTTAAGCAATTGACCCTGTATTGTATCATCTTAATACAGAGAGACCATTTGTATGTATTTTTCTTTCTTTTTTATATAAAGCTTTCTTTTAAGACCTGTTGAAGTTTTCTTTACTGGGAAATTTCAGGGATATTAAGTCTGTACTCACCAGGGAATTGGTGGGAGGAAGAAATCGGGGAGATCTGTGTGTTGGATTTGCTAGCCTGATTTTGCATTCCCTCTGGGGGAATAGGAAAGTACTTTTGTTCCAGGATTGGGAACAGAGAGGGGGAGTCACTCTGTTTGGATTCACAGAGCTTGTGTCTGTGTATCTCTCCAGGAGCACCTGGAGGGAGGAAGGGAAAAAGGATTATTTCCCTTTGTTGTAAGACTCAAGGGATTTGGGTCTTGGGGTCCCCAGGGAAGGTTTTTCAGGGGGACCAGAGTGCCCCAAAACACTCTAATTTTTTGGGTGGTGGCAGCAGGTACCAGGTCCAAGCTGGTAACTAAGCTTGGAGGTTTTCATGCTAACCCCCATATTTTGGACGCTAAGGTCCAAATCTGGGACGAAGGTTATGTCAGTTGTTTAGCAGGCTTCCTGCTTCTGATGTACTTAAAAAACATTTTGTTATTACCTTTGGAGTTTTTGGCTAGCCATTCTTCAAAATCCTCTTTTGCTTTTCTTATTACATTCTTGCACTTAATTTGGCTGTGTTTATGCTCCTTTCTATTTGCCTCATTAGGATTTGACTTCCACTTTTTAAAGGAAGTCCTTTAAAACTCCTGGGAAACTGTCCCAAGTTTATAGTCTGCAGAGTTCATTTGGATGTTGTTTTCCCTTCTGCATGGTGGAGCCTATGCTTCCAGGGGAGTTTTGAAGGCAGAGATAGTACAGGAGGCCTAGAAGTTTAGCTTCTGAGGGAGCCATCTTGTCTAGGGGGGTGTAGAACTAGACAACAGAGAACAGGCAATGGGCATCTGCATGGATACCATTTGACTCCTACAGATACCTCTAGATTTGCGTTAATCTCAAGGGATTTGTGTAGTTAGTGGAGTGGACAGTCTCCAGAATGAGTAGGAATGGACTTTCCCATTTCATACCTGGTTTATTCTTATGTACAGTAAAGGAAAGAAGGGAGTGTTGCATTCAGCTTTATTGGTCCTTTTTTTCTGCCAAAATTCCTAGGGCCACAATCTCAACTGGTGTAAATTGATGTAGTTTCACCAAAATAAACCAAGCTATGCTGATCTGTACCAGCTGGGCACCTGAAACCTGGTGCCTCCAATCATTTTTTGCATGAATTCAAGATTTTCCCCAAAAGAAGCTTCATTTCTCAGCTGCATTTTATGAACAATACATTTGCTAAAGCAGGAGCTCAGATTTTTGCTCTCTCCTGTGCAGTGTCACTTTCTGTTGAAATACATGGACTAAAATATCAACAAACTATGTTGCTAGTACACGTACTTCACAGTTGGATGCAATTTTTGCTTATGCACAAGGCCCTGCTTCTCTGGACTTGATAAAAAACTTTTAAAGTTACAGAGTAGAAAACAGAAAATTGTTTTGCTATTGTAATAACAATTACATCTTTCTGCATACTATAATTAAAAAAAACATGAGTAGGAATAGATGCACTAGCAAGTAATAAATCAGTTTTGCCATTCTCCTGTTATTACTGAACATGAGAGAATTATATAGATTTATGTTCAGGTAATTCATCACTTTCTGTCCATTATCCTGTGGGTAATTTGTTATATTCATAATAACTGATTCTCAAACCCATTATATTCGATACCGAGATATTCAGGAGTCTATAAAATTGAAGGGGAAAAGAAAAAAGCCTGAATACTTAGTATGCTGCCTTGGTATGGTACAGATACAAAAATTAATTTTTTTGAATTTCAGAAGTAAAAAACAGATTTTACCTGCTGTATCAGTGCCATGGATGAGAGTGAAAGCATCTGTTATGACAGCTAGAAGCAGATTAAGAAGCAGAGCTCAGCTAAAAACTGCAAGCCAAGTCTCCTAATGGTTGCTGTTTCAGCTTTCACAACTTAAACACATTAGCCCTATTTGGCAACTTTTCGTTATGTGAAAACTTAGTCAGCTTTACTACCTGTATAGCATTTTACATACATTAGCCATATTGTTCTAGCTTGTGTTTTGAAAATGTTGTTCTTATAATACTGTATCTAGCCTTGCTTAACTACTATGTAGCCACTTCTGATCATTTAGTACGTGAAAGTGCTAAAAACAGTATTGATTTCACATCCCAAAATCAAAGGTATAAAAAAAAATAAGTTGCATGGACAATCTAGTCTAAAAGACTATTGACCAATGGGGTCGTACCCTTTTATACTAAGCTGTAGAACTGCTAATATTAATGGGAAAATGAATTTCTCACTAACCACAGTATCGAGCTGTTCACCAAATGTGACTGAATAATTGTGCTTTTTTCTAGAGAGTGATGAGTCTCTTCTATGAGGTACACTAAAGTCTCATCTCATCCATATACCAAACCAAGCTTTGTCTGTCTTTTATTTGAACTGCTACAGACTGATAATTTGACTCCTTTATATTGGGAAAGTACTGCATATTGCACTGTGGATTTTAAAAATAATGTGTGGAGTCAGAAATTATTATAACACATAGCACACCAATGGCCACATTCAACCCACTGCATAAATTACTATAATAAAAAATTAACTCTGAACCCATTAAGATGGCATAAAACTGCACAAGCATAAAAAACATTATAAAATGTATGATGTATTAACAGTCAATTTATAGAAGATAAAGGTGGTGACTAAAAATGTTGATGCTCTTCTCAGTGAAATGTGCATGACTTTGAACAAGCTATTGGGGGATACAGCTAATCAATTTTCAACACATGCTGCAAGATCTGCCTCTTTACCAAAGCCTCCCAGTCGCAACAGAAGACGCAGGAATGTTACCTTGAAAAAAACAAACGTATTAACTGCTGGTTGTGTCATCAGCTAGGACTGAACATGGGGCTTGCATCTCTAAAGCACAGGCCTTACCCAAGCGCACTAAATGACTAACTCTTTCAGCTAGAGTAGAAGGTTGTAGCTCTCCTCCAAGCTGAGCCACAGAATGACTGCACCACAACTAAGGTGTGGCAGAGTTTGTCTGGGGCTTACCCAGGAAGGGCAGCTCTGCTTTATGGTGGGGTAGGGAGGGCAGGAAGAAGGTCACAAAATTCTGTAAAAAAGATGCTCAGTGGTCAGCTTTGCAGGAATGACTCACCCCTTCCCCTCCCCCTAGGAATGTGAGGTCCGAAGGGCACAAAGGTATGAAACCTTGGTGGGGCAAGGTGGTAGGCCATATGTCACAACTTATTTTGTATGGTTGGGCAGATGTCCAGTTCAGGGAAGGCAGCCAGTGACTAGATAAATGGCCTGGTAAAGGACTTAAAAGGAGGTACTAGATAAAGGAATAGAATGGGGGAGGGGGTTGGGGACTGTTTTGATTGGTATGGCAGGGAGCCATATCTCCCCACCCCCCGCCCAGTTCTCATAGCCCACCTTAACCCTCTTATGAAGATGGTAGATGGTAAGGTCCAAGCCATGGGTCAGCTAGGGACCTGGATGGAAACAATGTGGCTGGGGGGGGGAGGGCGGCTGGTGGAAGCCCAAGAGAACTGATTTAAATAAACATGGATTTGCCTGCACTGTACAATTTATCTGCTGCATAGTCCCAGACATCTATATAATAAAGTTGCGGCCTGATTAAAATCCATAACAAGTGTCTCCTGTCTTTCTTTACCTAGACAATGGAATACAGACACATTACGCCATTGTGTTACACAAAAACACCACAAAATCATTAGAAGAGTGTCTGGAACCAGAGAGATTCTGAGGATCATATGTTGCCCTCCAATGGAAAATGCTTTTGGTTCTGAATTGTCTACTCACACCTTAGATACCTACAGTGTTTCACACAGGAAAAAGAGAGAGCTGTTGTTATACAGAATTATTTCTTGTCTCCCCCCAGCTCAGGAATGGCGAAGCTAAGCCAGATTTTGTTTTTTATGAAATTGAAAATGGCCCTTTATTGATATGTTTACATATCTAAACTACTTAAAATGGCCATGCAATAAATGGAATGCATCAAAGTAAAGTTTTGTGATGTACATTTCAAAACAGAATATAAAAGTTGCTTGTCTGTTTCAGAAGCTGTGAAGAATAGCATTGTCTTAATGAGTATTTGGACACATTTTTCATTTAGATCCTGACCCATGTCACCAATTCCCTAGTGTGAAGCTCTCAAGATTCCAACAGTTTATCTGGGGTCCACAGCTATGGACAAAAAAACAAAAATCGTAAGGGCTGAACTCAGCATTAGTTACACAGCTACCTAGCAATGCCAAGACAATGACTTTGGATACCTACTCTCTCCATTCTTTTTCTGTCATGTATTTAGCACCTCCCCAGCTGAAGGACAGAGAACATCATTGACAATCCAGTACAGAACCAACAGACTTGTCTGAGAGCCCCACATAGTGGTGATGGATAGGAACAATAAGGCCACTGAAGTCAAAGATCACACCTTGGGGTAACTGACATGGAGGAGACTCCTTTGGCCACTCCCCAAAAATACTCCTTCTCCTCTCTATGGTAGTTGGTCTGTAGTAATCCCCAGAAGGGAGAGAAATGGGTAGGATCTGCAGAGAGTTGCTGGAAGAGTGGGTCCTGGAGTTGATATCAATGAGTTTCATATTTCTACCTATTTATACCACTGAGAGAGGTAGCTGTCTGATTATAAACCCCAGCTAAAGAATTTTACCAAACAGCTGTGAAATCATAACTTAAAGTTGGTTGAATATTTTAGTATTGAAACCAAATGATTGTTTAATGTCTAAGCAACAACCTCAAAGTCAATTAAAGAGTCCTCCTTAGATTTCAATTGTCATGTGGCAGCTAACCCTTTATTCCTTCCCTTTCTCCCCCATCCCTCATCCATCAACACAAATAAAATAGTTATATGTTTCTTAGGATACATACCCTAAAATTAAAAAATAAAAACCTAGGCTGTATCCTAGTTAATACAAACAAAAGACAAAAAGGAAAAATAAAAATAAGATAACAGAGGGGGTTGCAAACTGTTCAGTTCTCGTAATCTTCTGGCCTCTTATCGGTAAGATGCTACAACTGCAGTCAAGAAGCCTGACAATTATGTTGCTGACACAGTGCTTCATGATAGCAATATTTTCAGGGATAAGGAAACTAGTCAAAGGCTGGCAAGACTTCTTTCCCCAGAGGTGACCAGTCTCGGGGTTCTGGAATGCCAGTCTTCTCTCGGGTGGCATATTGTCCCCCAAGACACAAAAGAGCTTCATTTTTAGGATTTATCATTCTGGCTTATTCCACCTTGCAGCACATCCCTCCAAGGCTTTTGGGTAGATCTGGTATGACATATGCCTTGGATTCAAACAGCATGGTCCTGTCAGGCTGGAGTGAGTAATTTTTAGGCTAGCGACAGTTTTGGAAATTTCCACTTAAGCCAGCAGTTATTAAAAATATTCAGGGCTCCATATCACACACACTGTAAATCTTTATATCTCCAAAACATAAAAATAAGACCCAAGACCACTTTTAAGGAAGTAAACCACTCCTTCCCAGAGTGAAAAGGCTGTGTGCTGAGATCTGGCACCAACTTACAGAAAGTAGGTCTCAAATTCTATAAAGTAACTGGTTGCAAAGACCCTATAAAAACCACCAGCCACAAAACATGCATCTATCAGCAACATTAAATATAAACGTGGACTCTTATGACACCATCTCTCTTGCAAACAAGACAGTTTGGCAATCGTTATATTTTAAGACCCGGGTTATAAGCCACACAGCTTATCCCTTTGGAAATTTCAATCCAAGCAGAAAAAGTTACTTTAAAGCTTATCAGGATAAAACTGTGTACAATAAAAAATAATTAAGGGTTACACAAGGTCTGCATTTACATGTATGTTATTTCTCTCTCACCAGGATATCTGTTCCTCTGGTCTTCATCTGGCCTATCCATCCTTAGATTCAGTCAGATCAGTATTGGAACCAAATTACTGTATATGAGAGTAATGGGTGCATTAGCCCTTTAGTTCTACATAGAAGAAGAAGATAGGATTCGGTTAATTATTACAATGGTGATTGGGATGTAAGTGAACACTATTCCTGTCATAAGAGCTTAGGCAAAGTAGATTGCATTTTACAATGAGAGAGAGTGAGCATAAGTCATTATTTCTGATATGCTTATTTTATTTTTGATGTTTTCTCTATATTTTTCCTTTGCTGCTGTTGGCATATTTTGATTTTGAAACCTCTATTCTGAGCTAGGGTCTAGTACTCCCTTCCAAGTATTTTGATGCAATTTTGTTTCTAACAACATATTCATTAAGACAACTGTATTTAAAAGATGGAAGACAATAACAAAAACTGACTTGGATGGAGCTCTGCTGTCTTCCAAAGATGGCAATCTGAGAATATAGAGGTACCTCCTTAAAACAAAGTGTTATATAAAACCAGGTGTGAACGCAGATTCACACACACATACATATACACTTGATTTTAGTCCTTGTGAAAGGTACAGGATTATCAGATCTTGCAATAAAGACCTCTATTTATCCTCAAATGAATGTGCCATTTTTGCAAGGTAACTGTCAGGCCAATAATTCCCTAGAAGAGCAGTAACACAGTAAGTCAACCTCTACTACTTTTGATGCAGTAGTAAATGCTAATAAGGCCATATTTTGAAGTCTATTCATTTTTCACTCAGTCCTATCTTTGGACAGCATCAGTCTCAATTAAGACTAGGTAATGACTTGGGAATTGGACCCATTGTGTTTTGAATGCTCTCTAGTGGTAGTTCTCATTATAGTACTGTTTAGTGCAGGAATTGCCTGTTGGATTTATGCTACTCAGGTTCTTTGCACAGGAAATTGGGTATGTTGCAATTTGGATTGTGAAAATAAAATACTTGATAACTTGCTGACTGAAGACCTCAAGCTCTTTATTCTTCTCACTGAAATTTCATGTGTGTATACTAGGCTACAGATTTGGTGAAGAGGTGATCAACTTGTAAGGAAAAGAATACTGCTGCTAGAAGGAAAGGACAAAAGCAAAATATTTCACCTACACAAAGCAACAGAGTATAACTTAAAATAAATTATGCCTGTTTTCTATAGACGCTGGAGCAGTAGACAATTGATAATAAAATGACTGAAGAAAAACAACAGATACATTGACAGTAATAAGGCCCATAGCCTATTGGCTCCTAAAGAACTTAGTACAGTGATACTTAGACTAAGGCTCACAAGGCACAAGTGGCTCTTTAATGTGTCTCCTGCAGCTCTTTGCAGCACAGGATATTAAAACACTGTGTGATTTATTTTAGCCAATCTAAATTATTAACGAATCAGGATGCCTTTACTATGTTGTTAACCAATTGTAGTTGATATAATAATAATTCTTGGCCAGTCATTTTGTGGTGAAATCTTTTATAGTATACTAAGTGAAACAATGAATTCACACTATTGTGGCTCTTTTGGGTAATGTTGATCACTAATTTGGCTCCTCAACCACTGAGGTCTGAGTATCACTGACTTAAAAGCATCAAATAAACCAAATGAGATATCATTTGGAGAGCTCATCCATTTCCTGAAAAGCCACTTTAGAACCGAAGCATTGTTTACTGCAGAGCATTTCAGATTTCATTTGTTTCTGACTATACTGTATATTTAAAGCACAATTTCTACATCCACCTCTTATTCTCCTGCTTGGACCTCCTCAGACTCTGATTCTGCCTCTGGCATAGAGAAGAGATTTTCTCTTCCCAAAGCTCCCCCTCAAAACAAATGACAGCAAGAATCAGAGAGTATCAGGAGCCCTGGCTGCACCCTTATGGCTCACTAGCCAGAGTAAAGATGAGGCACGCAGGGAAGAATACACTGAACCTTGGGAAGGGCTGAAGTAACTCACTTCACACTCAAAGCAGAAAAGGAGTATGTGCAGAACTGTGACTGTATGGGTCTTGATATTTCCCTGATCTACCATTGTGGCTGTGAAAGCTACATGCTACCCATTTGTTACACAGGGCAGATTGTAAAGTCACAATCTAGTCCCATGATTTCAGAATAGCCATTCACAGAACAGGCACTAATCAATGTGAGTAAGGGTATCAGCATCTGGCTCTAAATGGAGTGTTCTGAGACTTTGTGGTATGTAGACTAAAACTTTGACCAGAAAAATATGCTAAGAATTTCCTCCCAAATGAGCCTGTGAAAAAGAATAAATAGTTGCTTTGGAGAGGAGCCAGCAAAACTGCTGCAAATGTGGGATAAACCAAATATCTTGCAAATACAGATATAAAAACGGGAAGTGTCAGGTAGGCTGTAAAATCAGACCTATTAGTGTAAAAACAATCAAACAAAAAAAATGAGGAGGGAGACTCAGTATGTTGAAAAGACCCAGGGATTTTTATCTTGAATGGTAGTTTGGAAATATTTACACTTCATGCAGCCAGTGAGAGAACAGAGTGGCCCTCTAAAAATCGTTTAAAGGTATGCCTTTGTCAGCAGTGTCAGTTTTGCCAGAAAAAAACGAAAGTATTTCATATTTAAAACTTGAAAGCACCATTGTACAAGTACAAACCTAGAAATCCTTGTCAAATATGAAGAACTCTAAAACATCATAACACGAAAGCCCACCTTTAACAGGCAGAAATTGGCTAAAGCATCTTCAACTAAATGGGCCAGTATTTATTGTTTGAGTAGAACAGAAATACCCCTGCACAGAGTAAAAAGTGTTAGGCTGCTACAGGGTCCAACATTCAAAGAAGGTCTTGACCAAATAATATACTTCACATGGAGATTACATTGTTGTCAAGAGCCCAGACAAAGCATGTGAATGAAGAAGTAACAAATTTAGATAGTTAGGTCAATGCCAAGTTCTTCTGAAAGTCCCTTCTTTAGTGTATGGTCATGTGCCAGTCAAGAAGGGTCGGGGTGGGGAAGTAACTGAACAGTTAACAGAAGGATAAAGCCTGGAAATGGTGACAGCTGTATGTAATACTGTTTTCAGTTAATATAGAAATCTGCTATTATATAACTATGCACTGGTTATTTTTATTTTTATTATTTTGACACTAACAAACCACTCATCTTAGCATAATCTTTAAAAGTGCAAGTTGTGATATTGCACAAATTGAAAAAGTATTGCTAGCTATTACTGTTGCTGCGTCCAAGTTCTGCATGGTCAAAAATTCATCATAGTTACCACAGAATATTGAAAATCAATAGACCAATGCCAACCATTTACTGCAAACTTTAGAGCGTTCTGTAGAAAGTGGTAGGTTTTTTCCCTTTTCAAATATTGATAATTACTTTTATCCTACAAATAATTGGAAAGACCCAGTCCTGTCTGAAGTGTAGCAATACTCAATTACTTGCCTAGTTTTATCAGTGAAGCAGCTTTTCAAGCCTATGTAGTAGAAAAAAAATCATTAAATTAAATACGGTTGCTTATTCCATTAGCAAGGGTCAGTCCTAAACCACAAACAGAGCTGCTTATTACAGAAGTTTATATTACCTTTTTAAATCTAAGATTAACTCATTTGTGTGTGTGTGTGTTTCCCGTATTAACCAGGGCTGCCCAGAGGATTCAGGGGGCCTGGGGCAAAGCAATTTCAGGGACCCCTTCCATTAAAAAAAGTTGCAATACTATAGAATACTATATTCTCGTGGGGGCCCCTGCAGGGCCCGGTGCCTGGGGCAAATTGTCCCACTCCCCTCCCCCCCCCCCCGGGGAGCTCTGGTATTAACTACATAAATAACTCATTTCTTTTCTTAGTTAATAAATCATTTGTTAGTTTATTATAGGATTGGTTACAAGCATTGCTTTTGATTTGAGATCAATACAATTGACCTGAGATAAGTGACTGATCCTTTGGTACTAAGAGCAACCTGAATAGTTTTGTGATTTTGGGGGTAAAATGATTCTCTCTCACATAGTCTAGTTTGCCTGGGTGGCAAGACAGGCTGGCATGCCTAAGGGGACTCCATGATAAAACTTTTATAGTGCTCAAGGAGTTCATATTTGTCACAGAGTTGGTGAAATCTCATTACAGTACAACCAGTTTGAAGATTATATCCTGCTTTTTGATAGTCTGCCCTGAGGTTGGCACTCGTACAGACAACGGACAGCGTGACTTTGGTTTCAGTTACATTCTACATAGTACATAAGAATGACCATAATGGGTCAGACCAAAGGTCCATCCAGTCCAGTATCCTGTCTGCTGACACTGGCCAATGCCAGGTGCCCCAGAGGGAGTGAACCTAACAGGCAGTGATCAAGTGATCTCTCTCCTGCCATCCATCTCCACCCTCTAACAAACAGAGGCTAGGGACACTATTTCTTACCCATCCTGGCTAATAGCCATTAATGGACTTAACCTCCATGAATTTATCCAGTTCTCTTTCAAACTGTGTTATAGTCCTAGCCTTCACAAGCTCCTCAGGTAAGGAGTTCCACAGGTTGACTGTGCACTGTGTGAAGAAGAACTTCCTTTTATTTGTTATAAACCTGCTGCCTATTAATTTCATTTGGTGGCCCCTAGTTCTTAATTATGGGAACAAGTAAACAACTTTTCCTTTTTCACTTTCTCCACACCACTCATGATTGTATATACCTCTATCATATCCCTCCTTAGTCTCCTCTTTTCCAAGCTGACATAGTTTATGTTCATTCAGAGCTGTCAGCACTATGTGTTCTGTACTACCATAGAACTCAACCATTGGCTAGTCACTTCCCTTGACACTGTGTAGGTACTAGCTGGTTTTGTGGTAGGTGAATATGGTGAATGAATTTCTATATTCTCAGGACATGAAAACAATTCTAGATCTTGCTCAGAGTTTTTAACTGCTTCTGGGAAATTTTATCTTTTGAGATCTCAAGAAACTGACGTTCTAGATAATACTTAGTCCTGCCATGAGGGCAGGGGACTGGATTAAATGACCTCTCAAGGTTCCTTCCACTCCTCTGAGTCTATGACTCTATGTAAGATGAACATCCCAAATACAATGTGAACCATATACACAAAAAGGATAAAACCTCTTTACAATGTTTCAAAATTCCCATTTTTCCTTGTCTTGGATTGATCATAGTCTCACTTACTTTCTCATTGATACTAGGTTCCCAAAATTTAACATGGGCTTGGTCCTAGTGTTCATTTTGTTTCTCTTGATTTTTTTCAACTGTTCTTAGTTGATACAGTTAAAGTATATCTTAATTGTTGCTTTAGGATTGCTATAAAAATGTCAAAACAAAATGTTTGGAATCTTTTTTGTTTTGTTTTATCACTACAATTTAACAAAATCAATACAAACGTGCAAACATTTTGGTGTAACCAAATCTGCATTTTTTATCAGAAAAAAAGGTTTTGATATATTTTTTCACCCAGTTGAGAGCATCCATAACTCTCACTGAAGTCAATTAATGGAGCTGGGAATATTAGTCCTAATAATAAGCAAGTTGTCCCCTTATTGACATTCAGTGGGGGTGTTTTGGTTGGCTAGCTCCCAGTACTAAAAGGGGAAGGGTTGATGAGAAATCAGGACCCAGAGACTGACAGTCCCCAGGAACAATGGGGAGAGGCCAATGCTCCAGATCAGTCTGATTGACAGGGTGGGCAGGCTAATCAGGGAGTCAGGAGGCCAGGGTGGGTCCCATCCTCCATGTGAACTGGAATTGCCTGGGCCAGACAGAGTGGGGCCAACCTAAGGGGCCCAAGCTGAGCTAGGGAGCAGAGTTGCAGCCACTGAACCAGAGACACAGCCCAGGGAGAGCAGATCCTGTGCTGGGAGCAAAGCAGCAGCCACAGAGCCAGAGGGGCCAGAGAAGCAGCCCAGGGGTCTGGAGGAAGAGCAGCAGCATCAGTGCTGAAGCAGAGTGCAGCTGGGGCTGGAGCTGGAGCCAGGTGTGGTGAACAACTGGGACAAGCCAAATGGGGACCCTGGGCAAAGGGCCCAGGACGGAAAGCCACCCCCAGCCAAAGGTCCTTGAGGCCAGACTGGGAGGGGGATCTTAACTCGATGGAGGGCTGGCACTGGGAAGAAGGGTCCCCCTATCCAAAGCCCGGAGGTGTGTGGCCACCATCAGACCAAGTGTCCAACCCGCAGCACAGCCAAGGCCCGAGAAGGACACATGGGACCTACAAAGAACAGACTGTGAATTGCTCTGACATTCCAGAGACACTGTTTGTAATGTTCCCTGCCACAGAGCGGGGTGATGTCTTTTCCTTTAACCTTTCCCATTTTTCCTTATTCTTTTTTTTAAAATTAATTGTTGATTAAATAACTTGCATTTGCTTTAAATTGTACATAATGGTTAGTGGGTCAGGGAATTGTCCAGTGCAGAGAGAGCACCCCGGAGTGAGGACACCCTAGCCCCTGTCCTAGGTGACCACAGCAGGGTTGGGAGTCGAGCCCCCCAGGAATCCTGGGCCCAGCCTTGTCAGGGTTACGAGAACTCTGCCAGAGTGGAAGGGGAGCCCTCAAGGGCAGGGAGGCCTTTGGGTAAAGGAAGTGGGAGCGAGGACTCAGATCCTTTTGCTATCCCACTTCACCGGGGTAGTGCTGAAGCCAGGAAAGTTCCCCACAATGGTGGGACCATTCCCTCAATTACACTAAGCAGCATAGGGACCTCTTGCTTATGTTTAGGAATCTTTGCCCCTCAAAGTCCAGACAGCAAAAAGATCCCAGTTTCTGCTTGTCAGGGATTTTTAGTCCCCTTCACCCCAGAATTCAAGCTAATGGGATAGTTCATGTGCAGGCCTCCTCTTCCTGAAAGGAGTGAGGAATGCAGTCAAAGAGGTCTCTATACTTTGATGCTACACAATGACTCATTTGCCTTCAGTGGGCTATATTGTTTGTAGGAGGAGCACTTTACTTTACTTAATACTTCTTTTCCTGTTTGGTGAGTTACACAATTACATAGGTTTACAATGGAAACTCTCAATATAACTTTACAGACACTCCCCGGGTTACGCAAATCTGATTTACAGGAAAAGTTCCGTAAATTATGTAAGCTTTCCACCTCCCCCATAATTGTTGAGTATACATTCACCACTAATGCAAAATTCAGCTTACACAAGGCATTTCAGAATGGAACGCTTGTAAAGTTGGGGAGCGTCTGTATATCATGACTTAGATATTATAAGTAGGATCAATACATTCAGCAGCGTAGAAGCATTTTGTCAAATTTAAACACTAACCACATTCTTATAAAACTAATATCTCTTATAACTACAGTAGAACCTCCAAGTTACAAACACCTCAGGAATGGAAGTTGTTTGTAACTCTGAAATGTTCATAACTCTGAACACAAGGTTATGGTTGTTCTTATAAAAGCTTACAACTGAACATTGACTTAATACAGCTTTGAAACTTTAGTATGGAGAAGAACAATGCTGATTTTAACCATCTTAATTTAAACGAAACAGGCACAGAAACTGTTTCTTTGCCTTGTCATATCTTTATTTTAAACTCTCCCTTTATATTTTTAGTAGTTTACATTTAACACAGTGCTGTACTGTATTTGCCTTTTTTTGGTCTCTACTGCTGCCTGATTGCCTACTTCCAGTTCCAAAGGAGGTGTGTGTTGACCAGTCAGTTCATATCTCTAGTGTTCATAACTCTGAGGTTCTAATGTATACTAACCCACAGTGAAGCTACACTGGTTTCCAGCTATGCATTTGTCGGTGTTCAATGAGGTCGTGGGCCTTTGGCATGAGCTAGCGTGTGGTCTGCCAGTGTCACAACCAATACAGGGAATAAATCTGTAGAGATTGAAAGATTCCTGTGCAGATCTAAACATCCCACAAGAATTATTGCATAATCAGCCTATAAACACTTAAAACACATTCCCATCCACATGAAGGAAAAGTCTTGTAATGTGTTTACAAGTTTATCTTATATATATTACTACACAAAAAAAAACAACAAATTGTTGTTAATGCTATCGTATATGCATGCATTAAATAGTTTTCTAATTATGAAGGAAGAGTAATGTTACATATATACATAATGTTTTGAATGCCCTCTAATGATCACGCTAATTATAGTATTTCTGAACTACACTGACCAGAAATCTTAATATGATATTAGGTCTGCCTTTCTCTGAAATTTGAAAAAATAGCATGGTGGATTCTCAGTAGCAGCAAACATCCCCTGACATTTGTGTAAATAAATATTAAAATATTATTAGGTGAATTAAATTCTCTGGAAAATCCTCACTGGAATCATCATCTTCTCCTCACTCTCTTCCAGAAGCTGCATTGCAAAAGTGACTAATGTCAAAATAGGAGGCCTTTGTTTGAGTGTATTATACAGAGTTTTGCTGGGAACAGGATAGAATCAGAGAAGCCTTCCTCAGTAAAAGCATTGATAACAAGTACTTTCCTCCTCAGAGTTACTGGCCTCAGGTCAGGGGGAAATAATTGATGAGGTTTGAGTTTTATTTCCTCTTTTTTACATGCTGCTGTCAGAACTGTCTCTGGCACAGTGATCTGAGGCAACTGCTCTCATGTGCCTTCCTGTACAAGTTCATTACCACCTGTTTAGTTTTTGTGAATTCAGGTGGCAACACTACTGTGTATAGTCCATCATTTACTTAGAATCCAATGTCACGATTACTTCAGTATGTAGACCTCTGGAAGTTAACTCAGTTCTTGTGCTTTTTAAAATGGAAAAGTGCTGCCATATAGACATCCCTCAGACCAAAATGTGGTATTTTATTAATCTACACACACTAATAACTTTGGGTGGCAGGATGTGGTATGAATGGGAGGGTATTTTGAGGGTTGGACTAATGTTAGGTAGGAGTTGAGGAGTAGTCAATGGCAGTGTCACTGCATAGCAGTGGTGAGCTGCAGCCAGTTCGCACTGGTTTGGTGGAACCAGTTGTTAAATTTAGAAGTCAGTTTAGAACCAGCTGTTAAAGGGCTGGGCATGGTAAGGGGGCCAGGTAGGGGCTGGGAGGAGGGGTTGGATAAGAAGAAGGAGCGGTTGGAGGGGGCAGAGGTTCTGGGGGGGCGGTCAGGGGATGAGGAAGTTGAGGCGGTCTGACTTCCCCAGGCAGCGATTTAAAGGTCCTGGGGCTTCCAGCAGCGGCTGGAGCCCCAGGCCCGTTAAATTACCACCAGATCCCCGCTGCTGGAGTCCTGGGGTAGCGGTACAGGGATCCAGGGGCTATTTAAAGAGCCGGGGCTCCCGCTGCCTCTAGTGCCCTGGGCCCTTTAAATAGCCGCCAGAGCCCTGGAGTAGTGGCAGGGCTCCAGGGGCTATTTAAAGGGCCCACAGCTCCTGCTGCGTCTTTTGCCCCAGCCCTTTAAATAGCCGCTGGAGCCCTGCTGCCAGAGCCCTGGGGTGCAGCAGCAGCTGGGGACTCCTGCAGCAGTTTAAAGGGCTCGTGGCAGTAGCGGTGGCCAAGCCCTGGGCCCTTTAAACTGCTACCAGAGCCCTCAGCTGCTGCTGTTACCCTGGAAGGGGAGGGGGAGGGCACTTACTGGTACAGGGCAGGCCAGGGCTGGCTCTGACCCCCCATCCCCGCCCCTTCCGTCCGAGGCCCTGCCCCTTCCGAGGGCCAGAGCTGGGATTCACTCGCTCCGGGTTTTCAGGTGCACTGAAGGACGCCAACCCAGCCCCGTACCAGCAAGTCCCTATTTCTACTTTCACCCCTGGGGTCAGGGAAGTCAGGGGACAGAGAGGGGGCGAATTGGGTAGGGGGGTGGGGCCCTGGGAGGCAGTTAGGGTGAGGGGGGTCTCGGGCTTGTACTCACTGCACTTAATAACCAGTTCCCCTCCGGGTCGGCAGCAGCACTTCGGTGGCGGGTCGTTCACTCACTCCAGGTGTTCGGCGGCACTGAAGGACCCGCCGCTGAAATGCGGCTGAAAACCTGGAGTGAGTGAGGACCCGCCGCTGAAGACCTGGTAGAGAGCCAGTTATTAACATTCTGGCAGCTCATCACTGTGTATAGCTCCATTGGCCTCAAGTCCACACGGTACTGGGACTTATCTGGGGAGCAGGTGGTGTGATATCTCTGACACGCAGGAGTGCATAGAAAAGTATTCCTCACGATCTCAGAATTTATTTGAAATCAATCGGTTTAGTTTTAAGGTTATGTACCTGCAGAGGTGCAGCTGTGAGGCTTTTTACAGTATTACAAAAATTTCACTCCTAACTTATTTAGCACTAACATTATTGAGTACTTCATTAATTCTCTCCACAGAATATACAGTCATTTCTTTTCTTAAAATAAAAATGGGCATATTAAGACAAGTACAATTAAAATGTCATTATTTTCAATAACAGCAATTTCAGCTGATAATGGTTTCCTTATACAGTTTTTCAAACTGCTAAATCTTTTTTCCCATGGGGAATGTGTGTGTGTGTATATATATATATATATATATATATATATATATATATATGCCAAAACAGACAAGGCTTTGAATTTATATCATCATAAAACAAATTGGTTTCTCTTATCAACGCATTTTAAATGGTAACCTTAGGGGCCTTTTTGTTTTTGTAAACACTTTAGTTCTGTAATATCATCTATTTGTTACTATAAGGAGAGAGATTAAAACATAAAAATTACTGAGGTCTGACAGACAATGAGGAGATTGAGAAACATAATTCAATTAAATAAAGATAAGTTGAAAGAATTTTTGTCCAATGTTCATTATTTCTATTCCTTGTTTTAAAAAATGTGGATAAATTTTGAATGCTTTCCTGTGGTTTTATAACATTTTTGTCCATAATCTGCCTTCCATCTAAAATATCCATTCCATTATCATAAAGAATATCTTAAAAAATAAAACACCTTGCAACACCTGGAATAAATTGGCATAAATATAATGCAATATACCATTTGCGGATTTAGCCCTAAATCATTGCTAATTACATTTTAAAAAACTGCTTATTTTTAAACCAACACCATGATCCTTCAGATTGGCCTGTACGATAAAATTCTAAATTTTCATCACAGCTATAACTCTTCAGACAACAGAATATGATGTCCTGTGTAACATGTGGTGATTTTACTGCACTTGTAAAGAGGAAGATGTGTTTTCTGTTTAGTTTAATGGAGTTATCTAAATCAAAACCATGAAGGAAAATATATCTATATCAGTGAAGCTAGGTTTCAGATTTTTCCATTATAATGATTTTTTTTCCAAAATATTTTTCCTAAAAATAAAATGGTGGTCTTGAATCTATAATTAAATATATTTAGTATTCTGACAAAGAAAATATTTTTGTTGGTTGAGTCTAAATGCTTTGAAAAAAAGACACAATCTCCCTTATTTTGGCAAGAACTAAAATTCTAGAATCTTATAGTATTTGTTGCTTTCATCTTCCAGCACATCATATTTCAAGCAAAGAATGCAAGACATCTCCTAGCAGCAGTAGTGTTGCATTAATAGTACTTTGCCAGTAGAAAGCTGATATAAGAAAACTAACAGAGCCTCCAGTATTAGCAAGTGAGGAAAATATTGTTATTTCTCATGAACAGATGGTGTCAATATGAAATGGAGTAGCTATTAAACAATGTAAGACAGAGGTGATAAATATTTCTTAAGAAAAAACACAAATAATAACAAGGAAGCTGTTTGAAAATGGAAGTACTATGCAACTAATGGATTGTGGTGGGTCATTTGATTGTTTCATTGATATGCAGATAAAACCTAATTATCCCAGAGTCCTGGGGGACGTGCAAAATATTCAGAATATCAGGGGTAGTGTGGCTAGAAATTTCAGATCTTTCCATTGGATCCATGGACTCTCAGGACTGAAACTCCTGGTTTCTCCACAGTATTCTGTGGCAAATTGGGGAATCTGTTTATGATCTCTGGTTGATATTATGAAATTGCTGTACTGTTGAATGCTTCAGTGTTTCCTGGGTGAAACCATTTTTCTCCAACTTTTCTGTAGGGAGTTGGAATTTGGAAAGTGGAAAGTCCAAACAGGAGAACAAAGAGTCTCAAGGAGAGACTCAAGGAGAACTCAGAGGGACTCACAGATACAAAGGAAGATTGGGCAGGAACAAAGGACAGAAGCTCATGTTTTTATATAATGGCGTGCTTTTTACTTGCAGACCAGCCAAGGAAAATGGAAACTTATTTCAGGGGAGAGAATGACTCCTGGGTTTGGAGAAGCTGTGTGGGAGAAAGGACACTGGACTCCTCAGAGGACTCTGACCTAAGCCCAGAGAACACTCAAGTGTGATGAGGAAATGAAGGCAGGGAAATGTGTACAGGTGTCTGTGTTCTCACAATTTGTACATGCCTTGTGCTAGCTAAAGTAAAGTTTGATGGGGATTTGGAATCATTACAAAGTATATGTACCTGTTTTCTTTCATTGTTACATGTCCCTGAAGTGTAAACTGTAAACCTAGAGTGCTCCAAAGGTTGAAACTCAGGGAAAGGGTGTGCTTAAACTACTGAAGAGTGTGAGAATCAGCAGTGGTCTTGGGGGCCTTAGGGCAGGTTGGTTGTGGAATCCCATTTCCACAAAAGGTATAGGAGACAGAGGCCTGGTCTACACTACTACGGTAAATCGATCTAAGTTATGCAACTTCAGTTATGTGAATAACGTAACTGAAGTTGATGTAGTTATATCCACTTACTACACTGCACTGTGTTGATGGAAGATGCTCTCCCGCCAACTTCCCTTACCTTTCTTGGGGAGATGGAGTACACAAATCGACGGGAGAATGTTCTCCCATAGATTTAGCATGTCTTCACCAGTCCCACTAAATCGACACTCACTGTATCAATTGAAGCAGTACCGATTTACAAGTAGGTGTAGACATGGTCAGAGAGACTATGCCCTGGAAGTGTTCCACAGAGGCCAACGAAAGAGATAATGATGCAGACCACATCAATTAAGGAACTCTTAAGAGCATAGGTATTACAATGGTTTGACCCAAACACAGTAGCCTGGTGAGTCTCCAATGGAGAAGATTTACCAGGGCTGTGACATGAGCCTACTACTGTCCCCGATCACCAATGAAAGAATTTGAAAGACTTATGGGCTTGTTGCAGAAATTATCAGGTAAGGTTTTATGGCCTGTGTTGTGCAGGTGGTCAGATTAAATGATCATAATGGCCCCTTTTTGCCCTAAGAATACATGAAAAATTTATTTGTATTACAATAGCACCTAGAAACTCCAACTAAGACTGGCACATCACTGTCCTAGGCATAATACAACACAGAGAAGCAGCCTCAAATAGCTTGTGATATGAATAGACAAGACAGACAGGCACAGAGCCATGCCCAACATCACACAACAGGTTATTGGCAGAGCCAGGATAGAATCCACATGTCCTGAATCACAGCTATCCATACTAGTCAATATATTGTGCTGCCTCCTCAAGTGGACCTCATAAAGTTCTGTTTCCCTAGCCCCTTCCTGTGCGTTTTCTTGGGGGAAGGATGTGTCTGTGCCTTATTTCCTTTCTTTATTTTAACTAAATGCTTAAATCTTTGTCTCATCCTTCGTTTGTTTTGTTTTAACGGGCAATAGATAATAGATGATGGATAATAATGTGCCTTTTAATAAAAAGGTGTTTCCTCTGTTCCTAATGAATGCTTTGATGTAGGGGGTTCTCACAGCATGTGGCTCCAGGTGGCCTTTGGGAGTCCCGTTAGCTCCACTAGATTGCTTTCAGCACCTATTGAGAGGCTGTTTCAGGCAGCTAAAATCCTCTGTCATTTGCCACCTCCATTTGATGGGAACTGAAATTTATCTATTTCATGTCTCAAAGCAGAAACCCACTTGCTTACTGTTTGTGTGTGTGTGTGTATATATATATGTGTGTGTGTGTGTGTGTCTTGGGTTATACTCTTTAATCTTATTAGAGCAAGGACTCCCAGTACTATATGCTCTCTTGATTGGACAATAAGGGGAAATCTTTCCCTCATCAGAATGGTCTCCCACACCTAACAGAACAGGCATGCTTACACTGCATAGGTCGAGGGCAGAATTTGTGAAACCCATGCTGGAGATGTGTATTATCGTGAGGGCTCTTCGTGAGCTTATGTGATAGCCCTTTCTTGTCCAACGTGGTAGAGATTGAACTGCGGACCTCTAAAGTTAAACATATGAACTGCTACACTTTGAGCTAAAAAGTCAAGCCTTTGGAGGTCAGGGCTGCAACAACTCATATCTTCTGTGGATTGGACACAGAAGGGGCCCTGTAAAATATCCTTGCCAGTGGGTTATACTATCACATCAGGAAGGGAAGAGGTTGGGACAAAGTTAGAGTAGGGACGAGTCCAAGGCTATAGATTAATGACTGTGCGACTCACTTATGCATGGCAGTAGGGGAAGCTTCATAGGAGCCCACGGCTGCATTTGCAAAAGCAGCAAACGTATTCAACAGCCAGACAGAATACCTCAACCAGCAAAGCTACATGATCAGGTCCAGCATCTGCATCTCAGAGAATCCCTTTGCATATTTCAATATCAGTTTCAAAAACAGGCCAAACCCAAGCATGCAAAATTCATGATTTGGGCCTCCAAAATCATTACATTGGCTTTCAAATCATGTTAAATAAATTTGAGGTCTTTTAATTTGCTTTTGGGGTTTTGAGTCTTTGTGGATCATGTTTTCCAATTTTCTCCTCAACCACAAGGACTAGAAACATGCTTTTCATTACTGATAGCTGAGATTCTCCCATGCTAATATAACCCTAGGATTACTAGGACTTCAAGAAAAACACCAAATATCATGAGACTTGTAAAAAAATCACAAACATTGACAGCACTATATTCAACCCAATTTCCACATGGGCTGTTGAATGAGTTTATTAAAAGGGACTCACTGTAAACAACCTCATCTGAATAATTTGCTAGATAGATTTCCTAGGAATAACTTTATTTATTCATTCATTTATCTTGGGATGAATTTGTCCCACTGATTTTCATGGTGCATCAAAACACCCGGCACATATTCACTGGCCCTCCCAGAAAACACCATCCTAGCCACCATGGATGTAGAGGCTCTCTACACAAACATCCCACACACAGATGGAATACAAGCTGTCAGGAACACTATCCCTGATGATGCCACAGCACAACTGGCTGCTGAGCTCTGTGCCTTTATACTTACACACAACTATTTCAAATTTGATGACAATATATATCTCCAGATCAGTGGCACTGCTATGGGCACCCGCATGGCCCCACAATATGCCAATATCTTTATGGCCGACCTGGAACAACGCTTCCTCAGCTCTCGTCCACTCACGCCCCTTCTCTACCTACGCTACATTGATGACATCTTCATCATCTGGACCCATGGGAAGGAGACTCTGGAAATATTCCACCACGATTTCAACAGCTTCCACCCCACCATCAATCTCAGCCTGGACCAATCTACACGGGAGGTCCACTTTCTTGACACCACGGTGCAAATAAGTGATGGTCACATCAACACCACCCTATATCGAAAACCTACCGACCACTGTGCCTACCTTCATGCCTCCAGCTTCCATCCCGGGCACATCACATGATCCATTGTCTACAGCCAAGCACTGAGGTACAACCACATCTGCTCTAACCCCTCAGACAGAGACCAACACCTACAAAATCTCCACCAAGCATTCTCAAAACTATAATACCCGCACGAGGAAATAAGGAAACAGATCAACAGAGCCAGACGTGTACCCAGAAGCCTCCTACTGCAAGACAAACCCAAGAAAGAAACCAACAGGACACCACTGGCCATCACATACAGCCCCCAGCTAAAACCCCTCCAACGCATCATCAAGGATCTACAACCCATTCTGGACAATGATCCCACACTTTCACAGGCCTTGGGTGGCAGGCCAGTCCTTGCCCACTGCCAACCTGAAACATATTCTCACCAGTAACTGCACACCGCAGCATAATAACTCTAGCTCAGGAACCAATCCATGCAACAAACCTCGATGCCAACTCTGCCCACATATCTACACCAGCGACACCATCACAGGACCTAACCAGATCAGCCACACCGTCACTGGTTCATTCACCTGCACATCCACCAATGTAATATACGCCATCATATGCCAGCAATGCCCCTCTGCTATGTACATTGGCCAAACTGGACTGTCTCTACGGAAAAGGATAAATGGACACAAATCAGACATTAGGAATGGCAATATACAAAAACCTGTAAGAGAGCACTTCAACCTCCCTGGCCACACTATAGCAGACCTTAAGGTGGCCATCCTGCAGCAAAAAAACTTCAGGACCAGACTTCAAAGAGAAACTGCTGAGCTTCAGTTCATCTGCAAATTTGACACCATCAGCTCAGGATTGAACAAAGACTGTGAATGGCTTGCCAACTACAGAACCAGTTTCTCCTCTCTTGGCTTTCACACCTCAACTGCTAGAACAGGGCCTCATCCTCCCTGATTGAACTGAGCTCGTTATCTCTAGCTTGCTTGCTAGCATATATATACCTGCCCCTGGAAATTTCCACTACATGCATCTGAGGAAGTGGGTATTCACCCACGAAAGCTCATGCTCCAAAATGTCTGTTAGTCTATAAGGTGCCACAGGATTCTTTGCTGCTTTTACAGATCCAGACTAACACGGGTACCCCTCTGATACTTGGCCCTTACAAGTACCCCATGGGATGCATGTTGTATGTTTGCATTGAAGGGATTTTGTGGACTACTGTAACGGTGCAGTGACTCATCCTTGCTGCACCTGCTGTCAGTCGTCCTGAGAATTAGCTCTTCGACACATGAGTGCCCTCTGCAGGCCAGTGTCCCCACTTCCCACTGGGTCCCGAGTCCCTCTCAGTCCCGGTGCCCCATTATCTGGGGTGCTGCTCCTTGGCAGTAACCTCTTTGTCTCAGGGTCTACCCTCCTCAGGGAGCCCCCACCCACTATCCCCATCTCAGCATAAGGCTACTGCCTGTCATTGTCTAGCCCCTCGCACCCTGGGGCGGGCTGCAGTATCAGCCTACTCACCACAGGCAAGGTTGGGTTTGGATCTGCTGCCTTTGCCTACCCCAGGCTTCCCTCTGCAGCCCCCAGTACTCTTTGGCCTTCTGCTAGGCCGCAGCCTGGGGCTTTCCAGGCTGGAGCTCCCTAGTTCCTCTGCCTTTCCCCAGCCCTGCTCTGCTCAGGTCCCTGCAGCCAGGTCCCTCCCTCTCAGAAGCTAGAAAGAGTCTGTCTGTGCTCCTGGCTCAAAGCTTTTTTATAGGGCCAGCTGAGGCCTGATTAGGGCATGGCCACAGCTGACGCTGCCTCCCAATCAGCCTAGTAGCTTTTCCTCTGCTACAGTCCTTTCCCAGGGCTGTCTTTAAACCCCTCAGGGCAGGAGCGGGTGACCACCCCGCTACAATTACCCTAATGAAATATAATTTATTAAATATATATGCCTCTTCTCTTGATGAAGAATGATGAGCCAGAAACAATAATGTATAGGAGAGTTGATGTTCTAGCCATGATGATTAACTAGAGGGGAGATTGCAATGTGGTTAGCATCAGATGGACATCACATGTCTGCCAAGATGAAACAACAACATGCAAATGGTCTCTGAAGTCACTGGCTGTTGCAGCACGAACAGAGAGAGCCACTGATGAAGGGCTGAAATGAATATCATCTATACATGGATACAATCTCCTTAAAAATAGGCTTTTGTTTCCCAAAGCTCATTAAATACCTATTCTGTGTCATAATTGAGTTGCAGATAAAAACAGTGTACTGCTGTAAAAAAGAACCAATTTTCAACTGCCCTCTATCCTTTGTTAGTCTGAAAAATGAAGAGGAAATTCTTTCAGAGTTAGACAATTCTGCCAAGCTGGGGACATTTGAAACACACAGCATATGCAAATGTTATTGGTTTTAAATGAGTCATTACTGCCATCTTAAATGAGCTACGTCTTTTTAAAAATGTAAACAGCAATTATCAATTAAAAAAAAATCCAGTTGACTGAAAAAAAAATCCTTACTGACTGTCTATGTTTGAATCGAATGTCTGCGACGGTATAGCCATAGAAGGGATAGTCCTGTTATTAAATCCACCAGGACGATATGCAGTAGAGATGAAAAATCTCTTGGCACAGCAGTGCAATGTTTTGGCTCAACCAATCCTTCATTAATAGGTCCCATTGCTTTACTTGGTTAACGTTTCCACAATTGAGAACAAAGTCACTAGCTGAGAAGTAAACAGTTTACTTAATACTGAATAATATTTTAATGTATACAGTTCCTTTTTAAGCCCAAATGATCTTTAAGCTCTTACAGAAATTTAAAGTTATATGCAAGCTATATGGATGAATCATTACAGTGGAACTATATGTGGCGTGAAATATGGCAGCTGTTTAACAGTGTAAAACAGTAGTGTGCAATGGCTTAAGCGAGGAAGTGAAGAATAATTTCTCCAGCTGAAAGACAGAAAGTATTATCTGAAATGGAAAGTGATCTGAGAACTGGGGCTCGCATCTTCTGCCATTTAACCCCCTTTGATCTATTTGCCTTGGGGTCGGATTTTGAAAGTCTATGGGGATACACAGTTATTATTGTAATAGGAATTGGATATCCCAATCTCAGTTGTGTGTGAGTGGTCTCAGATTTTTTCCTTTTTATAGACACTTGTCCTGCTCAACTGTGAAAAGATAACATCCCCTAAAATTGTTAATGAAGGCTGGTCTGCTACTGGATCCACATGTTGATGCTTAGATGAGATGGAATGGCTTGATTCAGCTCATCATGGATTAAACTGTAGTATTTATTCACTAGTCTAAGTAGATGGTGGTGCAGAATCACACCACCTCACGAGAGTTGCTTGTGCCTCAGATACAGTCCCTCGTCTAGTTGTCCAGTGCACAGGAAAGCTGCAGTTTCCTTCCCAAAAGTACAGACAGCCTACTTTGTAACTTGGCTGGAAGGAGGAGGAGGGGAAAATTCCATGATTCACCCTTTTTTCTTATAGTCCTTAGGGGACCAGATTTTTCTAATAGTACACTGAAGAAGCAGCATCTGCACTCTCCCCAGTATAGAATGGCAATTGACATGTCTTTGTCACGCCTGGTTTCCCTCACCCATCCATTCCCTACATCTCAACAAGGGCTTATCACAGTCTGGCCCTATGTGTCAGGTTTGTAGTCTTCTATCTGAACATATAGAAAAATTATTAAATGTACTTTTCTTAACCCCTTTAGTGCCCTTGGATGGAAACACTCTCAAACCAAAGAAGTGGCAGCTGCATAGTCTGAGAACCTACACAATATAGCATATCACTGTGATGAGAATAGTATGAGTGTCTTACATGAAACGGCCCAGCTGGGCATGCCAGGAGACATGACAATCATTTAATAAGATCCAGTACTATTACTGATGCCCACAGACAGGTCTGAACCTGTGTATGTTTCTGATTGACTGCATCCCTCTCACCCTTTACTTTACTGGAAGAGAACAATATGTAGAAGCTGCAAACAGGGTCTTCCACTGACTTCCTCACTATATTTGTTGAAACTGATTAGCTTAAGCTTCCTAGCTATAGTTTTCCTTATAGATACAGAAACAGCTATGTCTGTTTATTATTTATCTCAAATTCATAAATGCCTGCTTTGATCTTTTGACATTGTACAAATATTAAAACCATATCAAAATATCTGTTTGACCAACATACATTCATATCTCTCCCTCTAGACCATTTAAATTCCTCCTTAGATCCTGATCCACCACAAATATAATAATTGCCCCCAGCCTCTATTGGGTAAACCTGGAAGAGTGGATTAGTCATGCATCATGCTTTGAAGGACACCAAGTCAAGGCACCACAAGAGAAAGTTCCAGAGTTAGGGGCTCTTCACTGAAAATGGCCAGCTCCCAGATCCCAATCTTTTTAACTGATGTGTTGTGGATAGAATCCTCCTCTGAGCTACACATATTCCATACTAGTTAGGGATTTTGTAGGTCAGAACTAATAACTTAAACTACACGTTCTTATGAAGTCAGAAATTGCATTCTACAGTAGATGCTGTTTCGGGGTGGGCTATATAGAGTGCATTGTTATAATCCATTCTCAAGAGGTAAGAGGCAAGGATACCTGTACTGAGATGTTCTTCTGAAAGTAAAGACTGACATCTTCTTGCCAAGCAGAAATGAAAATAATTATCTGTTGGCTACTGTCTGGACCTCCATGAACAGTCAAGGATCTTATGTGATTTCCAAGTAGTGGGCACATAACAGCTACATTCCCTTAGTTAAAGGAGCTGATGTAATTTCTGCTAATTTTCCCAGTTGATTCTTCCACTTCACAAACATCAGTTATATCCAGACTAAATCTTCTCCAACTAGCTCTCATCCAAGCCACAATCTCAACTAGAAACCGAGCACTGTCTTGATATGATGACACTGAGATTAAGACCATGGTGTCCTCTATATGTGGAAGAAAACGGAGCTCAATGGGCCTCATCCTCTCCTTCATTGAGATCACAAACCAAACAGGAGAGGGGACAGGATAGAATGTGTGGATCCTGCGTGAGATTGCCATTGGAGCAACAGTTAATTGTCCAATATTGCCCTCTGGAATATCTCATATAAAAAGTTGCCATCATAGTTATACTGCATACTTAGTTGTACATAACTGTTTTCTCATTTCAATTACATCCTATATAGCAGTGGAAAACATGCTTTCAAAGCAATCAAAGAAAAAACATTTAAAATTATTATTTAAGAAACTAAAATAATAAGCTATTATATGCCTAAATCTCAACCTGCCACGGCTAAGTGTGTGACAAAGACCCAAAATGAGAGACCCAAAATTATTATTCATGTAGGACACATAAAATCTATGGGGCACATTAATTGAAATAATTTTCAATGGCAAGAGTGGAACATCAAACGTGTGTGAAATGTAGCTAACTTTGAAACAAAAATAATGGGTGCCTTTTAAAATGAGGAACATTTGAGTAGTATGTCTGATCACCCTAGGATACAGTTTCTCAGTTTAAGACTAGCAACCCAAGGTGCCATGATTAACACTCTGCCTTTTCCATATTACCACATGGGTAGGGGTTCCACCTCGGTGCAATGGGAGTCACTAGGAGATCCTGGAGTGGAACAGGGAATCTCAGTATGAAAGACTCTGAGACCCACTGCGGTAAGCAAACAAGTGAAGACTTCTATATGATATAGATCCTTATTATTCCCAATCCAGCACAACAGAGTGGACTTGAAAATAAAATAAAAGTAAAAAGCAAGCTAATGAAAACATACTATAACAAGAGACATTAACTGCTTAAATACAGTTACTAAGATTATTAGATTAGAACATATGCCATTTGTATTCACTTGAAAATCTATGGAGCTGCTGTGAACTACAGCTATGTCCCTATAAAAGACAAAGGGAATGGGATTTTATTACTTCAGTGTTGCATTTAGAGAGATTAAAAGAACAAGAAAAGCTGGTAGGATAAAGAATTATGCATGCATGTTTGGTGAATGGCTCGAAAATAGTGCTGGGCTGAAAACCATGATGATTTGGTAGTAGGGAAAGAGATGGAAAGATCAGTCTATTCCCTCAACTGAAAATATCCTTGTTTATCAGTATATTTATTTCCATTTCTCTAGCAGAATACTGTCCATTATGCAAAGGCTCTCTGCCTTGCCTGAAAACAAAAAGATGCTCCCCCCACAACTGGAAATGAGGTTGCACTGAGCAGGAGAAAAGACAGAATAAACAGATATTTCATCTCCCTCGGTGAACTTTAGAAACTGTGGGCTTCATCCTGCCAGAGGCTGAGCATTCTGGCCACATTCCAGCAAAGCATTTAAGCATGTGCCCAGTGGCAGATTAGCCACTGGGCCAATAAGGCCCGTGCCAACTGGGAGGACCCCAGAAAAATGGACACCCCCATGCTCTGACCACACTCCAGAAGGAGTGCTGGGAGGGGGCTGCAGGCAGAAGGGGTGGGGAGCGGCCCCACGAACTCCTAATCCCCCTCTGCATGTGCCCATTGAATCAGTGGGACTAGTGATGTGTTTAATACTGAGTGCATGCTTAAGTGCTTTGCTAAACCAGAGCCAGAGTGTACTTTTGTAATCAGTACTTTGCAAGGTTAAATCATGCTAGAGCACAAGTTTTTCTCTTTCTCTTATAGCCTCTCTCTCACATTTCCTGCCTGCTCATGGAATGTGACAGGTAGACTTCCTTAAGCAATTGGCCTCCCTCCAAAATGGTCTGTTTCAGGATATTCAAACAATATGGTTATAATGGCAACATTCCCTGATATCTCTGGTCTACACTACAGTGTTAAGTCGACACAAGGCAACTTATACTGAATTAACTATGGAAGTATCTTGTGATGGTCTATACTATTATGGTCACTACTTTTACAAGACTATGATAAATTTGTACAAGGAGATAAATTTGAAAAATTGATATGAGACACAACCTGTGAAATTTACTGCAGCGTATGGTGAGACAAAACCTTTTGTTTTTAAGTTCACTTAGCTTGTTAAATTAGGTATTAGCTTGTGGTCTTTTTTCCTTTTCTTTTGTAACCAATCCTGACTTATACACATCATCACTTGAAATCACTTAAAAACTATCTATCTATCTTTCTGTAGTTAAGAAACTTCTCTTATTGTTTTATATTAACTAATGTGTTTGGATTAGAGTGTGTGAGAAGCTCCATTTGGAATAACGAGGGTGATGCATTTTCCCTTAATGAAATGGTGGACTTTCTATGAGGTTGTACTGTTCAGAAGTGTACTGCGCAGTACAAAGACGTACATTTCTGGAGGGACAAGGTTGGGACTAGGAATTTGCAGGTGTTGCCCTGCATATAATTCTTCTTCCTTCAATAGTCCTCATAGGTCCAGTTCATTTCCCTCCACCCACCCACAAAAATATTGTTCTATAGAAACTGCCATTGTTTCATCTCCTTCAATATCTTGTAACCAGTTGTGGCAGAGTGGCTTCTGCTGGGTGCTTCATAAGAAGCTGGATAAACACCCATAAAGCATTTGGCTAAAGACCCAATCATGTGTGATGCTGAACTTCAAGGAGTTGAGGGCTTTGGCACTTCACAACACATGCCTTAGTTGAGCAATAGTTTACCATGAAAATAAATTTCTTCCCAGCCCTTGCTGGTTACAAGTTTAAATGATGAATTGTGAACTTTGGCAGCCTTGTCATTTTTATTCTGCAGATATCAACTTTGTTAATTCCTCTTTGGAATCTAGCTAGTGTTTGCCTTAGTGACATTAGGTGACTGCAAGTTCAACAGATTGTTTATATATGCCTGTAGCAGGGTGCTGGTGCAAGGCACCTAATTAGCCCCTGCTCAGCCAGCCCCAATCAAGGGAAATAGATTGGGTCTGGGGAGAAGTCTGGTGCCTGGCCTTTAGAACTGGCTGCAGCTGTGGGCCTGAGGCTTCCAGGGCTATAAAGGCTGGCTGGCAGCCAGAAGACAGGGAGATGGCCAGGGGAAGGTCAGTCTCTAGGTAGACTCTGAGTAGGAGAGGAGATTGTCAGGCCTGCAAGCTCTGTAAATAGTATCACCAGTGGTGGGAGAACTTGTTTGTGTAAATAAAGCCATAGGTGCTGCAGAAAGAGAAGCCTTTCTGTGCTTTATTGGGGCAGCAGAGGGCCACAGGAAGAGAGGCGGGCGGAGGACTCTGTTACAATGCCCAGAATGTTTCCTCTTATTTTACATGTGTTGCTTTTTTAATTTCATTAAGTTTTCTTTTGTTCTTGGGCTACATAAATATTTGGAGTGCTCCTATGACTGGAGCTGCACGTCTCTAGCAGGGGCACTGGAAGCATGTAGGGAGACAGGATGACTGCTGGAGCACTGCTAATACCTTTGAAAGGAATACAGCATTCTCCACTCCCACCGAGCTGGCCAAATCTGCCAGCCCATGAACAAATGTTTCCTGGTTCATCCTTATCACCGTCCTTGGCTCCATGCCTCAGAGTAATGCAGACTCTGCTGCACAGTGTGGTTTCGATAGTACTGGGAATCGGGGGAGGGAATACAATAGAGTCACTGTTCTGCAGCTGCGGGGTCCAGACTGCCACATTTTACTAATCTGTATTCAATGGAGAAAAACAATGTTGTTCTCTACATAATAATAATACTTAATACTTAATAATCATTAATTAATACCTGGCTTTAATCTAGTGCTTTTTTCATCAGTAGATCTCAAAGCACTTCACAATCTAGCCTCCCAAGTGACTGCATAAACATATTGCCCTTGCCTTTTCCTACCCGTCTCTCCATTGTACTTTTCCTTTGTATCCTTACTCCTGATCCTGCAAAGGTTTATATCTGTAGCCCAGTAGGGTAGCAATAATGCAAGTAATGTACAGGCCTGTATCCTGTAAGACATTAGCTTCAGCAAGTTAGCATAAGGCTTGAGGCCTCTGAACTTTGAACAGATGAACAGCCCAATGGATACCGTAAGTATTGGGGAGCTGAAAATAGAATGTTGAAGGGGAATATCTGACCACAGGAACATGACCCAACCATGATGTCTAACATTTCAGATTGTTCTACAAGAGATAATATGAGTATATGGATGCACAGATGTACATTTTACAGCATCTCGTTACCTTACTGAGTTGGGGTGTTATGACTGTGCCAAATGTATTAATAAACTATTTGTAAACATAGAGGAGTTCCTATAGTGTGTGTGTTGCAGCTGTTCACATCTGGGTTCCCAACTATATAATTATTTTAATAATATTGGGCCTGTTCATGGGACAAGAACCTATCAACACTCAAAGTGACAACTGGGGAGTTTTAAATAATCTATAGAGTTAATACATAATCTATAGATCGGGCTACAATATCCATGATTCATCTTATACTCTTTGAGTAACCTCTTGATGTCAGTGGCATTACACAGTGCACAAAGTTAAGCATATGTGTCTATGCAGGTCTGGGGCCTTAGATGATAACCTCCCCAGGGCAGGGACTCACTGTCTGTATTGTAAAGTCCAATACACAGCCATGACTTTATATAGATGGTTGTTAATATTTTGCTTTACAAAAACATACAAAAAGCTACCAATTTGGCACTCCAATAAATAACAATAATAATGTGGTAGCATTGGAGAATAAGCAGGTGGCTCATTTCAGGGGGGAGAAGGGGCGGTTCTCAAACAAAATTTTAGCACCAAAACTGAGAAGTATTGACTCATTTTAAAACAGATATTTAAAAATCAGAGCATAGAAAATGGAATTAGTTCTGTCCACTGTAAACAGTCAAATTCTCACAATTTTCCATAAATCCTAAATAGTTTTTTAGCCACAATCAGATATGAGTACGTGGAAATATTAGCAATATGTCAAATGTCACTCAGCTAAGCATTCCATAATAGATTGTTTCCTATTTGAAGGAAATGTCCTAAGAGAAGCTAGATATTTAGTAGATAAAAGATTCACTGTTTCCCAGACAGGGCCGGTGCAACCCACTAAGTGACCTAGGCAGTCACCTAGGGCACTAGCATTTGGGGGGTGGCATTTCAGGTCCTTCAGCAGCAACCGTGGCAGCCGGATCTTTGGCCGCCCAGGTCGTCGTCAGCATTTAGGTGGAGGGACCTGGGACAGGGGGCGCAGGGAGGGGAACCACAGCAAGTAAGGGGGGGGCGTGGCACTCAGGGGAACCGCTCCCTGCCCTAGCTCACCTCTGCTCCACCTCCTCCCCTGAGCATGGTGCCCTGCTTTGCTTCTCTTCCTCCTAGGCTTGCGGTACCAAACAGCTGATTGGTGCCACAAGCCTGGGAAGCGGGAGAAGTGGACCGGTGACGGCATGCTTGGGGAGGAGGCAGAGCAGAGGTGAGCTAGGGCAGAGAGCTGCCGCATGGCTCCCCGGGCCAGAGGGAGCTAATGCAGGGAGGCGCCTCAGGGTGGCGGGGAGCGGTTAGCTGCCACAGGGCTGGGGGTGGGGCGCAAGGTGGAAGTTTCACCTAGGGCACGAAAAATCCTTGCATCCACCCTGTTCCCAGAGTATCCACTGTGAATACTCTTTTCCCCTCACGGCATTGCAAGGGTCAAGTGGCTTTCTCAGTGCCATAATGGACACTGGAACTCTACTGAGATAGTTGTTTTGCTATACATCTTCATAAAGCCTGCAGGCAATCTGGCATGCTTACTGCTAATTAATAAAACAAGCTTTTAAATTCAATTCTTGTTCTTCACTTGTATAAGGTTTAAATTGTATACTGTTTAATTTACACCTTATACAACTACAAATCATATGAGAAGCTGTTGATCATGGAGGATTATGAAGATGCATATTTAACTAGCATAGAATTCTCCGTTTGATTCAGTATCTAAAATGGGAATTTAGGTTGCATTGGCTCTGCAAACAAAGAGCTCTGTTTCAGCTCAGAATCTGAGCCATGCTGATGGGGATGGGGGAAAGGGATGCAGTCCCTGAGAAGCAATAGTTGGAAGCATTATACCTGTGCTAGGCATAATGCCTCCATTGAGGCAGGAATACTTGCTATGTATGTGGCATGAGCAGCTCAGTGTGGCCCCGCTGGTACACAAAGCCGAGGACAATGACTGTGCTTCCACTTTGCACAGAAAGAGTCCCCAGAGTAGTAAATGCTGCTGGCTATGTAAGCCACCTGCCTGCTTTGTGCTCAAGAGTATTTACAATCACATTATGGTTACCTACAGTGTGGGAGTAATGGAGAAGCAAGAGCTAAAGAGTTCTGTGTGTCCTCTCCTCCCATGCAAAAATGTCAGAATGAACATTTTGATTGATCAAGCTGAATTTATTTTCAGTTCACAAAATCTTTTGAGATTTAATTCTCATCCAATGTAACACAGGGGAAAAGAAATTTCATTGTTTCCCTAGGATAGGTAAACTGTTTTCTTCCGAGTTCTAATTGTGATCCTTGTGTGTCTTTGTTGTAGAAACATTCATGGCAATTCCTTACAAAACCCTATTATCAGCATACAACATTCTCAAGATATTTATTTTGGAGCCTGAAAATTTCTCATGCTTCCTCTAAATCAGAAGCATGGTAACAGCATGCTGCTTTATCTGCAGGTCCCACTTTCAATAAATAGAACATTTATTCAAATACAGATTGTTTATTGAACAAATAGAGATTATGAGTAGCCCTGCATTGGTGTGCAAGGAGGGGAAGGGTCACCAAAAGTTCTCCCTCCTCCCCACTATGTCCTTGTACACAGGTGCAAGGCACGACTGGTCCTTGTTATCCCAATGCACTGCCTGGCAATACTGACAAAAAACTAGAAGCCTCAGAGAAAGTGGGGCAGCCGTTGTACGCTCTCTACTGCTGCCCAATAGACTCCTTCCTCTGTACTGGCAGACCAGTTTGTCCAAAATGCAACAGCTCCTTAACACCATTAGCTTCACATACTCCAAAGCTTTGCTCCCTACACTAGCAGCCCCTTAGAATACTGGGTGAAAATGAGTGTCTCTTTGTTCAAAAATTTGTCTCTGAGCCCTGTAGTCCATCAGAAGCCATTTTGTTAATCTTGTAATAGTGGAAGGCTCAACTTTTACTAGGGCATTTTTGAGGAGGAGGATGTCTGAATGACAGAAGGCCTTTATTATCACCATCATACAGGAAGAGAATTACAAATACAGTTCTAAAGGTGTGCTGAGCAGAGTGTCATTTGAAGATGTAAAATATTAAAAATAATTTCAGGCAGTTGCCAGCTCATAATAGAAACATTTACTGATGCACATACTTTTATACATTGATATAAAAGACTTGAGGGCAGGTCCCAATAGTTTCTAGTGAGAATGGAGAAACTGTGCCACAAATGATCCTTGTAAGGTGCTCAGGTTCTTGTAGTCCAGACCAGTATAAATGCTTAGACAGACAGGCAGTGAGGGAGCAATGCATTGTGTAAAAACATGTAGTAAATGCCACCACTCCACACTCCCCCAGTGCTCCCACAGGCCTGGTGATCTGCTATAAGCATGATGCATCCTTGATTCATACATTCATAGATTTTAGGGCCACCAGGGTACACAATAATTATTTAGTCTGACGTTCTGCATAACACAAACTATAGAATTCCACCTAGTAATCCACCCAGTGGATAGAAATATTCTTCCCTACTACATAAGTGAACACTATTGAACCCAGTAACTCATGACATAATGAGAACATCTCTCAGAAAGACATCCAATCTTGCTTTATACACTTTGGGCCTGATCCTTATTTACAGCCCTCTGGCAGTACAGGAGGGCCTTAAAGGGATGGAAATATAATTTAAGACCACTTTAAAGGCCATATACTGCGAGGGTCACATAAAGGGGCTTTGGGGTTGTCATAAACAGATAGTTAAGGGTTAATAGAACAGGAGTACTTCATGTCTCTTTTGCCTGTAAAGGGTTAACAAGTTCAGTGAGCCTGGCTGTCACCTGATCAGAGGACCAATCGGGACAGGGGATACTTTCAAATATTGAGGGAGGCAAGTTTTTGTGTGTGCTGTTGGTTTTTGGTGGTTGTTCTCTCTGGGTTCTCAGGGGGACCAGACATGCAAGCAGGTTTCTCTCCAATCTCTTTGATACAGTTTCTTATATGTCCAGAATAGTGAGTACTAGGTAGATAAGGCGAGCTAGGCTTATGTTTGTTTTCTTTATTTGCAAATGTATATTTGGCTGGAAGGAGTTCAATTGCTGAAAGGGTTTTAATTTGTACTTGTATACTTAGGCTGGGAGGGTATTCCCAGTGTCTATAGCTGAAAGACCCTGTAACATATTCCATCTTAAATTTACAAAGACAATTTTTACTGTTTTTCTCTTTCTTTAATTAAAAGCTTTTCTTGTTTAAGAACCTGATTGTTTTTTTATTCTGGTGTGAGATCCCAGGGGACGGGGTCTGAATTCACCAGGGAATTGGTGGGGAGAAAGGAGGGAAGGGGGAGAGAGAGGTTATTTTCTCTCTGTGTTAGGATTACTTTCTCTCTCAGGGAGAGTCTGGGAGGGGGAGGAGGAGGAGGAGGAGGGAAGGTGGATTTTCCTCTCTGTTTTAAGATTCAAGGAGTCTGAATCACAGTAATCTTCCAGGGTAACCCAGGGAGGGGAAGTCTGGGAGAGGCAACGGTGAGGGAAAGGGTTTACTTTTTTTGTGTTAAGATCCAGAGGGACTGGGTCTTGGGGGTCCCCGGGCAAGGTTTTGGGGGGACCAGAATGTACCAGGCACTGGAATTCCTGGTTGGTGGCAGCACTACAAGTACTAAGCTGGTAATTGAGCTTAGAGGAATTCATTTTGGTACCCCATTTTTGGACGCTAAGGTTCAGAGTGGGGAATTATACCATGACAGGGGTAAATGAGAATGAAGCCATTCAAGTGACTGTGAATTTATTTATCATGCTTTGTTCCAGCATAGCAGTAGGAACTTGTGTTTAGTTGGCAATCTACACAGATCCCTACATGTATATCTACACTGCAGCTGGGAGTGAACTTCCCAGTGTGAGTAGACAGACTTGCACTAGTGGATTGAAAACTAGCACACTAAAAATTGCTGTGTGGACATTGCAGCTCCAGTAGCCTGAGCTCAGACTCAGGCAGCTGGATGGGCTTGACAGACCAAGTTACTATTCAAGCTGTGAATTCTACATGACTATTTTGGTGCACCAGCTCAAGCCCTGATAGAGTGAGTCTGTCTACCTGGCTCATTCCCAGCTGTAGTGTAGATATACCCATAGTTCCTTTCAGAGTCATTGCCCTCCAGGGTAGAGTCCCCCATCCAGTAATCATGATCTACATTCTTTGTTCCTAAATGTATGAACCTGTATTTAGTTGTATGCAAACATGTTTAACTGAGCCCAGTTTACAAAGTGATCCAAATCACTCTGTGCTCTGGAGTTGCTCTCAAGTGTGCAGCCCCCCCTCACAATCACTACTTTATATGTCATGGGGCTTAAAGCCACAGTCTCACTCTTCCAGAATGACAGAAGCAAGGAATTAGTCCTGGAATCCTTTTTCAGTCCTATTTATTCACTTGCCTCTCATATACAGATAACAAGGTGGAACATTTTGCAATGAAAATCAAGCCCACAATATTAAGATTTCTTGAAAACCGGGATAAAGATGGACATGCTATTACACAAATAACAAAATGAAGAATACTGATATCAATGCAACAATCTTCTCCCTCCCCATCAGATAACAAATAAACACCTTTCAAAATAAAATTCAATTTATATTTGCCATTATTGTCTTCTAGTAAGACTTTGATCTCCACAGAATTCTACTGGGGATATGCACAAAAATGTAGGCAGTAAACAAACCCTCTCATGGCAATTTAAATCTTAAATAAAAGCCATAGTCCCTGAATAGTTTAATAATCATGCAGTTAAGATTATAAAATAATATTATAGACATTACCAAAATACTAATGATCATGGTGATAATTAATAATAACTCTTTGAGATTATGTATTACTATCTAGAGTCCTCCATTTAGTAAGATACAATGTATCAAAAAGGGAAAGGCCAATCAAGTTGAAATTCAGCAAATGCAGCCTGTGTCATTATAGAGCCCCAATCATTGTCACAGTATCTGAATACCTCACACCTTCATGTATGTATCCTCATGAATCCCTGTGAGCAGGGCTGGCGCTTCCATTTAGGTGGCCTAGGCAATCGCCTAGGGCACCAGGATTATTGGTGGGCGGCGTTCTGCCGGAGGGGGCGGCAGGCGGCTCCAGTGAAGCTGCCGCAGTTGTGGCTGCAGACAGTCGGCTGATCGGGCGGCTCCGGTGGACCTCCCGCAGGCACGACTGCGGCAGCTCCACCGGAGCTGCGGGACCAGTGCATGGGGAGGCGAAATTGTCGTGCGCCTAGGGCGTGAAAACCCCTAGCGCCGGTCCTGCCTGTGAGGTAGAGAAATATTATTATCCCTGTTTTTACAGAAGGTAAACTGCGGCACAGAGCATCTAAATGAATTCTGCAAGGTCACACAAGGAATCTGTGGCGGAGCAAGGAACTGAGCACAGGTTTTCCAAATTTAGACTAGCACCCTCATCACTAGACCATCACTCCACTCCATTCAAAGGCCTATTAGAACAATAATTTGTACTTTCTAAGTGAAAGCCAACTCTTAGTTCCTTAAAGAATTTAATAAAACAGCACTTTCAATATCTCTGGGATCTGATGAAAAAATCACAGACTCTGAGAAGTCCACAGTGTTGGATCTCACAGAAAGCATGTCTTTCAGATGGCTCATATGTACTTAACCCATGATGTTTTCTCAGTGTATATAGCAAACAGTTTGTCCATTGAAAAACAGTTAAATTGTCTTTGATTAAATAATTATTTCCAAAAAAACTGTCTGCTTTCTCTGGAAAATTTTGATTTTTTTTTTGTCCAAAAGCTTAGCACCCGAAATCTGACATGTTTTCAGCTGAAAGCCAAAATATTTTGAGCCCAAAAGTGAAATGTTTCAATTTAGAAATTTGTGAGTTGTAATTCAGTTGCCTCCTGTTTCCATTCTGCTCTATGGGCTCAGTTTGCCTGTCAGACTTCATCTCCCATGATGCACTGTGGCCACAGGAATCCCATGATACATCATCTTGCTTTGCCAAGAGGGGAGACAGTGGTGTCTCTTGGGAGATATAGTCCAACAAGGGAGCCTGGTTGTAACAGGCTGGTCTGCCGCTTTAAAGTCCAGAGGCATGGGGCTAGCCGGCCTTGTTTATGAATCAGGGGCTCTGAGGAAGGAACAGGTGTTCCCTGTCAAAAGCCAGGCTGTCGGTAATGAAGCAGCAGGAGGTGAGAGTTCTCTGGGAGAGGCTGCCTGAGTCCCCTAGAAGAGACCCTGATCGCCTGATGTTGGAGGGGAGGGAATTAGGGTAGAAGAGGCCTTCAGGGAGAAAGCTCTGGGAAGCAGTGGTCATTTAAGAGTACAAGGAAGAATTCTGCAGGAGGCACTGATAGAGGCAAAGGGGAAAATCCCCTGGGAGCAGTAGCCCAGGGTGGGCTGCTGAACTGTGTTTGTGGTTTTTTTCCTCATATTTGGACAATAAAACTGTGTCTGGAAAGACTCTCTGGATGTGTCAGTGGGTCCTTTGTAGCCTGGGGACAAGCCAGTACATTACACAGGTCTAGAGAGAAGAAAGGGAACATGAGACACCTAAATGGTGACCCTATGAGGCTTTGCACCAGCATATCTGAATCTTTTTCGTTTTTGTTTTTTCCTTTTTCTGAAGTCACTATTTTCCACCTGGGGCTAGGAGAAAGGGTGAATTTCTGATGAGCTCTAATAATGATCCTAACACTTTCAACTTACCACTCAAAGAGCAGTTTTGAAGATGTTAAAGAGAATATCACAATATTTTATTATAGATGCATAATGCATCTTAGGATACATAAGTTATGGAAGTCACAGTAAGTTACACTGGAAGAAGTATGCATAACTGAACACCCAATTCTCAGAGGTGATAGTTACACTATTGGGAAGGCCATGACTACAAATACTATATGGCAGAGATCAAAAATATTTGGACAAAAGTCATTCATTAAAGCAGGGACACATAATAGATACGTCTGTATCAAGTTATCCTCAGCCACAGCTCATGATGTAGGCTAATATCTGTACATACCTCATATCTTCTAGAGTAGCAAAAAGCTCTAGAAAGAATATCTAAAATACTTAATATCTCTTCTCCAGGCTGCTCAGTGTGCCACTCAGTTTCCAACAAGAGACAAAATAATAAACAATAAATATATATTTTTATGGTAAGCGTACATTTGTGTGCTTCAACGCAAATGATTTTATGGAATTTCATTTTAAGGGAAAATGCCCCATTTTCTTTAAGACTTATTTGGGTGCAAGAATAAACTGCAAGTCATGGCACAGAATCCCAGTGCAGACTTTCCATATGACACCCTAACAGTAAGCTATGCAACACTGCTCCTCTGAAAAAAGCTGCAGAGAATATAGAAAATTAAATTGGTAACCTTGTTTAACACCCAGGTTGGAGTGTTTGTATGACTTTAAGAAACAGCCCTATTTAAGAATTTTTCCAACTCAATAATCTTTAGACACAAACAGTGTTGATTTGCAATTTTATTGAAAGGAAAAAGACTGAACTCAAAATGGTTGCAATAAAGCTTTCCTCTCTAACAGTGACCACTTTAGTGTGCGGCCAATAAATCTTGCTTTCATGTAGAGTCAGAATGAATACATTAAGTCAACAGCAAGTTTTTGTTTGCAATCAGGAAAGACTTCATTGGTATTTTTAAGAATAGGTAGTGATGCTCAAGGACAGCCCACTACATTTTGGCACCTGAGGCGGAGAGCTCAAATGATGCCCACATGCCCCCTCGCTTGGGCCAGAAATTTGAAAGGTCTCAGTTCTGCCTTCTTCCTGTTCTATTCCTCTCATTGTACTGCTCTGCTACCTAGCCCAATAAAGGAGAACAAACAACTTAAAATGCTTTGTTCAAAAATTTGAAGTAACACTTAACTTTCAAATGCCTGAACAGCAACTGTAACTTTTCTTGTCTGCATAGTAACACTGGCATTTTTATCTGTTTGAATAATCAAAGTGGTGCTTTCCATGCCTTTTTGGTTGTAAAGATTTGAACTGCTTCCTGAAGGTCCACACTCTGGGCCAACTCATGCTCTACTGAGATGGTTGCAAGGCCGACCAGCCTCTCCTGTGTCATTGGGGAGCATAGATGTGTTTTTATTAACTTCAGCTTGGAGAAGCTGCATTCTCCACTGTCACCCTTACAAGAAGTGTTAGAAGTATTTGCAGAGCAACAAAAGCATTTGGAAAGAGGGTGGTCATCTTATTTGTGCTCATATATTCCAGAACAGCCTTTGGAGTTGTTCCTGCTGAAATGTATCTTGAAAGGGCTTTCAATTCATCACCTAAATCACTCACATCAATATTGTTCATGTCTTCATGTGTCAACACTGTCTCTAGTACCCTTCATTGCTGGTCTAGGTCTTCTTCAGGTATAGTTAGGAGTTTTGGAATATCATACAACATCCCAAATATACTGCTGTGTTCCTTGAGCTGCATGAAATGTTCAACTCACTGTATTGCACATCTAGCACCTGGTTAAAGAATTCAACTTTGAATTGTTGTTTGGGGTCTCCTGTGGGATTATCCCATGCCTCATAATCAAAATGTCGTCTTCTTCGGTGACTCTTGTATTCTTGAATGGGTGGAAAAATAGCTTCACTGTGAAGTTCCTCTGCCAACTTCTGTGCACTCTTCAGAACATTTTGAAATCCCTCATCTGACCGGTAGGACTGTGCTTTGTCCAGTTGTTCCATTGCTCCAGATATATTAAGGTCAACACCTTGGAGTCTCTTGCTTACAACATTTATTTTAACAGTATGTCATGCCACAACACTAAGCCACACAGAAATTTGAAGTTATCTATGTTTCTGGTGATTCCATTTCCCTCTGCCACTGTTCTTTCACAAACAGTTCGTGTCATAGCATTGTTCTCCATAATGGCAACTACCTTCCCAATTTGGTGTTTGATAGGCTTTATCGCCTTCACTTGACTTTCCCATCATGTGACATTCAGTGGTTTCAGTGTTAGAGAGGATGTTCCCAGATGTTGCTTCAAAATTTGCCATCAATGAGTTGATGCAGAGAAAAATACATAGATGCTTTGAATTACATTAAAAAATTCAACAGCCTCACTAGAAGGTGATGCTGCATCACTGACTACAAAGTGAAGTTTTTCATTTGCTGTGGCCGATGCAGTACAAGGAAGTCCCTCAGGCTACTGCTCAAGCGAGTCCACAGTCCTGGATCATCTAGACTTAAGGAACTAAACTCAGCAGCAGCAGTTTCTTGCGTCTCTACTCTTCTCTGATCTACATTTTTCTACAGGAACGTGCATGGTTACATCCATTTGAGATGGAGATCTGGATGCTGCAGTAGCTGCCAGGTCACCTGCACTCCGACTAACTGGAGGATCAGGCATCTCCTCACCAATCACATCCTCACTAGGACCGAAGGCTCACCGTGAACATTTGTGTCTATGTATCTAGGAGAGCTCCTTCCTGCTTATATAGAAAGCAAAGGAAGCTTTTCTTTCTTTTTCTGAATGCTGCCCCTGAGGGGTGCTTTCTTCTTTCACTCGTGCCTGCTGTTCTGTGCCATCTGTAGTGACTCTCAACACTCAGTTGAAGGGGACAAATAAGCAGGCTGGTAGCAGGGCCTGAGTGAGGGAAGATATCAGCATCTTAAGGGCCTAACTGGTTCCTACTACTTCAGTTGACTGCCTGTTCTCCTTGAGTGGGTTCAGGAAAGCAGCAGGAAACAGAAAGCTCCCTGAGAAGCTGGTGTTAATTAGTCCAGGATCCTGGGGGGTGCTAGAGAGGTACATAAGAGGCTCTTCCTCCTCTCTCACCCTGCAGCTCCTGCTGCTTTCTATTATTCCCTCTCACCTTTTCTCCTGCCTGCCTGTTATGTCTCTTGTGCCCTCCTTCCTCCAGCACAGCACTCCACCATCTCTGTGCATGTAGAGCAGACAGAATACATATGCACCAGCAGCAGACACAATTTTCTACACTCTGAATCATAGGAGCGCCTCCCCGCCACACTCTGGGACCTGAGGTGACCACCTCAGTTTGCCTCATAGTATGGCCAGCCCTGTGATGCTCCCTTGAGGTTACTGCTTTGACAGTGCACTTTTTAAAATGTAGGGTGATAAAGGAAATGTATTCTGCAGATACAGATTTTCCCCATCTTTGGACACTGCTGTCCTGTCCTAACATCAATGCTGCCCCCTCTACTGAGGTGTAGCAAATGTCCAAGGCCTTGAAAGATAACTTCTCAGTGGAGGAGAAATCAGCAACATGGAGTGTGTGATTATTCTAAATGTAACCTTCTGCCCAAGTACGCAAAAGAACTGGAGGGAGTTCTGAGTGGTTAATCATCTCTGATGTCACAACGTTACTGCTCAGGAAGCCACAGGGAGAAGTAACTGTGCACTGAGTAGGGGGAAAATAGCAAGCTTTTCTACTGTTCCTGTTTTCCCAAAATTCCTAAAAATCTAACATAGAAACACAAAATACACATTGAAGATCATTCCAGACATACAGTAATTAGCAGTTGAAATTTAATTCAAATTCTCCATTGTTTACAAAAAGGGTTCTGAAATAAGGTGAGACACTGAAGTAAAGACCCTATAAAACAGAAAAGTCTGATGCAGTGTTAACTATAGTCTTGCTATGGCAAGACCATACTAACATTCAAACATTACATAATCCCTTCAATCCCAGACCATCCCATAGCTCTTCATACTGTTTAGTCTCTGGGCCAGATCCTCATCTGTTGTCGCTCCACTTAGCTCAATGGAATTACACTGATTTCCATCAGCTGAGGGTCTGCCCTAGAACACTCACTCACTACTGGGCGGAACGCAGTAGTTCTTTAGAGACATTAGTCACTGTATCCTGGCTAAGTTCCAAGAGAGCCATTATATTCTGCCTTCCTAAATTCATTGAGTTACTCTTGCAAAAAGCGCCATGCAGTATTTAATGGACAGGAGTGGTCAAGACCTCAGTTCTACATCTCATCAAAATGATGGCCCCTTCAGCAGCAGAGTGCTCCCAAACAGAAGGCTGGGAAATTGGTTCAGAACTGACTCAGAGGACAGCTGCACGTATTAATGAATATGAAGGATGGAATGAGCAGTCCTTTATCAGTACATTAGGTGCAACATGCAGTGCTTAGGCAGTTTTTATTACAATGTGTGGTGGCAGTATGCAAGGACAATGAATACAACTAATAAAGGACAAACAGACTTTATCTTACATGTACATTGTATCAGCAAAGAAAAATGGCTTTCAGCAGTGTCAAAAAAGAAATCAACCTGTCTTTTCCTCTCTTCCATCTGCCAGTGCTAACTCAGCTACACTGAAGCTCAATACCACAGCTATGTATTGATGCCCCCTGTCAATTCATCAGAAAGGGCTGAACCCAGGACTTCTTGATTTAAAAGCATGGCTCTTTATGGCTTGAGCTAAAGTACCAGTTCCCTTAGAGCAGAGACAGAAGCAGCTTCATAAACCTCTGTAAATGGTCTAGCCACCAGAGGAAGACAAAGAGCTAAGACGGGTACAGATGGATAGTTGGAGCTTAGCACAGCTGGTCATCATGGACAAGTTGTCTTCTGCATATGGAATGTCTGCTTAAAAAACAAACACAAACCAAAACAGAAATCAAATACAGCTCCTTACGCACAGAAGCAGAAAGATACAGCGCTAAAACTAGTTTTAAAAAGATAGCCAGAGGAGTGAGGCATGACAAAAGCTAGAACAGTCTGTTTTCTGTCCAATTAACCGACAATCAGGTAGAGAGGAGAAAAAGAAAGTCAAATGACTAGCTGGGAGTTCCTTACCACAACTCCTACTAAATCATCATCTCAATTTCCTGTAATACCTGGGATTTTCTCCCAATATTGTCCCTACTTACTAGCCTGTAACATCTGGAAAGGTTATAACACAAGATGGTGCAGATTAAGGCTCTCCAATAGTGTGGCAATGAGCATGGTATGAGAACCTATATAGACAGACCGAAAGCAAGAGATAGTCCTATTTGAATTGTAAGATGTAGGGGATTTTCAATATTCTTGAGAATGTTAGATCCAGAGTATATGTACGCAGTGGTAGTGATATGAAGGTAAAGAAAATCTAAAAGAAAAGGGTGTAAAATTCAATAGAATCAGCTTTAATGCCCTCTTTTCTATCTACAGTTAATAACTTATGGATTTAGTTGGTTAGTCTAATTCACTAGTTTCTCCTTTTTTATACAAATCAAACTATCAAAGATTTAGAAAATAGAAATATTAACTAAAATAAACATTAGGATGATTCCCTTCTCTCTATGAGAAAAAGGCAAATAAAAACCTCTCTTGTGGTTAGGAGTAACTCCAGGGTTTAGTTACATTTTGATCAGAATTGCATACTTCCTGACAGCTACATCTCTACAGACATGACAATAATATATTTCTTATATCCTGTTCAATTTTGTAACTGATGATACAGTATTTACTGCATATATTTTTGAAGCTTTTATGATATGGGATGACTCCATAAATGATGAATGAGAAATAGAGTAAAATGTTTAATACACTTACATTACTTAGGAATCCAAGTCCCATTTAATTTCAATGAGACCAGGCTCTTAAGCCCCAAAGTGACTTTTTGGAAAATTGAACCTAAACTCCTAAACCACCTAGGCACTTAAAATAAATGAGCCTAGAGCTTAGGTCTTTGCTATAACAATTTCACTACCACAATTGGCGCCCTTGCTAGCAGTTGCTGTGGAAACTTCTAGAAGCAGCCTTTCCAGGACAAGCCTGAGGCATGCAGATGGAGGGCTAGGGATACTGCACTGCCACTGCCAGAGCTGTACCTGTTCAAGAGGTTAAATTAGTGGAGTGGAATTTCTACAGCTGTAATCTGTCACATTCCACAAGCACTACATTATTTTTTTTAAGGGAGGCAAGCATAAGTGAGGGTAGAAAAGAAGAGTAATGTTTTCAGGATGATAGTTGAAGTATAGACCCTGATCCTGCAAAGGCCAAGTGGCCTCAACTTCCATTGATCAGGCCCATAAAAACATACTGTACACAAAGTTTAAATCTGGTAGGATACTGCAGACAATTACCAGTCACAGCAGGTCTAGGAAGATAAAAGACATTTTATGAACTTTTATCACACAGGGGATAAAGCTGAGTGATTGCATATGAAGTAGTTTTAATTCATCCAGCAATGTAGATGTTACCGAATGTCTTAACATCAAGTCCTACCCTTACACAAGTGGCCTAATTTTTTTTTTAAAAGACCATTGCTTTAGCTCTTGCTGCTCAAGGCCCATCTGTGTAAGGAACAGAAGTTATGAGAAGCAGATAAAAAGGAATATTGCCATAGCAAAGGAGGTAGATGAAAAACTGAGATCTGTCTAGGGGCTGATGTGGCTATCCACCAGTTGTTACTAACGGAAGTTAACGTGGAATATATGCCTGGCACAGGCCATATGGGCAAGAAATGTATAATCTTATGCACAGTGTTCTCCCACTAGTAGAGTTACTGTAGCTCTCACCCAAGCTCGCAATCTGAAAGAGATACTAGCTAATTGGAGTAATAGTCTGAACAGCTTTTTAATTATGTATACCAACACACTAGATATCTTGAAGTGAATAATGTTTCCCTCCAGGAATACTCTGTGACCTCTTCAAAACTGCCAAGTCTAAATCTCAATATCTGGTGATTACAAATTGCAATCAGCAGACAGATCAGCTCAGAAATGTTGATAGGTGAGAAAGAGGACCCTAAGCATTGGAGAAAAAACATTGCACAGTTTACACTACAGATGTGCTAGTAACTTCCCTACAGCTTGGCTTAAACTTAAGTTAGGTGTGTGTGTGGGGGGGGTTGTTTTCTGGGTTTTTTGTTTGGTTGTTTTTTCCTTACCATAGCTGAATTCTAAACTTCATAAATCAAACTCCCTATTTTGATCATTTCAGACTAATCTTGCAACTTTCTGAGCAGTGATGCTCTTTTAAAAGTTCTATTTTAGGGCAGGATATGACTGGTAACCTGTATCCAGATGTTTTGTGTATAGAGACATTTGTCCAGATTGTGGTCCATGGCACAGTGAGTCACTATCCCCTTTCTTTTAAGGGACAATGTTGTAATGTCCTGTGTTTGTTTTTTTTTCACCTTGAACAGTACTGTGGAATATATTTGATAATCTAGCTCTGTTCCACTGGGGCTTTATACAAGTATTTCTGCCTGTACATTTTTGGGTAAGTTGTCTTATTTGAAATTAAAGCAATGAAATAAAGAAATGGTAAGCCTTTATTTTCCCATCTATTTGAGCTTTTCAGATGGCTTTTGTCTAGATAACTTTATTTTTAAAGAGCAGAAAGATGGCAGTGCAGATCCTTAGTGGATGTAAATTGTCATCGCTGAGGATTTACCTCTGAGGGTTAGATTATCTCCTGCATCAGAGCACTGCAGGAGAAATCAGGAAGCTGAATATGGCTTTATGATTCTCAAGGTGAACCCTGAGACCACCTACCACAGCTGTGGAGCTGCTCAAAGTTGTGCCACTAACATAGGGTCCTTAATGGACCCCTAAGTCAGTCAGTGATAACTCAGTCCCTTATTTGATCATCTCTACTCTATGTCCAGGGCCGGCTCCCGGCCATAGCGTGCCAAGCGTGTGTTTGGGGCGGCACGCCACAGGGGGCGCTCTGCTGGTTGTTGGGAGGGCGGCAGGTGGTTCCGGTGGAGCTGCCACAGGCTTTTCTGCAGACGGTCCACTGGTACCACGGCTCCGGTGGACCTCCCGCAGACACGCCTGCGGCAGCTCCACCGGAGCCGCAGCAGAGCGCACCCAGTGGCGTGCCCCCATGCTTGAGGTGGCGAAATTGCTAGAGCCGGCCCTGCCTATGTCATGCAGGCAGGGGAGAGTCCATAGTCACAGTCTCAGCAGTGTTATAGCTATGGGAGTAGGGAGTTCTCATCTGACAGGTAATTCTCAGATGGGCACCAGTAGCTAGATTACAAGCCATTTGCACCCCAAAAGGTACAAAGGAGCTGTAACATAGTGGCTCATCTGGCCTTTTATTCCTTATATGGACCACTTGGCAGACTGAAATGTTTCGTACTGAAAAAATAGTTATTGTGCTTTCAAGAAACATTGGGAAGAGGATTTGCATCATTAATTACTCATTATTACTAATAATAATAATTTGGATTCCACTAGTTCCTAGAAGACTCACTCAAGGACACAGGACCCTATTGTACCAAGCGTTGTACAAACACAGGAAAAATAAACAGTCCCTGCCTCAAAGAATTTACAATCTACTTCTGTATTACGTTGTTCTATACTACCAGATACCATGGAATGTCCTTCTGTAAGTAAGGTCTAAAAATTCAGATATTGTGTTACATTATTATTTTGTGAGCTACTACCAGAACCATACATACACAGTGACACATCCCATTTCTGTTCTTTTATTTAGAACGTTCACATGAATGAGGATATTTACAGTTATCACCATGAACTCACAAAGCTATCTGTCCAACTCCATGTAAACCATACTACTATGTCAAGATGATGAAAAACTGCATTGCACACATTTAAAACGTCAAATTATGATGGCAAACTAATTTCAAAGCAAGCCTGAATGGTTTATAATGGTCAAACAATGGTACTGTAAGTCTATTGCTCATAAAGAAAAAACCCATCAAATACCAAAAAATGCACAGTAAAGGAACATTCTTCTAGGAAGTAGATTAACCTTTGAGGTTTGATTGAAATGACCAGTATTCCTATTTTTTGTGCATGTTTTGGTTGTTTGTTGTTGTTTTTTAAATCAAATAAGCAACAGAAGGTCAAAATAGCATTTTTTCCCCTTCAGACTCCTTTATGGAAGGGCACACTAGTCTGGGCCCCTCCTGCCAAGAAAACTGGTTTGCAAAATAAATAAAGTATTATTTATAAGACTTTAATAGATGTGGTGATCAGACTATATTTACTAAGAATTGCGGATTTGTGCCCTGACTGAGGAATGGCATATAGTTGTGCCCTCTCAAGAACAAACCAGGGATCAAATTGTTACTCAGTCACAGTTCAGTCTCTGGTTTACTGTCTTGCTCTGCAGAGGAAATAATCTGCACCAGCTCTTTTCTGGGCATAGCACTGAGCAGGAAATAATCTATCTCAGCTGTGCTAGCTGATGCGTTGGAGAGGCAGAGACAAACCTCCATCTACTTCCTGCCCAGACACTCTCCACCCACTTGCATGGGTCAATAGGGGTTGGTGGGGAGAAAATTCCAGCCTAGCAGAGGTTGCCCGAACTCCATGCTTTGACCCATGATGCCAGCCACCCATGCAGAGGTGTCAGTGGTTACCTCACTTACCCTTGCACCCGTGGGTAAGACAACCCAAAATTTTGTCTTAAATCTCTTTGGTTAATTACTGATATTACAAAGATTAAAGCCTCCTATTTAATTTTCCAAGCAAGGGCCCATGCAAAGTCACAGAGAAGCCGACTCTAGTTTTCCCCACAGTGAAGTCAACACCTCATGATATCCTGAAACTTGGCAGTGGGTTCTGTGGGGGGGGGGGGGGAAATGAAGTGGATATTGCCTACAAACTCTTGAAAGTTGAACCATCACCCACATCCACACACACCCCAAAAAAGTAAACACTAGTGTGTTTGTGGCTTGTGTGCCAGTTTCCTATGCAATGTTTTATAGAGAAAATTGTCCATGAATTTCTACCACTCAGCTCTTCCTGAAGTGCTAATGCATTGAGTCTAGGTAAATTACTGAAGTTCACAGCACTCTTTTCATTTTGTTCCTGTGTTACTCACCAGTAGCTATAAGGTACACAAGAGAAATAAAAGGAACAGAGGAGAGCTTATTGGTAAGGAGATAGCTATAAAAGTTCAGGCAAAGTATTTTTCTCTTCTCCAAAATGCTGTTCAAAGAAGAAAGTGTTCCAAATAATTTGACAAATGGCCTAAAAAAACCCCAAAAAACAAAAAAAAAAACAAAACAAAAACAGCTGCTCCTCGTTTCCCACTGGACAGCTTGTTAAGCTTATTTTTTCCTTGTAAAATGAAGAACAGCTGTAATAATCAAAGTAGCCAAGCTGCCTGAACCTTTAGCAACAACAGGGTAATTTCTTTTTTTTTTCCTGGAGGTATCTCTTCAATGGTTTACTACATGTCCGACTGGCAGAGAGGTTGTTCATTAGCACCTGGGGCCTGGCATAGGGCATTATCTTCTTCCCAAAAGGCCAACAGCAATAAACAGGAAATGAACATAGAAACTTGCACAGCCACACAACAATGACTCAGCTAATGCAATGGCATCAGCTGCAGTGTCAATACTGATGCTCGACAGAACCAAGCTTGCTTTATTTTTTTCCAAGGTACATAAGCCAGGCATGGTTTGTAACTTCCTAACTAGTTCATCAAGACCAAGGCTTTGTATCATATCATCTTTGGAGAGGGCTTGATTTGTAGGTCTTCCCTTTGCTATCTACCATAAAACAGATTCTGACTGCTGGTGGGTGGGCTCAGTTATTGGGGGAAGAGGGTGAAAAGGAACTTTTCTGCTTCCATTTGCACGGGGAGAGAGGAGGGGCAGATGTGAGGAATCTAGTGCCCACTTGTGATAAGTGCCCTGTGAAGGCCAGTATTAGTAGCACCCGCAGCAGTATGGAATGCACAAGGCATGAGATTTCTCTCTGGGGATACATGTAGAGAGTGATTTAACATTCTGCATCTAAAATAATGTAAAAGTGTAGACAAGGTGAACTGGGAACTCCTATTTACCCTTTCCTCTAACAGAGGGATTGGCAACCTTTGACATGCGGCCCGCCAGTGTAAGCACCCTGGTGGTCGGGCTGGTTTGTTTACCTGACGTGTCCACAGGTTCAGCCGATCACGGTTCCCACTGGCTGCGATCGCCGCTTCAGGCCAATGGGGGTGGCAGGAAGCCGCGGCCAGCACACTCTGCAGTCGAGCAGTGATTGGCCAAACCTGCAGACACGGCAGGTAAACAAACTGGCCCGGCCTGCCAGAGTGCTTACCCTGGCGAGCTGCATGCCAAAGGTTGCCAATCCCTGCTCTAACACAAAAATAGAGGGTTCAGAGTGGTAACCGTGTTAGTCTGTATCAACAAAAACAACAAGGAGTCCTTGTGGCACCTTAGAGACTAACAAATTTATTTGAGCGTAAGCTTTCATGGGCTAGAACCCACTTCATCTGATGCATGGAGTGGAAAATACAGGAGTAAGTATAAATACATGAAAGGATGGGAGTTGCCTTACCAAGTGTGAGCTCAGTCTAATGAGACAATTCAATTAACAGCAGGATACCAAGGGAGGAAAAATAGCTTTTGAGGTGGTAATGAGAGTGGCCCATTTTAGACAGTTGACAAGAAGGTGTGAGTAACAGTAGGGGGAAATTAGTATTGGGGGAATTAAGTTTAGGTTTTGTAATGACACAACCACTCCCAATCTTTATTCAGGCCTAATCTGATGGTGTCCAGTTTGCAACTTAATTCCAGTTCTGCAGTTTCACATTGGAGTCTGTTTTTGAAGTTTTTTTGTTGAAGAATTCCCACTTTTAGGTCTGTAAAAGCAGCAAAGAATCCTGTGGCACCTTATAGACTAACAGACGTTTTGGAGCATGAGCTTTCGTGGGTGAATACCCACTTCTTCAGATGCATGTCAGACTTTTAGGTCTGTTATTGAGTGACCAGAGAGAGTGAAGTGTTCTCCTACTTGTTTTTGAATGTTATCATTCCTTATGTCAGATTTGTGTCCATTTATTCTTTTGCATAGAGACTGTCCAGTTTGTCCAATGTACATGGCTGAGGAGCATTGCTGGCACATGATGGCATACATCACATTGGTAGATGTGCAGGTGAACGAGCCCCTAATGGTGTGGCTGATGTGATTAGGTCCTATGTTGGTGTCGCTTGAATAGATATGTGGACAGAGTTGGCACCAGGATTTGTAGCAAGGTTTGGTTCCTGGGTTGGTGTTTTTGTTGTGTGGTGTGTAGTTGCTAGTAAGTATAGGGGGCTGTCTGTAAGCGAGGACTGGCCTGTCTCCCAAGGTCTGTGAGAGTGAGGGATTGTCCTTCAGGATAGATTACTCACACCTTCTTGTCAACTGTCTGAAATGGGCCACTCTCATTACCACTTCAAAAGTTATTTTTCCTTAGACTGACCTTACACTTGGTAAGGCAACTCCCATCCTTTCATGTATTTATACCTGCTCCTGTATTTTCCACTCTATGCATCAGAGGAAGTGGGTTCTAGCTCATGAAAGCTTATGCTCAAATAAATATGTTAGTCTCTAAGGTGCCACAAGGACTCCTTGTTGTTTTTACAAAAACAAAGGGGATTTCTAATGAAACAATGAAAAGTAACAAGGTTTAAAACATATTAAGGGGGGGGGCTAAAGTTGAAGATGCATAACTAACTTACGGAACTCACAGCCAGAACTTATGGCACAGAGTTAAATGTGACTCCAGACAGGATTACACAGTTTTATGAGTATCAAGACTATGATGAAAACATTATAGATAAAATGGCTCACCTCCTGCCCTAGCCTTTCCTACATCAACAATAACACCAGCACTCTCCTTCCAAACCCACACTGCTATTTGCCAAGCCACACAATACTCATTCAACTCTGAATGGCCAGGTCATTTTCAAAACTGAATTTGCATGAACACACAAGTTCTGTATTTAATAAAATCCTTAAAGGTAGCTAACTAAGTGCTCTTATCACAGTAATCCCTTGTCATCGCTCATGCCATTCTCTACTATACTATATTACCTTCACTTGTTGCAACTTCTTTAAAACTAGGTCACAGTCCCACTAGCTATTATGCATGAAAGTTATTTTGCAGACAAAAATAGTCTCATCCAACAGATCAAACATATGGGGGCAAATTAATCCCTCAGGTAACTTCAGTGATATCAATGAAGGTACACCAGGACTACATTTCATAGGTTTGGCTAGAGTTTTCAGAAGAACTCAGCTTTTATTTAGACACCTAAATAAGGGCCGGATTTTCAAAAGACTTCAGTTCCCAACATGATTAGTCTCTTTTGAAAATCTGCTCCTGATTGTGCTAAATTGCATTTTAAGTTTCAACAAAGTTTGACTGGGAGACAAAAAGCAAATATATAATAGAACTCACATTAGACTGGTTTCACTGATGCTTAGAGAAGGCCTAAGCTAGTACATATCCATGCTCATGAGGAATGAATGTGCTTTTCTTAAGAAAAGGAAAAATTGGAACTTCAGCAGAATGCTCGCGTTTAATTTGGTGAATATGAACAACAATAGTTAGGATAGCAGTATATTTTATACAGCAAATCTACTCATCCTTTTAGGTTTATTTGTGTAGACTGAAAGTGGATTGCACCAAAATGCAACATTTTTCCGATTGTTGAGATTGAAGGTTTTATCTTTCTCTGCAGGCTATTTGCATTAATCTATTTCTTTACAAACACAGTACTGTTACATTGTTAAAAGTCCATCTAAAATGAGGCTATACTTAGTATCATAGTAACCAGACAGTTGAGTTATAAATTTTAATTGTTTTTTATACATCGCAGATGCTTGCCTAGAAAAAGGTATAACAAAAGTATGTAATTAAGGAACCTTTTCTGCTGTGAATCTGCAAATTGGGTATGTATTGACAGCAGGAGATGTCTTAGTATTTAGCAGACTTTATCTAGGCACCATATTTATATGAGAATAATGTGGGAGTCAGTTTTCCTAGTTTATTATTTTCCAGTGCAAGAAAGATAAGCCAAAAACCCCATATGACCTACCCTCGCCAGGCGTGAGATATTGTAACATTATACTACATCTTTCTGCAAATATTCTACAACAGCTAAACACATGCTGGAAAATTATACCACATACTCCTAAGTTTTTCTGCCATCTCAGGAACCTGACACAGTATATTTCTAGGTACAAAACACAGACAGCCCACTATATCAGTCTAGAACAGGAGACTTGTATTTTCCCATTTTGGAGAATTAGGAGTTGATCAACCCCTTGTTTAGCAGCATAAAGTATGGGAAACTGCCTCCATCAGCAGCCAGTCTATTCAGGACAGTGCTGAAATGGAGCAAGACAGCTGCAACTGTGTCGCTGCTGGAGGGCCAGAGTAGCCTGAAAAGTGGATGGTATGCCTGGGGTAGGGATATAGCCAGAATAATATGGGGATGATCTGATTCATCACTTGCCCACTGCAGACTCCCCCATGAGATTTCATATGGAACCTGGAAACTGAAATTGTCTTCACCAGTGGAAACCCTCAGGAGGTCAGCAATCCAGATTCCAGTTATCCTCCCAAGTGCACCCTGTGACAAAAGTCGGCACCTTCTTCTCTGAGTGGGTGAGCCTCTTGCACTTGATCTCTTAGGATGCTATGTTCTCCCCCACTGTGCGACATGGTGGGCAATAACACTAGAAGTCCCCTACAAATGAGGTGAAGTGGCAGCTCAGAATGGAAGAGTGGCTATGCAAGTTTTTCTTTCTCCCCATACCAGCTGCTTGCCAAAATCTTTCTGCCAAACAGAAAATGAGGCATGGCCAGGAAGCTGGGGGAGGTCACAATTCTTCCTCTGCTAAGAGAAAACAATTATATTTCACCATGTTTTAACTTAAGAGAATAACCAAACACAAATTCTGTAGTAGGAAACTGTGTGTGTGTATCTGACTGTCTGCAGCGATCACAGAACAAAATGCCTGCTGAAGTCTGCACACAGCGACTTTAATACCCTTACACCTGTTTAATAACACCTTATCACACCACTGACTTCAGTGACACCTACTCATCAGTAAGTCACTACCCAGCGTGAGAAAAGGTATCTCAACCTGGCCCCAAAAGAGTGCTTGGAAATACAAAGGTTGCAGAACAGAGAAAACAAAAGGAATCATAGTTGTATAGCTATATACCCCCACAGGTGCCGGGGGTGGGTGTCAAGAACTGCTTGGAACAGCATTAACCTCTCATTTGCACTGTGGTCTCATTTGATGCCAACTAGGAATGAATGCAGTTGGGACTCAGGTGTCTCACAGATCCCCAGCCTCCTCTCCTTCTCTCAAGCCACAATCCCTGACTCAGGCACACTGCTACTATTCTGCAGAGCTGCAAAAGGAGGAGTTCCAGCAAATTAATTTTAAAAGCTTTAGTCAATTTTTCCCCCTCTCTGCATGTTGATGGTTAGGAAGCGGCTCGTAATTAGCCCTGGGCAGGAAACTATTATTTTTCCTGGAAAAAATAATCACGGAAAACATTTATTTATTTGGGGGGGAGGGGAAATGGGTGGTTTGGTTTATTTTTCCTTTGGTTAAAATGTTCCTTTGTAAATATATATACTGGCACCTTAAAATGGACTTTTTTTTGTTTTAAACCAAAACATTTTTTTTTTGGTTCGGTGTTTTCAAAGAAACTTGAAAATTTTTGATGAAGATACAAACATTTTTTCAAAAAATGTCCATTTCAGGGAAAAGCTATTTTCCATTGAGAAAATGTTTTCATGGACATGTTTTGACCAGCTCTAACCTTATCCAGCTGGGTAACTCTTGGTATGAAGTATTTATGTACTGCATTCATGTTTATAAATTGAGATCTCCTAAAAATAAATAATGTGGAGTCCTTGGGCATATTAGTTGGGAAGACAGCATTTTGCTTCTGCCTAAAAGAAGTGTGACCATGTGCAGTTTCACAGCAGGAGGATTACATCTCCATACCACTCTTCCAAGTTCCAGCATTTGTTCTCAGTGATAAAACCATTTTTCTTCATGTGAGTAGGAGTCAAATAAATCCAAAATTCTAATCCTTTTCCTGGATTAGTTTCAGCATCTATTCTGGAATGGACAGGTTGATGCCTTTACATACTTTCCTCAGTGTTCGGTTGTCTATTTACAATTAAGATCAACACACCATTTCATCCCATTCAAAGAACAGGAATCTCTTTAGTTAAAGTCAGTTCAGATCCTTTGCTTCCTCTTTTTTTTAACTACAAATGAGTTTACTTCACCTGAGCTGCTGGGTTTCTGAGCTGCAAAGGTGAATTTACTGTTGATTCTTTGCCATTATAAAATAAAAAGTGTTTTTATAACTTAATTTGGTTCATAGTTTTTCGGGATGCAGCGGTAGCCAAAGGGAAGATAAAGTAATGCACTATAGGGGATTAACAGAGATATCTGTAATGTGAGCTCCTTCATACTGTTCCATTATGGGATCTCAGCCTTGATTAAATAGGCACTACTTACTCCTGGGGCAAGAGAATAGTTTAGTGACACGCTCATTGAAGCAGGAAAGATTAGTGGCTGTGTTTGTGGGTAGCAGTTTTATGCTGTGAACTACTGTTTCACTGAACGTTTGCTAAGACCCAAATGTGAGCCTGTGTCTACACTGCCACTTTCAGGGCTAAAACTTTAGTTTTTCAGGGGTGTGAAAAAACAACCCTCTACCCCAAGCGACAAAAGTTTTAGCTCTGAAAAGTACCAGTTTAGACAGTGCTTTATCACTGGGAGCCAGGCTCCCAGTGATAAAGCTACTATCCATCATTTGGGATAGTTATTTTTTATCGCTGGGAGAGCTCTACCACAGTGATAAAGCTTGACTACACTGCCCACAGCACACCACAGCCGCAGCCGTGCTGTAATGTGGGCAGCGTAGACATACCCTGCACTCAGACATTTAATGCTATACCTCAGTCACAGAGTCATAGATTCTAAGGCTAGCAGAGATCATTGTGATTATCCAGTCTGACTTCCAGTATAACACAGGCCACAGGACTTCCCAAAAATAACTCCAGAGCATAATTTTTAGAAAAAACCCTCCAATTTTGATTTACAAATAGTCAGTGATAGAGAATCCACCATGACCATTTATAAATTGTTCTAATGGTTAATTACTCTGACCATTAAAAAAGTATGACATTTCTAGTCTCAGTTTGTCTAGCTTCCATTTCCAGCCATTGGATCATGTATACCTTTTCCCGATAGATTGAAGAGCCTGTTATTAAATATTTGTTCCCCAAATATGTAATTATTGACTGTAATCAAGTTACCCCTTAATCTTCTCTTTGTTAAGCTAAATAGATTGAGCTCCTTGAGTCGATTACTATAAGGCATGTTTTGATTCTCATAGCTCGTCTCTGAATCCTCTCCTTTTATCAAAATCCTTCTTGAATTGTGGGAACGAGAAAGGACACAGTATTTCAGCAGCACTAGCACCAGCACGAAATATAGAGGTAAAAAACTTCTTTACTCCTACTCAAGATTCCTGCTTATGTGTCCTAGCATTGCATCAGGTTTTTTGGCCACATTGACACACCAGGAACTCATATTCAGTTGATTATTCACTATGACCACCTCCCACCCTTGCACAAATCTTTTTCAGAGTCATTGCTTCCCAGGATTGAGTCCCCCATTCTGTAAGCATGGCCTACATTCATTGTTCCTAGATCTAGATATTTACATTTAGCCATAGTAAAATGCATATTGTTTGCTTGCACCCAGTTTACCAAGTGATCTAGATCACTCTGTAACAGTGACCGGTCCTCTTCATTATTTATCACTCCCCCAATTTTTGTGTCATCTGCTAAGTTTATCAGTGGCAATTTTATGTTTTCTTCCAAGGTCATTGACAAAGATCAATCCCTGTAGGCCCCCATTGGAAACAGACCTGCTCAATGACAATTCCCCATTTACAGTTATATTTTGAGACCATCAATTAGCCAGTTTTTAAACTGTTTAATGAAATTACAAAATTAACAATGTCCTTGTATTAAAGATTCAGAGATTTTAAGATGAGAAGGCACCATTTGATCAACTAGTCTGAATTCCTTTATAACATAAAGCATAGAACTTCATCCAGTTTATTCTTGTATTAAGCTCAACAATTTATATATTCTTGAATAATGAATGGTATAATGTATATAGTATATTCCTGCAGTAATGTAACGGCACACACTATCATATACAACCAGATAATAGTAACACAACTTCCAGGTTTAGAAATCATCACCCCAAACATAAGAAATTCCAAAACACATGGTTGTCTAGATCATGTTGAACATCTAATCTATTCTATGGTCTGCATTAATAACAGTCTATAATACCAGAACTAGGCTTCACACTTCACAGATCATTAGGCATTCCCCAGGGTAGATCTGAACACAGACTGCATCCTCTGCAGAACCTTTTCTTACCCCAGTTTCCTAAACAGACTTGAGAGGTTAGCCCATTTTTTTTCCTGCTTCCTAAAAGTCAGAAATCAGTTCTCTTTCTCTGGAGTGTCTAAAGTTTGTCCCACGGCGAGGAAGTATAATACTGTGTTTAAGTCACTAGGCTAGGACTTGGAAGATCTAGGCTTATTTCTCAGGACTGCCATCAAACTTCCTATGTGACTTTGGGTAAATCACATAAGCTCTCTGTGACTATCTGTAAAATAGAGATAATAATCCTTCTTTCCACCCAGCTCCATTTGTCTTGTCTTTTTAGAGTGTAAACTCTTAAAGGCAGGGACTGTCACTTACCAAGAGCAGTGCCCAGCACAATTAAAATCTGATCACAGTTGAAATCTATAGACTAGAAATAATAAACAGTAAGCATTAAATCCAGTTGCCCTTTTCCTATTTAAAAGCAAGTTTATTATAGAAAAAGGGGTGAAAATAATGAATTAAAAGGTAGCTGAACACAAACTAGCCGCAGTCTCATAATGGGTTTTCCATTTTGCAAACATTTTTGAGGTATCTAATATTTTTTCTGATTGCAAATCAGGACAAAAAGTTGAAGTATTGAAAATTTTCACAGAACAAAAACCTGAAAAAAAATCAGCTTCAGTCAATTGAAATGTTCTTCTTTGATAATTTTCAAATATGTTGTTTCAGTTTTAACCATTTTATTTTTTAATAGAATTAGCTTAAATTTCAAAACAAAATGTCATGTTAGAACTAAAATTAGATTTTTTTAGTTTTCAAAAATTTAAAATGAAATGTTTTGACAGTTTTGTAATTTTTTTCAAAACAAAAAAGTTGAAAAATTCATTGAAATCAACCCTTTCCAGTGAAAAGTTCAATGCAATAAAATGTCATTTTCCATTGAAAAACATGTTCTGAGGAAATTCCTAACCAGCTCTAGCTAAAACCTTGCTAGGCAAAACCTTTACCTTAAAAAAAAACAAACAAAAATCAGAAAACAAAAAACACATTATCCTTTGCCCAGAACCCCCCAAAAAGGGTTTGTGAATAATCTCTCCGTTAGTCTTTTGCCCAGTTAGTGCCTGGTTTTAAGGGATGTGATTTCTTAGAACAACACCATTTAGATTGGGCTCTTTGTTAGCGGGTTCAGACTGTTCTCACTTTCAGCAGAAGAGAGGAAAAAAAATGTGCTTTTATCCAGCAATAGCCCTGGCATATGGAAATCATATAGAGTTTAAGATAAAACTGTCTTGTAAGTTTAGTGCACCGTATTTCCAGACACAGCTATCTGTCACAGATATGTTAAAGTGTGGTTATAGTCTGAAAAGCGACTATGTACACACATCTCTCCAAGAGATATGTTCCCAAGATGAATTCTGAAACCTATCTGCTTACTTTACTGAAATAAAATATGCCTTGTTCATACTTTTTATTGCAGTTAATGTGACAGGACTAGTGCATCTGAGAATGAGCTGGATTTGATACTGGCTCATACATTACCAAGAGTGGGTAGGAATTTCAAAGAAGCCCAAAGTGCCTTAGAAACAGAAATCCTTGGAGTTGTGCTTCTCTGTCACTTAGAGGCTTTTAAAAATCTCACTCAGTATAGTTAACTGAAATCTCAAATTCCAGAATCTTTATTACTAGGATGATGCACAAGTCACACAGACCTGAGCTTGAATTTGAGGTCTTAGGTTAATGTTCACAGTTTTCAGATTAAGAAAAAAAAAAGAATGAAATGAGATAATCCTGTATACAATTTTGTGTGACAGCAAACCTAGAACCCCACAATGCTATATTCACTGGGGCTCTTTTCAGAGTAGAACCACACTTCAGGCTTCTGTTTTGCAAGAAACTAAGTATATAAAACCACTACATTTCAAAGCCGATTGTTTTCTTTTTTTCTTTTTTTAAATTTTAACTTAATTTCTTAGGTTTCTGGGTGTATCGTTCAACTGTAATATTCTATTGAGAATCCACTTCCACTGCTTAAGTTATTGATACGTGTTGACAAGCTTAATTCCACTTCTAGTAGTAGTAACAGTAGTAATACTATTTTTGTATTACAGTAGTGCCTAGAGTAGCCAACTGAGACTGGGTCCCATGTACTAAGCAATTTACAAACATATACTATAAAACAACACCTTCCCAAAAACATTGCAAGACAGGAAAAGAGTGTGTGTGTTCGGGGGGGGGGGGGGAAATATTATTTTCCCTATTTTACCTACAGGGAACTGAGGCACAGAGAGATTAAATGGCTGCCCCAAAGACATACAGGATGTCTGTGGCAGAGCCAGATAATGAACACAGATCTCCTGTGTTTCATCCCAGGGATGAAACAAAACATACACATCACCATGACCATCTCAGGCAAAAGTCTGAAAAAATGAATAGGCCTATATTAGGGTGACAAGACAGCAAGTGTGAAAAATCGAGATGGAGGTGGGGGGTAATAGGAGCCTATATAAGAAGACGACCCCAAAATCAGGACTGTCCCTAGAAAAGTGGGGACATCTGGTCACCCTAGCCCGTATTCTGTTCTGAAAGTCAACATATTCAGGATTCTACCCAAGGGGAACACATTCCAGAGACAAGGGCCCTCCACTGTAAACCCCTAGCCACCAACTACACAGACATTGAAAACTAAGAATGCTAAAGAAGCAGAAATTTAAACTGTCATGACAGTACATGAGGAGGGAAGCAGTTCCTCAGATTGTAGTGCTTTACAGATATTTATTTATTGATAGTCTTTTCTTTGGTGATCATCACCTTGGTATGTTCATAACTCACAGATATAACTGAGTTTATCCTCATTTTACAGATTGATAAACTGAGGCATGCAGAGGTTAAATGATTTGTCCAAGGTCAGACAAAGAGTCTGCCGTAAAGCTAGAAATTAAACCCAGATCTGCCAAGTGGCTTAATAAAAAGACGACGTCAAGACCCATATCAAAATCCTGAATTGCACCCAGAGTCGAAAAGGAAGATAATGTATTCTTTGGGGCATAGGTGTAATATGGTCGCTATGGTTAGCACTGCTATGTACATGGGCTGCTGAATTCTGCACAAGCAATGGATTGTTAGACATCTTCCATTGTAGCCCTACATACAGCATATTGCAGTAATCTAGCCTGGAGATGACAAAAAACGTGGGTAACTGAAGCGAGGTCTACCTCAGAAAGAAACAATTACAAGGTTTGCACCAAAATGAGATAAGAAAAGGCTCTTCTGACCAGCACTGCAAGGAACTTCAAGAGCTGTCAGGGATCCAGAAATACCCCCAAATCTCACTGGCAAAGCCCCTCAGCGATAGGGGAAGGCACATTCCAGAAGTTACTTTCTACTGTCCCTAACCAGCCAGTATCCTTCCTGATCCTATATAGACTGAAATTCTCTCAACGCGCATACACTCTCTCTCATTCTCTCTCTCTAAAATGATGATAATTCACACTGACTGGGAGACCCATTGGAAATGCTTGAATTTTAGAAACTGGTGAATGAGTGAACTAGCAATAGTAAAAGCAAGATTAACACACTATGGAATGTACATTATCCATCTATTGCAAGCAATGTCTTGTTTTATCAAATTCCATAGGTCCAAGTGCAGTATGTTTTTAAAATAAAATAAAATAATAATAATAATTAATCAGACCTTAGAATCATGAGACCTCACTACAGCATTTCTAGCTTTACACCTCTGCTGAGAAACAGGGAAATGTTTGTATCAATTAAGAAATTGTTCTCTATTATTCTTTTTTTTAAGTGTACTGGTTTATCCAGTCACTGAATTTCTGTTTTTGATATATGCCTTGGTTCCATCTGGCCATGGAATTTATATGATTGGTTCTTTGGTTATTAATGCTCTGTATTGTATTTTGGTTTTATTATATAGAATCTACTGCAGGTGCTTTTTGGAAGGCACCCTATAAGTAGTTTGAATAAAACATTAAAGAAAACGATCTGTAACAGGTATTGCTGCTGTGTAGGGCTTCAAGACCTTCTAATTAGAAAATCTTCTTCTGTGATCAGTAGCTGGATTTATTCCCATTTGCAACACATTAGTCAAAACAGACATAATTTATTAATATACAGGCCTGGCTTAGTTCTTATGCACTATAGTTTGTTCAGAATTACTTCAAATGGAGAGATTCCTTTTAAACTTATTGATTATTGTATTTCCTGAAGTCTGAGATTCTGTCAGTCTTTCATATATTTGGAATATGGCTGGTGCTTTTGACTTTAAATTATATTGCTGTTGAGTCAAAAGTGTATACATTTTGTCCCCCTGACGAATTAATATTCATTACTGAAGGCCAGATATTCTTTGTCCTCAATGTACAGGGGAGTTATGTGCTCATCTTCCGTTAACAGTTAGTGAGATTTGCATGTGCAGTTTTAAGAACATATATAGGTCCCTGAAAATATCTTTTTTCAATGTCATTTAAATAAACTACAAATTATATGTATCAGAATGTAAATATTGGTTTGGCGCCCATGCTGATTTTGGTAAGCCTTCCAGAGAATTATTATTATCTTTAACAGGTATATTGAGAATCTTCTGTGAACCCAGCAATCAGGGAGTAGAAATTATTTTTAAAGAATTGTTTTACTTCACAAAGGCCTCTGTTGGAAGGAGTTTGGTCTGTCTGTTAATCTTAATAGCTTTACTAGTACATTAGAAGCTACATGCTCACAGTTCATGACCAGCATGATGATTAGCACATTCTATAGAATCAATCAAAGTCAAGAAGATAATAAAGATTTGAAGTCTGGGGCACTGACCATCAACTTAAGCCAATTATATCAGGAGAAAATGATAAATAACTAACACAGAGTGAAAATGTCGGGTACCTATTTGTCCATTTCATATAGAGGAAGTATACGAAGAATAACTCAGACCTTCAAGGCTATAACCGTGGCAACATAAAAACAAGGCTACTGCTATCTAGTTCTTCCCTCTGTTGACAAAAATTACACCTTGCACAATATGTCCTTAAGAAAAGTATGAATATTGACACTTAAGATGTACAAAAACCAGATGTAACCATCATATATAACCAAAGAAAACAATTCCTGAAAATTATAGCAATTTAATATGGGAGATGACCACTAAGCTATTAGCAATAAAGAATGAGAAAGGCTGGCTAAGGCAGAAGTAGAGAGGAGTGAAACCATATAATAAAAATCCTGTTTCAGATACCAAGATAAATCCATGTAATTGTTATTTCATTTTCCTAAAATGCTCATTTATATTGACTTATCTGCATCCTGAATACAAGTGACAGTATAGGCAGGGGATTCAAAGGAAAATAAAAATGAATGGCAAATGACAGAACAAAGACGCAACTAACCAAAATCTTCAAAGATTTAATGATAATGACCTGATTTCATTTTCAAGATCCTGGCAGTCCAGCCTGCTGACTGGAGAACGAATCTATTATTAGTGTTAAATAGCTCTTATGCTACTCTAGTGGCTGCATGGAACTGTTAAGTTAAAGCCTCTTTTATCTTTATATTTTAGGGCAATTTAAATGATTTCATAAACTCACTAACTGGAAATTATGATACTCAGAATTCTCTAAATAAATCACCTCAGTTCAAGGGAAACCTAACCTAGGATGTAAAATTTATCCTTATTCAAGTATCAGAGGGGTAGCCGTGTTAGGCTGAACCTGTAAAAGCAGCAAAGAGTCCTGTGGCACCTTATAGACTAACAGACATATTGGAGCATGAGCTTTCATGGGTGAATACCCACTTCGTCGGATGCATCATCGGATGCATGACTCACTTCGTCCATGCATCCAACGAAGTGGGTATTCACCCACGAAAGCTCATGCTCCAATACGTCTGTTAGTCTATAAGGTGCCACAGGACTCTTTGCTGATTATCCTTACTCAAAACATTGATGTTTTAAAACAACCCTATTCTGGAAATAGATTAGAGCAGTGATTGTAAAAGTAGGGGTTTTGTTCGGCATTCGTTTATTTAGTTTTTTTCCCCTCATCTGAGTTTTGCTTGTGATCTTGAAAATTCCTGTCCAAAAAGATTATGAACTAAGAGAGAATTAACTTTCCTTCGGTTAAATACTCCAAACAAATTGAAAGAAATAAAAAGAGGGATTGTCAAAACACAGATCCTACTGTGTATTAAAAAAAAAAGACAGAAGGCAAGGTTGGCAGTGATATTTTGTTCTGTTGCCAAACAGAAACGCATTTGTGCTCTTCTGAAACAAACGGACTCCTGAGAATGCTTCTAATCCTGCTGGCCTAGCTAACTGTATGGTCCAGTGTATCCTAGCCAGCATTAACAGTTGTTTATCTCACTGAAAGAGAAAATCTACCTTCCTTCTACATTCAACTCCAATAACACTGCTCTACAGCCAAAATGCTTCTGAAATAAATGTAATCCAACTTTACTAATTCTGGGTCACTGAGAACAAAAATGATGCTTAAAATTGTTGATTGGTTCTAGTTTTCAAGATATGCTGTTGGGTAAGTATATACAACCCTTGACTTGGGAATGGCGGAGGATAAGTGAGTTATAAAGGGAAGGGATCTCAATTTAAACCAGAAAGGACTAAAATACATCCTTGACTGGATCTATGAATAAATCTATGACTGGGTTTGGACAGTACTTGCTTTTTAGGAAAAACAATGAATGATGCAATCTGAAGCTGGTATTGCATCATACATGCTATGAATTACATCATGTTATTCATAGAAGTAACGGATGATGCAATCATAAGGAAGCTTACATCACTCTGCTGAACAAATTGCCCTATATCAGCTCTAGAAATCATACAGTGTCATGCTCTCTTCTTTGTCAGTGTTTGATTTTGCAAAGGGACACATTTCTGTTTAGCCAAAGTGAGCAGAGCTGCTTCGTACTTGTGTGAACAGTGCAGATAACTTCTGCGATGTTTGTGGTGAAGTGACTTTTGCATCACAAAAGCACAGTATAACCACTATGGTTAAGAAAGCCTATCACCTTTATTTTGGCTGCAAAATTGGAGATCAGGACAAGAGGTAGGCCCCACACATATGCTGCAACACTTGTGCAACAACCGCTGGCGAAGATTTGAACAGGAAAAGGAAATCTATGCCTTTTGCAGTGCCAATGATTTGGAGAGAGCCAACAGATCATCCCAGCAATTGTTACTTCTGTATGGCGCCTCCAGTTGGGAAAGGTGTGTCAAAGAAGAAAAAAGTGGACTGTGCATTATCCAAACATTCCATCAGCTATATGCCCAGTACCCCATGGAGAAGGACTGCCGGTTCCTGATGCACCAGAATCATTCTCACTTGAGTTAGACAAGGAAGAGGAAAAGGATGAAACTTCTGGTCCTGAACCATCAATGTCACAGGACCCACATTTTCTCCCATCCTCCTCCTCTGAACCACACCTCATAACACAAGGTGAACTGAATGACCTTGTCAGGGATTTGGAACTACCCAAGAGTAAGGCAGAGCTGTTGGGCTCCAGACTACAGCAGTGGAATCTCCTGGCAGGCTATCAGGGCAAATGGAGCCCATCAATGCTTGCAGACTGTTGATGGACAGTGACAAAAGATGCTCCATTTAATGAATACAAGAGACAAGCCAAGAAGTGCTGAGTAGACACTGAATAGGACTAAACTATGTACAGAATAGTTTTTTGCCTTTTGTTTCATAATGAATTTTATTTATATAACCCTTTTGCTGATTTTTAAAGTTTTACATAAACAGGACAGGTGAAATGTTATCATGTAAAGCAACCATAAACACATGAAAAGACCTAGGTTTACAATTTATGATTAAAACTCTACTATTTACACAATATACATAGACATAAAATGTAAAAACTTAAATATCTTAGAAACAGTAGCCAATCAGTTGTTTTAATTGTCATATTTGAATTCAGCACATCAAAATACATAATAAATATCACATTTTATCTCTGAAGCAGACGACTTCTCAAAAATTGTAGACCAGTGTAATTTAAGGGCTTAACTACACAACTAGTTACCGCATTTAAAGCCAGGATGTGAATCTACTGCACACCAGCTTCCCACATAGTAAGATCCCATGTGGACACTGCTACAGTGCAGGGAAAGTCCTGGAGAGAAGCTCAGCATACCACTCTTTGAAACATTAAAATTTCCAGCTGCACTCAGGGACTTTCCCTACATTGTAGGAGTATCCACGTGGGATGTTCCTGTGTGGCAAGCTGGTGCGCTGTAGAATCACATTCTGCTGTGTAGGCAAGCCCTTAGACTTAGCCAACATGACAGAGGGTGGGAAACAGGGGGAAGAAGCTGTGCTTTGGCCTGATTCTGCACTTATTGAGATCCAGATCTGGATAAAATGAGATAAAACTGAATTTAGTAGGATTAGGCCCGTTGTTTTTTTAGGATTCAGTCCTACGAGATGATGAGCACACTTATTTTCTTTGCAATCAGTAAGAGCTGTAAGTGTTCAGCACCTCTCCAGATCTGACACTTTTTGCCGTCATGGAATTACCAATACCCTGTGTAAGGACATATTAGGGACTGAACTGTCTCTCCAAGTCACAATTTTGTCCCTAGTTTCCTCCTTATTCCAAGAGAGAAAGAATCCGTGTTAGCCCTTTACCTAGGGCGAACTACTTCGTCTTCCATGACAACTCTGCTATGTTGGCTGGTATACTGTGAGGACTGAGCTAAGGCTCTGCCAATCTCCAACCCTGCCTGCCTGTCTTCACTGGATAGGAGGAGAAGTAGAGGCCTCTCGTGGTACGTCTACACAGCAAGCAGGATCTGTGGAAGTGAGTTTCAGAGCCCAGGGCTACGGATTCAGACTTGCAGGGCTATGATGCTAAAACTAGGTGTGTAGATGTTCAGACTGGAGTTTCGATTCTGAATCACACACCCTTCCCTAGGCTTCAAAGCCTGAACTCCAGCCTGAACCCAAACATCTACACAGCTAGTTAAAGTGCCATAGTACGATCCTGAATCTGTAGGCCTGGGCTCTGAGACTCACTGCCACAGGATCCTGCTTGCTGTGTAGACATACTGTGGGAGAGTGGTGTCTGCCATACAGGTTATTCCATACAGGGGAATAACAGGGGCAACTCACACTCTCCCATGTGCCTGTGTGAACACATACTGCAGGTCACTATTGAGTCCTTTGAAACTGTTGGTTGTTTGTATTGCCAGATATTTATAATTCAATGAATGTTCTCTATGAGACGTGTGTCCAACTTGTCCATTTTTAATTCTCAGTTTCTGTTTCCATCTAGTATCTTTCTAACCTTTTTACTATAGGTCTGTGCCCTCCAAGGGTCTGCCCACACAAATATGTTGAAAAATGCTTCTAATATATATTTGGTGATGGAAAGCAATAAAAGCATCACTGGCTGACACACAATCCTTAAGGGTTAAAAAAAATCAATGCTTCCTTGTGAGGGGATATCTGCATTTGAAAATGTCATCAGAAATAGGATCAGGAAATAAAATAATTAAGCTCCTCCAACCTTGTTCAAGCAAATGCTGCTTCTTCACAAGAGTAGCCACAATGAAGTTAATAGTTTTACTCATGAGAGTAAAGGTGCTGGATCAGGTCCCTATGGTCTGCAGTTTAAAATCATTAAAACCAATAGAAGCAACCAGCACCTTTGAAAATCAGACCCAATGTCTAGAAATTAACAATTATATTTCTTCCTGGCCGAAAGATGTGCTCTGTCGGTATCCATTTCTGTTGGCTTCTTTCAGCTACAGATTTCAACACAAGAAGTGCTGCTGTTTTGCCCCTTAAAAATTTTATTCATATTAACCAGTGGTGCTCTTGCACCCACAATTTCAGCGAGACTACTCATGTGAAGAAAGGCTGAAGGGTTAGGCCATACATCTGTAAAAGGAAAAGCTTAGGATATGCATGCACCGACAAAAAATGGTATAACCCCAGATTTATCTGGAGTTTTAGGTCTTGGGCTTCTACCTTCCAACCAATCTGTGTGTCTGCCTATCTATACAAGATTTTTCTAAGGTGCTTCTCACTGTGATACCTAGGAGCCTGAGGTTTACATCTACAGCAGTTTCCAGTTACACTGGTTGTGTGACCAACCACACAGAACTGACAAAAGAGAGAGAGTTTTGAGTTGAATGTGGAGACTTTTCTACCATATAGAAGGTCCAAATAATGTTTAATTATTCTGTAACTGCTCAGTGTGGCTTTTACTAGGCTTTCTGTAGGACTCATATTGGGCTAGTCCATGGCCCTTTGGAAACAATGGGAGTCTTTCCATTCATTTCTGTTCTGACCCATAGTTATATTTGTATTTGCTTGTCTTTTATTTTATTTTCTATACAACTGTCAATAAAATATTCCCTCGTTAAAGACAGGTGAGCATCTGAACTATTAGCTGGACTCAGTATTAGCTTATGGAGTTTTTGGGGCTTGACTGCAATACTTACTCACACTGAATTAAAGCTACACATGAAGTAATATCACTAGACTTGGCTCATTTGCCTGGAATTTGTCTTTGATTTGCCAAAGACCAATCTGGGTAATGTTAGAGCAGAGGCAATGGGTTATGAGACTGAGAGGATGGGACATTCTGGGCATTGAATGAACTGCCTCATGGAGCTGCACCGTTCCAAAGGGAGCATCGAGAAGCATTTATCCACTGAGCTTTCAAGTGTGCAGGTTTAGTAAATCCATTACTACACTCTTTTTATAGGGGACCCTATCCTCCCCATACCTGGCTCCATGGGCTGGTGCATGCAGAGAAACATGGCACTTCTGTTGTATTCATCACTTTAGGTATTCAACAAAGTTCCCCAAGTCTCACTCCTCCAAAATCTTGAGCTGCTCTGCTCCTTCCTTGATCTGTGAGCCACTGGATTTAGAATGAGGCATTTGTACATTCAGTAGACTATTCCTTGGCACACCTTCAGAGAATGATGATCCCCCTCTGAATATTGTATGCTTTTTTCCATCAGGCTGAATGGAAAATTCCCTAAAGGAAATGAACCAATTACGATACAAGCCAAAAGCAATTTACCAATGCAGAGATTCCCTGGGAAAAGCAGATTGGACTGTTTCTGCTGATTATTCCCCTTTGAAACTGCAGTTGTGGAGAGTAAACATGTTTTCCCTGAAGTGCATTTATAATCTCAGTTCTCAGTGTCTAGCAATGACGTGCATAAAGTGCAATGTACAAGCAGCCAGAGCTTCAGCAAAGATGAAGTCAGAGGTTCCCTACTTTCATGAAGCTGCCTAAAGTACACTAATATCTAAGCACAGTTCATTTTTCCTAAAGCTTCACAGTACAATTTTACTCAGTTTTCCTTCCAATCACTTTGGTCATGTTCCCCTTGCCTATCACTACCACTCCATTTTATTTATTGTGGGGTTCAGAGTGCATGTGTTAGAGTTAAGGACAAAATAAGGAACAATGGAAATGCACAGAAACTGAGGAATTAGGGTTTTCCCCTGCATTCTGAAGAAGCTTTTTTTTTTATTTCATGGAAAGGACATTTCTGGCCCTTCTGCTTAAAAAGAGAACAGTCACAGTAAAGCCTAACTCGAAGTAGTAATGCTTTGTAAAGTCTTCAGCCTGACAAATTGAAATAATAGCACTAAGGGAGGTGTAAAATGACCTTAGTCATTTGAAAGGGATGTTATCAGAAATTTCTCCATACTTTCCATCATGCTCACTGCAGATTGGAATAGGCTATGTGTCCAAAACAATACATAGCTGACATTTTATTACAGAAACTTTATTATTTAATGTAGGTGTGGGAATTAATCTCTCTCGTCCCCCTAAAATCTGTGCCTCAGCAATTCAGATCGACCACAAATTGGTAGCAACTAAAGGCTATTCCAGTCTGATGTTCATTGTAGCCTATATTGATCTCAGTACTGCACCCAGTGTACTAGGTTTCCACAACCCAACCAACAGTTAGCATTATTAGCACTCTCATCAGAATGGTTATGGACATTATAGACACAGATATGGAATTACCTCTTTAATCTAGAAGCGATCCATCCACTCGTTATTCAGCTACATTGATAGGACAGTGAACGACAGCTTGTGCTGCTGCTTGTTATGTAGTTGAGTGAACACTCACTGTTCAAGGAGCTTTCAAGACATCTGCTTTATTCTGTGTCCCTTTCCAACTCACTGGGTATAACAAGAGCTTCACAGCACCCTGCACAGACTCTCTGTTTGGGAAGCTCAGCCTTTGAAGGCACAGTCCCCAATATTACATTTGACTTCAGTGGGGACTACCTGTATGAGCAAGTGCTCAAGAACATTAACAACTGCATAATCGGGCTCTTAATGTTGTTTACTTTAAGGTGCAGGTTAGAAATGAATTTAGAGTACATCAGATGAAGCAATATTCTTTACCATGGAAGTATTTGTTCGGTATAAAACATTTTTTTATTCCTTAATTGCATCCCTGACCCAAAAACAAAGAAACAGAACATCTTCATTAGAAAAGGGCATTTAAAAAAATAGGATGTTAATTTCATGTTGCATAGAATTCTACAGGTTTGTGAGAAACTCAGTATTTTTTTTTTGGCCAAAATTGTCTGTGAATTTCTATTGCTCATTTAGTCACTGCTCAGTTTAACAAGTTAATTCATATTTTAAATTATTCTTCTTCTGACTAAATTATCTGTCGTTACATTATCAGAATAAAGCCTTGTGCAATAAGTAGAAAAGAAAAGGAGGAAATAATCCTTGCTGGTACATCACAAATTTTGGAAGGAAACCATCAGATTACAGTAGAAAAATCACAGATTCCTACTAAATCTAGCAAGGAGCTCTATATGACACAGGCAAGTGTGCAGTCAGGTCTGTAATACATAGCTGTAATGTTCTAAACAATCCAAGAAAGAATTACCTTTACATCTGCTTTCCCAATTTCCCAATCACTCTTTCCATCCCTGGCATATCTCTTGTCTCCTTTTGTTTGGTTTTATATCCCTCTTCCCTGCCTGCTGATTTGCATAAGTAACACTGTGTATTATGTGAGTATACAATAATAAAGCACAAACTTGAATAAAAAGTTAAAAATGTTGTTAAGGAATTTCAACACAGATATTGCTGTACAATATCAGTACAGCAATCCAGCTAATTTAGAGGCCAGCACACTTCTTCAGAATCAGTCCAGGTGCTTTTCTGCACAGCTCTGCCTGTAGCTTAATTGTAGTAAATTCCACAAAAAAACAAAAGATTCTCCAACTGAAGTAGTTAAATTTGTCCATGGCATGTGGGGAACTTCCTATTGGAAAGTATAGGGCATATCATTCTGCAGTGCAGAAAATGACAACTGTATATACTCGTTCATAAGCAAATTTTTTTAGTAAAAAAGGGAAGTACCAGAGAAGGGGGTCGGCTTATGAACGGGAATAGAAAAGGAGAGGTGGGACACAGCCCCACCCCCAACAGAGGGAGCAAGAAGAGGCAGCACAGCCAGAAGAAGAGAGGTGGGGACAGAGTCTGCTTCTGGCCACACTGCTCTCCTCTCAGCCTCTGAAGCAACTGCAGCTCCGGTTGGCAGGCTGCAGTTGTGCCGCTCAGCCCTGCCCCCCAGAGCAGGCTGCAGCCGTGCAGCCCGGCCCAGCCCGCTGGAACATGCTGCAGCTGTGCCACCTGGTCTGGCCCGCTGGAGCAGGCTGCGGCTGCACTGCCCAGCCTGCCGGAGCAGTGTCAGCCAGGCCAGAGACATCCTTCCCTGGCCCTTCCCAGATAAGGTGGGAAAGGATGGGATGGGGAGAATGTGGGGGTCCCGGGCTAAGCGTGGTCATAGAGATTACTCCCCTGACCCCCAGCTTCTCCCTCGCCAAAATTTCCCCACTAGTTGCTGTCTGGTTCATCAGGGTAAGCAGCTGGCGCGCCAGGACACCTTGTTTACTTAGGTTTACTTCCGTGCCTACGGACACTTGCGGTAAACAAACCATCTCGGCCTGCCAGGAGCTTATCCTGATAGCCCAGGAGCCAAAGTTTGCTGACCCTTGAATTATAGGGTCGGCTTATGAACGGGTCATAAAAATTTTCCATTTTTACTTATCCATCTTGGGGGGGTCAGCTTATAAACAAACTTATGATCAAGTATATAGGGTACTTTTTAGTGGCACAATCTATAACATTAGTTGTAATACTGTATTGTTCTCTGGTTCCCGTAACCAATGGGAATACAGAGAATTATATGTGTGCTAGCTTCCAGCCCTGTCCTATTGTTGAAGAAGTTGAAAGCACTCTGTATTTTTGCAGAATCAGATCACTTGCTGATGTACACACACACACCCCTGATCCTTAGTTAATGGACTAAAATATAACAACTAGCCAAGCACAAATACTGTTCTTCCCTACTTCATGTACCTGTTTTATTTTCACTGGCTGTTATACTCTCTGAAAGCTAAATAAGGAGGTAGTAGAAATTACATCTTTTTCTTTCAGAAATGTGCCTGTTCTGCTTAGGTTAGGAACCTTCTATAAAAAATGCAAACAAAATTAGGAATATCAGCATAGAATCTTGGTGTTTGTACCTGTAGAATTTAGAATGTATGGGTCTAGAGATTTTGATAGGTGTTTTAGCCAGAGCATGACTTTCTAAAATGTAGCAAGTTATGTAGTTTGGGAACCCGGTGGATGATGAAAATTAAAGTAATGGAAGCTCAAGGAAGTTAGATCATATTGTGATCTGAGACTTATCTAGACAAACGTGCCTAGACAGAACATCTAAAATCGATCTATTTTCTGACATGAGAAAGATTTGTTTGAAAACCATCAAACTTGTCCAATGACAACTGGAAATTCTTAGTCAATGAATATTCTTGAGTTCAATTGTATAACACTGTTTTCAGGCAATAGTTATCAGACAGCCACAAAATGCTCCCACAGAGCTCCCCGATTCAGCACAGCCATCAAGCTTATAGCACTAGTCATAGTAAAATTCCATTCTTCTTGGTATTTGACACTTCAGTGTTCTATCATTTTGTCCTGCTTTTAATAATTCTGTATTTTTGTGGGCATTTAGGGCATGATCCTGCTCCCATTCAAGTCAATGGCAAAACTTCCACTGGTTTTAACGGTACAGGATCATGTCTTTACTCGCTAGCATTTTACTGTTTCTGTAAATATGCATTAAATGGCTTTATTTAAAGATCAACAACAAGAGAAAATGAATGATCTCTTTTTATTCTGAACACGATTGTAATAGAAAATACTACCCTGAAATACAAAAATGTGGAAATTAATTATTTAACTGAGTTTTTATTTATTCTAAATTCTCACTGCATCTCCGGAGGCTGCTAAAGCAAAAATATTCCATGGAAAAGAGAACACAATTTTAGTCATAGCATATTTTTTCTGCTTTTGGAAAACAAAAATCATATGTTGTGCTCTCCTCCTGGTCAAACACCATCAACAATACATTTTTGAACAGTAGTTCAAATATATCACAGAATGCAGGTTTCTAGCAGCTGAACACTTTTACTATGATTATTTTATTCATATGTATTTATATGAGCATCTAGTCAGTAGTCAGCTTTAGGCTGTTGCTGATTCAGGGTGACCAAATGAGAATTCTAAAATATCGGGACCGCCACAGGGGAAACGCCTTTTCAATTGTTACACTCACCCATCGGGGTCTTCAGCGGCACTTCGGCAGAAGGTCCTTGAGTCACTGAGGGTAATAAACCTTGCTGCCAAAGAAAGAACTACCCCCTAACCGAACAAACTGCTCAATATCGGGACGTCTGGTCACCCTATGCTGATTAGACAATAACTGAGTAGAGCAGTTCTTGGATAAGGATGTGGGATTTGTCTCTAGAGATCAAATGGGTCACTTTCCATATTGGCTGGTGGGGCTCTAGACTGCAGAGACAGGAAGTGAGCTGCTGCCTGCCTCAGTTTGTTCTGTCCCTGCAGTGCAGAAACCTACCTTCCAAAATAGAGGTTGACTTTTAGTCTCTGGTCCTACATGCTAGCAGGACTCTGGCCAGAAATGAACTTCACAAGGAACACTTCAAACTATTTGCCCTGAATCACTCCACCTATTCCATCACTGCTGTGTTATAAGGGCTGTGCCAGCCAGCAATGCTCCCACAACCTCCTCAATAAGAAAGGTTCCAGCATAGAAGGGAATCATGCACACAATAATTCATTCTCTCAGCCCATTTCATCCCCGCCTCAGCCATCATCAGCAAGCCCCTGGAGAGCCTTTTGGGGCTGATGTGGATGTGATGACATGAAGGCAGCTGACACCACCTCCCTTTAATCCTGGACAGGGTAGGGTCACATTCCTTCAGGAAATACAGAGTGTTGTCAGGCAGGAGGAGAACAATTAGGCACCAAATACCTTTATCTGTGATAGTCCATAGAAAATCAATAGGGATTAAAAACAACCTTTATTTAAAAAAAAAGTCTCCAATATTTTACAGTATATCCCCATATTTAACATGGGGTCTGAACAACTTATTAAGGGGGTGGTGGTCTTATAAGGAAATCTTACTGTTAGGTTTTTTATCTAGGGAATTGATATTCACAGGGTGCTGTTTCCTGTTGATCAGCAGCAGCAATTTAATGTTCTACCCCTCTGTTTTCCCTGCCTGCACATTTCTTGAGGGGAGTAGGCATGGTATTGAAATATACACGAATCCTGCTCTCTGAGGGATGGAGTAATGTAAATACACCCACGAACTTAAACAAATATGACAAGTCTGATTACAGATTTGCCAGACTTGACAATGTTTCTGTAATGATGGCTCGGAGGAGGAGGGGAAAGAAAAAAAACACAAAAAAACCTTCTCAGTTTCTTGTAGTCCTAAAGATGGTTGGACATAGTACATTCTCTATGACCTTATTGAAAGGATTAAACTAAAATACACTTCTTTCATTTTGTTACCAAGATAATGTTGGTTCACTGTTGACTAATAGAAAATAATACAAATAAAACACATTCTTTCAGATTTTATATTATTGGCTTTGATGGCTGGCTCTTAAAATGCAATATATATCGAGTGCTAATATTCTGTTGAGATGGACTACTTTATCAGTGCACATTTCTGAATCACATTTTATTACAAAATGTTTTTAATTCCTCTTTATGCTGCAGGAGATCCTATAGCAAAATTGACCTGCAACACAGTGCCCTCTGGTGCATGCACAAAGAAAATGAAAATAGGGAAGGTGTTTTAAGATACAAAATGTATCAGCTTCAAAATTCTAAAAAAACCTATTACAAGTTACCAGTATTTTGATTGAACACACAGGCAAATAAATAAATAACCTTTTCCCTTTCTCTAATACACTGCTTCCTGTTTACAAAAGAGCTGGAAACTGCCACAGAAAAATCTGTGCAGAACAGGTACCTGTGTAAACCATTTTATGGGCTTAAGTGCAGATGGGGGGCTGCATTATGGGAGAAGCTGACAGATGGCCTGTACTGTATTTGTTGAAGCCTCCTTCCCTTGGCTGGTGGAGAACTGTTTGTCTATATCCAGAACATTAAAAGAGAAAAATGTCCCTTTTGTCAGACTTCCCTCCTTTTCCCTTTGTTTCATGGGCCCCCTTTTCCCCCCTTCTTTCTCTTTACCCATAGGCTCTCTACCATCCCATTGTATTCTTCCTTCTACTTCCCATTTCTTTTTTAAAGATAATATATTTGTTAATGTACGTCTTGAATTGTTTACCTTGTCATAGTGACAAGAAGGATGTAGTTCTGAATTGACTCAGCAGAACAGAGGACTGGCAGGCTGCAGACAATCAGCAAAAGCAATTCTGCAATGAAACCTGCATTTTAAAAACAGGCCTCTAATTTTGGGTGCCTCTGTTTTTGTCTATTCAACCATACTCAGCTCAACCAAATGCTTGAATTCAGAAGGGCTGAGCATCCACAGCTCCAGTCAATAGCAGCTAAGGGTGCTCCACATTGTGGAAAATCAGGTCCTAAGGAATGAAGACTCCAAAATTAAAAGCTGCTTTTGAAACCATGGACCTACCTATATTTAAAATCTTTGAGTCATTTTAAGCTACCGATACTGAGGCTGAGTGAAATCCTGGCCCCACTGAAGTCAATGATTTGTCATTATATTCAAACAAAGGAACTACTTGAGAAGCAAGTTACTATTCTGGGTGAACAAGGGTGCTCTGATCTGTCCCTCAGCAATTAGGGAAGAGAAATTAATGTCTAAGGATATTATTGGGAGTTAACCTTACTTTGGAGGAAAGCCCAGGAATTTCAGGAACAGATGGTTGCTGTCAATTATTTCCAGATCAACTTTATCAATCACCAAAATCTCTTAAAACAAGACAAAAAACAGCATAAGCAAGCATTCCCTTAATATATAATACAAAAATGGCACTACCTATATTCCAGCAATTAATTTGTCCATGAATTTGTTCCCACGTCTGACACTTTCCCTTAAAAAACAAACAAGCTCTTATTATGTATGTATAACTTCTAAGGATGAAATCTCTGTAATTGCCTTCCGTTTGCATCATACCTGTAAATCTTGTATCTTGTGCTAAATCCCTGTCGACTTCTGTCCACAAAATCTGTGTATTCCTGTGAGCGATGGAAGGGTCCCTTATCAGAGAGGAGCCAGTTGAAGGAGCTTGTGGCATGCTGATCTGAAACGGCAGCAACCGCTAAAACCCAGCAATGAAGACTCAGTGCTATCCACTCCCATAGAGCCATCAGAGAGAACAATTCAGCACCAGCACTGCATCGCCATATCATGCTTCCACTGTGGGCTTAGAGTCTTCATTCTCTTAGCTTTCCCTCAACACCTAGACAAAATAGACAATTAGATAAGTACACGCTAGTCATTCCTTGGAAGCAGATACAAGATTCCTTTCTTTCATCTTAAAGAGACAGTGGCCTCTATTTTTACTACATTTTCTATTAGCATAAACCCACTAGGCTAGTTAACAGCACACAGTTTAATTTCTCAGTATTCTGTGCTATTTCCTTGTTGCATGGAAACTTTTAACGGTTTCTTAAAACCCTACAAATAAGCAAAGGAGGAGTTATTACCTCTTAACACTGGCATACAACGTTCCAATAACACATATGTATAAAAGATAGGAAGACTGCTTTAGTGTACAGAACAATGGAGGGATTCAGGAAACCTGGATTCAATTATTGGTTCCAGCAAAGACTTTCAGTGTGACCATGGAAAAGTTATTTAATCTTTGTGTGCCTCAGTTCCTCATCTGTGAAACAGGAAAATATCTCCCTTACTCACAGGGTCTTTGTAAGGATAAAAATCTATTGATGATTGTGAGGGCCTCATAGATACTATGGTGCTGAGGGCCGTAAAGGTACTTAGATTGATTAAAACAATGTAGTTGTTAGTCTCAGTTCATTTTGAATCAGCATGGAATTGAATAAAGTCTGGTTCTGTGAATCTTTTTTTCTAGTGGATGCATTTATAAAGAAAAATGTCCTTTTTATTCGTATTTAAATACGACAGCAGCCGTTATAATCATTTTTACAAAGGCCACTGCTGTGAACTTTTTATCTTGGCTGGGAGTATTATGGTTGACACCAACACCTTTATCTACAAACAGTTCCTAAATGAAGTCTATTTTCATATAAAATAGATGTATTGCGGTTACACATTTTCTAATTATTAGTCCATTATAAAAGAGGTGCTGTAGCTGAATAAAGATGTGCCATGCACTTATTCTAGACAGTACATTAATTACTCCAGAAAGTCCTGGGTATAGATCATAAACACATCAGCTGCAGGAAGCCAACTAGCTCGAGCATAGAGCACTAGTAGATTTGACCCAAGGAGCCTCTATAGTCTGAGGATATAAGCATCATCCTATTCACGTAACCAAAGGAACAGTTAAGGTTTATTATCTTTTTCTAAGGCATGAATATGGCTATTGACCATTTTGGTCCTGAGCCTGCAAACACACATATGCTTAACTTTAAGCACATGAGTAATTTCACTGAAGTAAATGAGACTATTTGCATGTTTCAAATTAAGCAATTGCAGAAGATTCGTGGTCACCAAATGCAGACTGCATTATAAATCCTTTTTCCTTTAGAATTCAGGAAGCTTTAGTTTCACACGTGGATGTTTACATACTCAAAAGCTTTCAGTTTCTGTGTGCTGAACATACGTTTATGCACAGAACACGAAGACACGGCAGTTTTTTCCCCAGATTTGATTTTTCTCTGCCACAATTGGAAATCTATTAAACATACTGTTCTGCGAATTGCATGACAAATCAGAAGGAAACGGAAGTGACACTGAAAAACTAAAGTTTATAGCAATGCAATCTTGACCCTCCTACCCTGCAAAAGCTGCTATGGCCATTTGGTTACTAAATGTTTTCCTGTTAACTCTCAGTCCCAATTTAGGCTAAGCAAAGAAGCCATGACAGCAATATTCTACCAAGAAGAGTAATTTTAGCAGAGACAACCTGGCCTCCCTGTCCCCACAAAGCTGAATTATAATAAAACTCCCCAGTGGGCAGTGAAGAACAAAACTATGTTGCATAGGCAGCTATGTTCCCTTCATCTGGAGGCCTAGGACAGTCTCCCATCATACACAGCAGCAAATAGGAGTAGGAGAACTCTGATTTGTACAGCTAAATTCCCCTGACAATTTGCTACTAACAGTTAATATATTGAGTCCTTTTAAATTACCTTTTTATGGAAAAATAATGTTTTAAATTGCAAGAACGAAAGACAAGAAGTTTACTCTTCTGGGTGCTTCTTTCAGACCATTAAATTGTAATGATGACTGATTGAGTTGCTTTATGGTTTAAAAAGGGTAGATTTAATGTTAGAACACTGATTACTTATGTACTTGTAGCATTTTCCTATATTATTTCCTTAATATACTCTTGAATAAGTGCGGTAAAGGATCCTACTGTAACTTGCTACAATGCTACATCTAATAGGTTATAATAAATCAAAAAGCTGCATAATGGTACTGAAGAGCCTGGTATAGTCTATGAAGCAAATAATCCACTTTTTTTTAAAAGGTATCTATATTTTAGTCTAAAACAAGAGTTTAAATATGTATTTACTCCTTACAGACACTGTAGTCTCATAGAAACTATTGAGTACACAATATATGTTTTTAAAATTGTATATTTACAAATTGTGTACATCTCACATTGCATCTATCTAGCAGCTTATATGGTCTGGTCCAGGAACCATAGTATTTTACTATATCCAAATCATTAGCATATTTATCTTCAAAACATCCCTATAAGGTAAAAGAGGACTAACCATGTTTTACAGCTGAACTGAAAAATAAAGAGACTAAGGGTATGTTTACACTACCCGCTGTATTGGCGGGCAGTGATCGATCCAGCGGGGGTCAATTTATTGCGTCTAGTCTAGACACAATAAACCGACCCCTGAGCGCTCTCCCATCAACTCCTGTACTCCACCGCCACAAGAGGCACAGGCAGAGTCGACGGGGGAGCGGCAGCAGTCGACTCACAACAGTGAAGACACCGCAGTGAGTTGGTTTAAATATGTCAACTTCAGCTATGTTATTCATGTAGCTGAAGTTGTGTAACTTAGATCGATCTCCCTGCCCCCCTTAGTGTAGACCAAGGCTAAGGGTAAGATTTTTAAAGAAATCTTAGGGATAATTTCCATTGAAAGTTGACTCCCTCGGACAGCTTTGAAAATCTCAGCCTAAGTGATTGTCCCAAGGTTGTGCAGTGAGTCTGTGATGTGAACCCCAATCTCCAACTCTTCATCCAGTGCCTTAACCACAAGACCATTATTCCTCATGGTCATTTGCTTTAGTTACCTTTTCTTTATTAGGAAGGGATGACACTGAGGGAGAGAAATGTTGCTGTTAGAAATAAAACACACGCACACAGAAAAAAAACGGTCAAAGACTGTTCTAGGACTGATAGAGCACACAAAGCCCATAGTCTGAATCCCAGCCAGAGAGCTTCACCAGAGTGTTCCATGAGGCATTAAGTTTAATGTGGAACTCCTGTTGACTTGGGGTGTGGGATGTGAAGACAGGGACATGTGCTGGAAAATAGGGATCGTGGATTTTAAACTAGAGGAGGACACTGATGCAACCAAGCAAGAATGACAATATTGCCTTTCAAAAGTGCTGCCTCAGAATGGGATGACTGAAATGAGCACAGATATTTTTTGCAAAATTATTTGATCCATGACTTAAGGGTTCTGTTCTTCCACCTCTTACAGATGCTGAGCACATAAAAAAAGTTCTCATCTTTCTCTCTTCTAGCTTTTGTATGGTAAGGTATCATTCACGGCACATGATAGGCCAAACTCCTCCCTGGTATAAATCCAGTGACCTCCTTGGTATTACCTGGGGATGAATTTGACTCAGTATCTTCTTGGAATATGAAAGCTTGATACTCAGCTTGTGTAAATTCATAGAATATTACGGTTGGAAGGGACCACAGGAGGCCATCTAATCCAATCCCCTGCTCAAAGAAGGAACAATCCCCAGGCAGATTTTTGCCCCAGATCCCTAAATGGCCCCTTAAGGATTGAGCTCACAATCCTGGATTTAGCAAGTCAATGATCAAACCACTGAGCCATCCCTGTGGAATACCATGGGAGACCATATCAAAAGCTTTGCTAAAATCAAGATATATCACATCTACCCCTTTCCTCATTTCCACAAAACCAGTTATCTCATCATAGAAGGCAATCAGGTTGGTCAGGCATGACTTGCCCTTGGTGAAACCATGTTGACTGTTCCTCAGCACCTCCTTCTCCTCCAAGTGCTTCAAAATGGATTTCTTAAGGACCTGCTCCATGATTTTGAAGGATATGGAGCAATGCTAATTTAAACTAGCTGAGAATCTGACCCCAACCCAGGCAGAACAGGTATTGCCACCAACACAAACTTTATTAGTTCCAGTTATCATAGATAACATAGGTATTCCCCTTTGTCAGTTGAAGAACATTTTGTTTTTAAAGGTATTGAGTTCATATAATTATATCATACTATCATGAAAACCCACTAGGAAACTAAATAATACCCCAGACAGAATAAAATAGAAGTGTCTTCTTCGGCCCATAAAGCACTCTTTCGCTTACAGAACACAAATTGCTAATTCGTGTGTGATGAGGATAGAGTATACAGAAGAAGCATGGAGATATCTCAGCTATGTAATTAAGATGTGGGCTGCTTTGCGCAGGAACATCTTAAGCAGCATGTTCAAGAAAAAACAAATTACACCAACTTAAATCCTCACAAGAAAGAAAGAATGTAAAGTCACCTTAAGCCAAAATTCATGGTATCCTTAATGAAACATGGTATCCTTGACTTCTTGGTAAGGTGGGCTGTGCATGTTAAAAGTATTCTATAAAAGAGGTATGTCTATAGATAGATAGTCTGTCATCTACTGGTGAATAAGAATGTGTAGCCTTACATAATACATTCAATAAAGTTGTTTTTTATTAACCATAAATGACTTCCTGTGTGCAGTTCTTAACAGTGGGAGCAAAGTGTCCTAGTGAGTTGCACTAGCATGTCTTTTAGAACTGTGGAAAAATGGAATGTAATGATAGACTACATACAGTAACTCTTCACTTAAAGTCATCCTGGTTAACATTGTTTCATTGCTGATCAATTAGAGAACATGCCTGTTTAATGTCGTACAATGCTCACTTATAACGTTGTTTGGCAGCCACCTGCTTTGTCCACTGCTTGCAGGAAGAGCAGCCCATTGGAGCTAGTGGTAGGGGCTTGGGACCAGAGTGGACTGGCAGCCCCCCATAAGCTCCCTGCTCCCCTAAGTTCCCTGTTTGGCAGCTGCCCAGCATGCTATCAATTGCAGGCAATTCAGCTGTGCCTCCCCGCACTGCCTTGTGCTGCTCCTGCCCTCTGCCTTGGAGCTGCTCCTGGGAGCCTCCTGCTTGCTGTGCAGGGGGAAAAGAGGGGCCAACCTCAGGGTGTCTCCCTCCCCCCTATTCCTGCCCCTCGCTTACCCCTTCTCCATATACAGCAGGGTGGGGACAGAACGGGACTCAGGATGGAGAGAGCTTGCTGGCTGCAGCTGCTGTCTCAACTTTCTGATTTTTTTAAAGGCAATGTACTTAGAGTGGGGTCAGCATACTTAAAGGGGCAATGTGCATCTCTCTTTCTCTCCCACACCAGGGTGTGTCTCTCTGTCTGCCATGCTGTCTCCCCTCCCTCCATTCGTGCCACCTTGTAGAGTGTGAGGCTACGTTAATGACGTGTTAACCCTTAAAGCTCAGCTGAATGCTAGCTCATCATTTAGCAGTTAGGCATTCCCTGGGAAATATCCCACCCTCTTACCTGACCACCTCAACCAAGCTTCACAATCATCACTGTGAAGCTTGTGTATTAAATGGTTTGTTTAAAACTTATAGTGTGGGTGTATAGTTTTTTTGTCTGGTGAAAAAAGTTTCCCTTAGAACCTAACCTCCCCATTTACACTAATTATTTCAAGGAAATTGTATTCGCTTAACATCGTTTTGCATAAAGTAGCATTTTTCAGGAACATAACTACATTAAGAAAGGAGTTACTGTATGTTTTCCCCCTTGCCCCTCTCTCTTTTTAGCTAATAAATCTATCTATCAGCCTCTACATCCTTGGCTCCCTCCCTGTGAAAACATGAAACAACATATGTGACATGCCTGTCACCAGAGCAGAAAGGAGTGCCACCTCTCACAGGAGGGAAGGAGGAGGAGGAGGAGGAGCAGCGGCGGCCCAGGCAATCTAAGGAACTCTCACCTGCCCACCCACCAGAACTCCACACAGGAGAGAGTTAATACTCCCAGAGCTTTGAGTTGTCTTAACTCTCCCTTACATCTACACTGCAGTTGCTACTTTGCAGCCAAAGAGAGACCCAATGAATGGCAAGGAAAGGAAAAAGGTTTCTCTGCTGGGGGAGAAGAAGTGATCAGGCCCTTTGTTTCCTCTATGGTTAAATGAAAATAAAACATTGTCCTACTCATATATATTCATATAAATGTGGCATGTCAAAGGACAAATATATAATTTAGCAGGAAATATAATTCCCATCACTGCACAAATATTAGAAAATTGTAATGTTTCCAAGCTCGAGTTTCTGCTTCAGTAGCCAGTAATGGAGGAATCCTAGTTCCTTCAGATCTAACCAAAAGAGAGAGATACCGCAAACCGGAATATTCACAGTCAGATGGGTAAACAAACAACTAATTATCCCTTTGGAAATTAGATGGTCAGAGTGAAGCCACTTATCCATAAGTATTGTGTTAACCCCACTGGCTGCCCAAAGGTCTCCGTGATTTCAATTTCAGATATTATCATTATGTATTTGTATTACACTAGCATCTAGAGATCCCAGTCACAGGTCAGGGCCTCATACGTACCTATATACATGAAATGAAAATAGCCTGCCCCTCTCTCAAAGAGGTTACAGTTCAAGCACTGACCAGTCAGGATCATTTCTAACTATCTTAAATCTGAAAGTGGATTTTTGTACTGTTGAGGAAAGAAACAATAAATATGGTGCAGTCTTTCCAAAAGATAACCAAAGCACATAACACTAGGGCTCTGGCTTTACTCCCATTTAAGTCTATGGGAATTTTACCATTGATGTCAATAGAGCAGGATCTTTATGTGTTTCAAATTTGGGACAATGGTAAGTGTCCGTTGTTATGTTCTTAATAACACGCAATCTCAAGAGTCATTGCACACAAAGCAGTAAAGCTCACTTCATCTGAGAGAGTAACATAGGGCCAGACCTCCAAAGATATTCAAACAACTAAAAATGCACCTAGGCACCTCCTGGGATTTTCAAAAGTAACTAAGCAAGTTAGGTGCCTAGCTGTCAATGATTTAAAAGCTACTATGTGCATATCTGCATCTTTATGTCTCTAAACAGCTTTAAAAAAATCTGTCCCACGCTGTCCGACATTAGCAAAACACAAGCCATGAGTTCAACTAGTTATTGCCTAATAAAAGAATAGAGAACTATGAGATTTCCTTGCAACATGATAAACAAAGTCCCTCACCAAAGACTCTAACGTAAATTAAGTTGTCATGGGATAAAAGGGAAGATCCTTTCATGGATTGAGAACTGGTTAAAAGACAGAGAACAAAGGGTAGAAATAAATGGTGAATTTTCAGAATGTGGAGAAGTAACTAATGGTGTTCTGCGAGGGTCAGTCCTATGACCAATCCTATTCAACTCATTCATAAATGATCTGGAGAAAGGGGTAAACGGTGAGGTGGCAAAGTTTGCAGACAATACTTGTCATAACATTTTTTCCCAGATCTGGACCTTAGCGTCCAAAATATGGGTGTTAGCATGAAAACCTCCAAGCTTAGTTATCAGCTTGGACCTGATAACGCTGCCACCAGCCAGGGATTTATACAGTGCCTAGCTCACTGTGGTCTCCCCAAAACCTTCCCTGGGGGACCCCCAGACTCAGATGCCTTGAGTCCTACAACAAAGGGAAATAACCCCCTGTCATAACCTATTCCCAGATTTGGACCTTAGCGTCCAAAGTATGGGGACTAGCATGAAAACCTCCAAGCTTAGTTACCAGCTTGGACCTGGTAAAGCTGCCACCACCCAAAAAATTAGAGTGTTTTGGGGCACTCTGGTCCCCCCAAAAACCTTCCCTGGGGACCCCAAGACCCAAATTCCTAGAGTCTTACCACAAAGGGGAATAAACCATTTCCCCCCCCTTCTCCCTTGCAGGTGTTCCCTCCCTGGGTTCCTGGAGAGATACACAGAAGCAAGCTCCGTGAATCTAAACAGAGGGACTCCACCCTCTCTATTTCCAGTCCTGGAAACACAAGGAGAGAGAGCCAATCTCTCCCCCACCCCCCTCCTTCACCCAGAGGGAATGCAAAGTCAGGCTAGTAAATCTAACACACACAGATTTCCCCCTGACTTCTTCCTCCCACCAATTCCCTGGTGAGCACAGACTCAGTTCCCTGGAGTTCCCCACTAAAGAAAAACTCCAACAGGTCTTAAAAAGAAAGCTTTATGTAAAAAGAAAGAAAAATACATAAAAATGGTCTCTCTGTATTAAAGTGACAATACAGGGTCAATTGCTTAAAAGAATATGAATAAACAGCCTTATTCAAAAAGAATACAATTCAAAACACTCCAGCAACTACACACATGTAAATACGAAAAAAAAACCCAATCTCTTTGTACTTACAACTGGGAAACAGGAGATTAGAAAGGCAGGAAACAGAAATCCTCTCATAGCCCAGAGAGAGACAGGCACAAGACCAAGAACAAAGGACTCAGACACAAACTTCCCTCCACCCAGATTTGAAAAAGTCTTGTTTCCTGACTGGTCCTCTGGTCAGGTGTTTCAGGTTACTTCTTTCCAGGTGAAAGAGACATTAACCCTTAGCTATCTGTTTATGACACCCCCTCCCCTTGTTTCCTGGTTACTTCCTCCCAGGCCCCCCTCCCTGGATGACCCTAGGAGATTCCCTGCTTCCAGTCCTGGAAACACAAGTACCGAGAGAGCTAATCTCTCTTCCCCCTTACCCAGAGGATATGCAAAGTCAGGCTTAGTAAATCTAACACAAAGAGATTTTCCCCCTGACTTCTTCCTCACACCAATTCCCTGGTGAGCTGCAGACTCAATTCCCTGGAGTCCCCACTAAAGAAAAACTCCAACAGGTCTTAAAAAGAAAGCTTTATAAAAAGAAAGAAAAATATATTAAAAATAGTCTCTGTATAAGGTGAAAATATACAGGGTCAATTGCTTAAGAAAAAAAAGTGAATAAACAGCCTTATCCAAAAAGAATACAATTCAAAACACTCCAGCAATTACACACATGTAAATACAAAAAAAAAAATATAAACCTATTGTCTTTTTATCTTTGTACTTACAACTTGGAAACAGAAGATTAGAAAGGCAGAAGATAGAAAAATCACTCTCAGAGCCGAGAGGGTACAGACCCAAGACAAAGAACTCACACCCAAAACTTCCTTCCATCCAGATTTGAAAAAGTCATGTTTCCTGACTGGTCCTCTGGTCAGGTGTTTCAGGTTACTCCTTTCCAGGTGAAAGAGACATTAACCCTTAGCTATCTGTTTATGACAATACTAAACTGCTCAAGATAGTTAAGACCAAAGCAGACTGTGAAGAACTTCAAAGTGATCTCACAAAACTAAGTGATTGAGCAACAAAATGGCAAACGAAATTTAATGTGGATAAATGTAAAGTAATGCACGCTGGAAAAAATAACCCCAACTATACATACAATATGATGGGGGCTAATTTAACTACAACTAATCAGGAAAGAGATCTTGGGAGTCATTGTGGCTAGTTCTCTGAAGGAATCATTAAAAAAGGGATAGAGACTAAGATGGAGAATATTTTATTGCCCTTATATAAATCCATGGTACTCCCACATCTTGAATACTGCGTACAGATGTGGTCTCCTCATCTCAAAAAAGATATACTGGCATTAGAAAAAGTTCAGAGAAGAGCAACTAAAATGATTAGGGCTTTGGAACAGATCCCATATGAGGAGAGATTAAAGAGGCTAGGACTTTTCAGCTTGGAAAAGAGGAGACTAAGGGGGGATATGACAGAAGTATATAAAATTATGAGTGATGTGGAGAAAGTGAATAAGAAAAAGTGATATACTTGTTCCCATAATATAAGAACTAGGGGACACCAAAGGAAATTAATAGGCAGCAGGTTTATAACAAATAAAAGGAAGTTCTTCTTCACATAGCGCACAGTCATCCTGTGGAACTCCTTGCCTGAGGAGGTTGTGAAGGCTAGGACAATAACAGAGATTAAAAGACAACTAGATAAATTCATGGAGGTTAAGTCCATTAATGGCTATTAGCCAGAGTGGGTAAGGAATGGTGTTCCTAACCTCGGTTTGTCAGAGGGTGGAGAAGGATGGCAGGAGAGAGATCACTGGATCATTACCTGTTAGGTTCACTCCCCCTGGGCACCTGGCATTGGCCACTGTCAGCAGACAGGATACTGGGCTGGATGGACATTTGGTCTGACCCAGTATGGCCATTCTTATGTTCTTATGGATTGGGTCAGAATTCTTTATAGATTGTGAAGAAGGGTCATTAATGAATGAGTAACAAATAGGACAAGATAAACTCCTAGCATGCACCATACACCATCCAATGTTATGGGAATTTTGGCCCTTGACTTCAATGTTTATTTGTTGCTTGAAGGAAAGCAGTAGTAAACTCTTTCCCAAAGCTGAATTTTTGCAGGACTGCAAAAAGGAGCCTATGCTTGCTACAGTCAAAGGCATGATATTGTGCTTTGTGTAAGCAGATGTTTGGAGGGGGGTGGAGTATAGACTCTATGCACTCAGAGAGCAAAGAAGAAGTTAATGAGGACCAGGAGAAGCAGGAGATAGCTACCTGAAAGCTCTGCTATAATTTCAGAGCACAGGGTTCTGTGGAAAGGGAAGCTCTGCCTGAGAGCAGCTTTCCTGACTGAAGGACACTAAGGGCAGGTCTAGTGTAGACACGATAAATCGATCCCCACTTGCTCAGCCATTGACCCTGGAACTCCACCACTGCTGACAGGTGGAAGGGGAATCAATGGGGGAGCAGCAGCAGTCGCCCCTGCACCATGGGGATGCGAGGTAAGTCGATCTAAAATATGCAACTTCAGCTACGGGAATAGCGGAACTGAAGTTGACGTATGTTAGATCGATCCGCCCTCCCCCCCACTGTAGACCAAGGCTAAGTATGTCTGGGCCAGAAGTAAGAGGCACTTAGGATGGATAAAACATGACTGCAGACAGTTGTTTTTACTGGGGCTGGCTGCAGCCAATCATTCTCTTTCATTTGGACAGAGCTACAATAAATCCGAGCTTAGGGACGGCTGTTACATGAGACTCTTGAAATTGACACACACTTTGTGTGGGGAAAACCACTTATAACCCATGAAGAAAGAAAATGTATCTTACCCATGCGACACTAACATAAATTCTTGGTGATGTTTCTAAAAGGGACAGAGGTTGCTGAGGGTGGCAGTGGGTTGCCAGAGGAAGTTTTCCACAGGCAGGTTTGGGCACTCAAAAGACTTTTGTCTAGTACATTAAACCTTCTGTTTTCAAAAGCATTGAACATTGGTCTTACCATTGAAACCATCAGGAGTTTTACCATTGACCTTCACAGCAGCAGAGTGTAGGCCAATGGGGAGCACTTTTGAAAAGCTCTCCCTCCAGTCACTTTCACCTTGCAGAGTCTCAGCAGTATGGAAGCCTGTAGTTTGACACACAGGATGGCAGGACATGGTCAGATATCTCTTAGGAATTCTGGTGTCAGTGTCCTTTTTTATTATTATTTCCAGTGTGTCTGTCTCTGACCCATAAAAGAGGGAGAGTTTCAGAAGAATTAATCATCAGGGGGTATCCATATTAGTCTGTATCCACAAAAGCAACGAGGAGTCCGGTGGCACCTTAAAGCCTAACAGATTTATTTGGGCATAAGTTTTCATGGGTAAAAAACCCACAAAATACATGCCATGCATCTGAAGTAGTGGGTTTTTTACCCAAGAAAGCTTATGCCAAAATAAATCTGTTAGTCTTTAAGAAGAATTAATGTGGTTAAATTTATCAGACCAGCTAGACTTTGCAAAAGCTTTATGCTGCAAACTCTAAAATAGCATGGGCTGCCTCCATGTCCTGATGCCGTACCTGATTATATACTTTTTATAACTAAATGTGTTTTCTTTTATAGCAGGTCCTTAATGGACCAATATTCTCCCTTTGTCTTCGCTCTAAAAGCCCAATCTAAACAGGTTAGGGCCCCTTTAAATTATGACCCAAGAGGTCAGAGAACATGAGTTGATAGAAACTTTGGGTTTTCCATACCAGGTGATCCCATTGTTCTATTACCTGTTGTTCATTGCCTCTAGCCGTGAGCCAGAGCTAAACCGTCAAGGGACAACCCTGACTGCTGCAGCCATCATCTGGTTTGTCTGGATTATAAGCAGGGCCGGCTCCAGGCACCAGTTCAGCAAGCAGGTGCTTGGGGCGGCACACTGGGCTCTTTGGCAGCAAGGAAGGAAGGACGGACCTGCCGCCGAAGAAAAAAGGGGCACGGTGGAGTTGCGGCCGATTGCAGATTTTTTTTTTCCCCCCGCCGCTTGGGGCGGCAAAAACCCTGGAGGCGGCCCTGATTTTAAGATTTTATTACTGTGGCTTAAAATATATAGTGTTTCTATCCCTAGAGAGAATTTAACTCCAGAGGACCCCTGGGAGTGCTTAATAGAATGCATCTGTGTGTTTTTTATTGTACCTGTATACCACCAGTGCCGATCACTTTAGCTCCTCTCCTTATATAATACCTGTCTGGCATATCAAAGTTGATTTTCTCTTAATCCCTGATATTTGTAAAAGAGCTAATTTACCTTTTGCCACCCACATCTTAATGTGTAAGGTAGAACCCAAATCACAAGCACCTTCATACTCTTTTAGCATTTTTAATCTACGTTCATCCTCTTGCGCTCGTTGGTCTTTATGTATTTTAGCTGATGACAGATGCAGGGTGCCCAAGTTACAATTTTAGTTATTTTCCTATTTTAGTGGAGGAGACTGTTGCTCTGTGGAGTGTATAGTGTCAAAGGAATCAGTTTCCTGCTTGATCTTTTCTGTATGTTAATACTCCAAATAAAGGAGAGATGCTGGAAGTGAATGGGAAGAGTGAGACTTGGGGGTGGCCCAAGATTGTTTCTTCTTGTGTTTTGTCTCTTCCAGAGAGGGAAACAATCCACAATTGGTAAATCAGCCTTAGAAAAGTGTGGGCTGGAGAAATCTAATCCACCTAATCTGTCTGGAGTAGATGGAGTTGACAGGTATTTCTCTTGTCCTGAGAGAACTGAGAAAATCCTGAGCACTGTTAGAGTAGGATGAATGATCCACTGGGTAGGGTAATAACCTAGGACTGCATTCAAATCCCTGTTCTGCCACAGACTTCCTCTCCGACCTCAAGTGAGTCTCTCTGTGCCTTAATGTCCCCATTTTACAGGTAGGAACTAACCCTTCTCCATCTCCCAGTGGTGTTGTGAATCTCTCAGACACTACAGAAATAGCTGCTGATTAGGTATCTATGCTAAATAGGAAAATTCACTTATTCAACCCAGTGTCTCAGGTCTTAACCTTTAAATTGGAAATAATACTTTCCTACCTCATACCGATGTTGGAGAATAAAATCCCTTATTGATGTGAAGCTCTTAAATACTACAGTAATGACTATCTAAGCATCTGATAGCTAGAACAGTTAAATTATGGGAAAACTATATGTCCACATTAAAGGGAATGTGTATACTAACCAAAAGTCTTTTTTGTCATATTTGCCAGTGTCATGTTGAAACTGAGCCAGCATATATCTTACTATCAGATCTGGAGCTATACAGCATGCTGCAAGTCAGAAAGCCCTGTGGATCTGTATTTATACAAATTCCAAGAGGCATAAAAGACATGCCCGATTAAATCTCTATTTAGCTTTCCATGCTCACAAGGGCACCGGGGATGTTGCTTGTAAAAAAGCAATTCTTTATGCCTCGGGTGTTTAAGCGATGTGAGAACCTTTCTGAAGTTATGACCCTTTTGCATGGAGTGAAAAGGTTTTGATATCAAATGCAGGTGGAGTGGGTCTACTGGATCTCACAGAAATTGTCGTCATCTCAACTGTGTATGTACACTAGGCATTGTGAGGTGTATGAAATTATATCCATACTTCAGAGTTTAGTGCTTGGTCCCTAATGTAAAATCCTTCTCACCCTGCTCTCTTGTAGAAACACTTGAAAAGGACTAGATCTGGACATTTATGCAATGGCCCCGCATAGTATGCAGTCATGCTGCAAGAGGAGGTGAACCAACAAAGATTGTGACAGAGGCAATCACAAGTTCTCTCCCCTCAGGCTTCTCCATGTGAACAGGCTGGGAAGAGTAATCTGTGCTACACCTTAAAAATCAGGAAGATTGCTCCTGGTGGTGCACCAGCCTGGCTCTGCACAAGGAGTGCTACTGCAGAGCTCTTTGTGCAGCTAGAGAAGAGCAGAGGAAAATGCTTCATGGCAACTCTGTGCACTTGCCCAAGGACATTTACAAACTGGCTGTAGACAGGCCCCTTGTCGCTCACCATACAAATTAGCTGGAGACCACTCTTTAATCACACTAGTGCCCTTCTCTTTCCCTGTCTCTGCCCGCCACCACCTATATACAGTTCAGTATCAATCAGGTAGCCCCTTGGGGAACAGCTTGCTCTTCCAGCTAGCTGGGAGCAACAGGCCCTCACTTCATTTTCCTGTTCCTCCTCTTCTACTTCCTTCCTGCTAGCTTTATAGGCCTTCCTCAATCAAGCTCACAGATGATTCTCTTTTAGCACTTTAATCAGCCACATCTTGTCAGTGCCAATCACTTCCCCTTACTGGGAGCTGAGCTAGCAGGCTCTGAGCTAACAGGGGCTGGGTCAGTGCCTTTTGGCCAGCACTTTGTTACACACACACACACACACACACACACACACACACACACACCCTTTAAGAGCGGCAACCCTGGGCTCCTTCGACTTTTTGGCCCCTCGGCCCTTCCGCTGCTCCCCCCGAGGGAGAGTTCTCTGGGGAAGCCTTCCTACTCAGGGCGGGGATCTTGCCAGCCATTACCTTGGCTGGTCTCTCCATCCCTCTCCCACAGAAGGAGCTTTTCTCTGGGAATGGCGCACCCCACCACCCCCATCTCTGCCTCTGCTCGTTACACCAGTCACAGTGTAGCAGGCCCCCTATCCCCAGCTCCCCCTGTGGGTCTTGCTGGGGTTTGGGGGTTATTTCGGCTTCTAGCAGGATCTCACATGACTCAGTTTCCCCCAGCTCTCCTTGTGGCTTGGGGCCTTCCTGTCCCCCTGACAGGGTCAGCGTTCATCCCACCGAAGGGTGGGATCTTCTGTGCCTCAGTTTCCTTCATTCATCCCAGTACATCTGGGGCTTCTTCCTCAGAAAGTGGGATCAGGGGGGTGTTCCCCTGCTCCTCTTCCTTCCCCAGAGGGAGGGGTCTAGACTGACCAGCTCCCCCATATATGCTTCCTGCGAATCTCCCCGCTCTGGACTTTGCTGTCTAGAAGTTTTCTCTCAGTTCCCAGAACTAGGCACATCCTCCCACCATGGGGTTCTCTTTCTCTGGGGATCCACTCCCCCTCTCAGGGTACCCTGTCTCATGCCCAAGAGTGGGGCTCAGTCCCAGCCTAACACTACCGGACGTGGTAGTTTCTCCAGGATCTCTACCTGTTTCCACCTGAAGTAACCCTTTGCTTCTAGGGGGACCTGGGCTACTGGGCAGGAATTCCTGTCCCCATGTATACATTCAAGGGCCATCCTTTCCCACAGAATGAGCCAATGTGGCTTAACCAGCGCCTTTCGCACCAGTGTGCAACTCAAGGCGGTGTCGACCACAGCCATTTGGGGTCCCCGCCCCACCTTCACAATAGTGGATGCCCCCAGCCCCTGCTTCCGTCCCACCCATTCAGTCCAAGCACAAAAGTCGGCCCAGCCACATTCCATGTCTGGGCAGTCTTGCTTAATGTGCGCTGGCTTCCCACACTGCCAGCACGATAGGTGAGTGTGCCTTGGGATCTCTCCTTTCTTCTGCTTGCCTCTCCTGGGGAAAGAATCTCTGGGCTCCCACCCCAGTTCTCTGTCTTTCCATTGCCGGTCTTCCCCCGGGGTCCCTCAACCTGTATATACTCCTCAGTTACCTGGACCGCCTCTTCGACGGTGCCTGGCTGGTGTCTTCTCACCCAGGTGCACACCATGTCCGGGAGGCTTTGAAAGAACTGCTCCAGTATGAGGGAGTCCATTATCTCCTCCAGGGTACACGTGTCAGGCCTCAACCAGCATGTGGCCCAGTCCCTTAACCTCTGGGTGAGGGCCTGTGGTCGCACAGCAGATGTGCACTGGGCCGACTGGAGCTTCTGCCTATACCTTTCTGCTGATAAGCCTACTCAGTCCAAAATGGCTACTCTCATGGCCTCACAGTTCTGAGCAGCTTCCTCCCCCAAAGCCACATAGGCCACTTGCGCCTCACCAGTTAAATAAGGGGCTAGTCAGAGGGCCCAGGTTGCCCTGTCCCATCCGGCCCCCACAGCTACCCTCTCAAAAGTTCCCAGGAAGGTGTTGGGATCATCTGCCGGTCTCATTTTACAGAGTCCTCAGCCCAGCAACAGGGCCCCCTCCCCTGTCCCAGGACTCACCAGCCATTGTAAGAGTTGCCAGTGTATATTGCTTTGCTCCCAGATAAAGTCCTGCAGGCTTTTCTGTTGCTCAGCCTGCCATACCAAAGCAGCCTGTCTTTCTGCTTGGTGTGCCTGCTGGAAAGTCTGCAGGGCTTGCTGGGTCTGTTACTGTTGCTCTATGAGCCATTTCAGGGTCTCCTCCATTGCCAGGCCACCAACCGTGCTCATTGGCATCAGATCCCTGACAAGCCTGCACTTGTAGATGGGCCCCTCATCGCTCATGGTACAAATTAGCTGGAGACCACTCTTTATCACACCAGTGCCCTTTTCTTTCCCTGTCTTTTCCCCCCCACCACCTATATACAGCTATATACAGTTCAGTATCAATCAGCTAGCCCCATAGGGAACAGCTTGCTCTTCCAACTAGCTGGGAACAACAGGCCTTCACTCTTCACTCTCCTGTTTCTTCTCTCCTACTTCCTTCCTGCTAGCTTTATAGGCCTTCCTCCATCAAGCTCACAGGTGATTCTCTTTTTCGCTTTAATCAGCCACACTCTGTCAGTTCCAATCACTTCCCCTTACTGGGAGCTGAGCTAGCAGGTTTGAGCTAACAGGGGCTGGATCAGTGCCTTTTAGCCAGCACCCTGTTACCCTGGCCCACACAGTTTAATTAAAACTTCAAATGATATTGGGATGTTTATAATAGAAATAGCACTATGTCTCTTGAGAAAAGAGAATGCTAGGAACCTATCCTACAGGACAGCAGCAGCAGACCCAGTATTTCATCAGATCTAAAGGCACACTAAACCAATGGCATCAAATGCAGACTTATATGTAGCCAATGTTCGTGTGATAGATATTGCAACCCCAGGCAGTATCTTAGGGGATCATTGTATTCAATTTATACATGGGTTATGCAGGATTATTTCTACTTTATGACAGTAGTGATTACACTTGGGACTGCAAACAACTGCAAAAAAGCACCATCTCCTGGGGTGTTTGCATATACTGGTTCAGGCTGGGTTTTCCAGAGACTCAGTGAAAGGATTTTTGGCATAAAAAGGGTGAGCTGGAACTGATACAGACCTTTTTTTTCTGATCCAACAAATGGACAGGCCTTCTGTCCAAAGGGGTGGGGGTTGGGGATGTGAGTGGGGGGGGAGAGACATGCAGTTAACCCTGAATCTATAACAGTTAACACTTAGCTACTATGGGGATGAGTACTGTAATATAATAATAGAAGATATACCTATCTCCTAGAACTAGAAGGGACTTTGAAAGGTCATTGAGTCCAGCCCCCCTTAGCAAGACCAAGTACTGACTTTTTGCCCCAGATCCTTAAGTGGCCCCCCTGAGGATTGAACTCATAAACCTAAGTTTAGCAGGCTAATACTCAAACCCCTGAGCTATCCCTCCCTCTAGAAAATACTCTTTGTAGACATGTTTTCACTCATTTATTTTGTAGGACATGTTTTAAAATCAGATTCAGGGAAGTTTTAGCTAGCTGGAAGCTTCTGAAAACTAGACAGACAATATTCTCCACTGCAGAAGAGCACAGAAATCAAAGAGGACTAATATCCACCTCGTTCATAATCAGTCCCAGCCAGGAGTTTTCTGGCCCAGCATGCCTACTGAGGATCACATAGCTGTGAAAAGCACACACATACAAACATAAGCATGAGCATATGTAAGAAGCCATGCCATCAAGTAGCAAAACAATTCTGGTCTATTTATTTCCATCCATCTGCTCAACCCATGTTAGTTTCTAAACTGAATGCTCAATTTCAACTGAAGGAAGTATTCCGGTCATCTCAACATGGGGACCAGATATATAAAGTGTTAGCTCCACACCTTCTGTTCTGAAGACCCACTCTAAATCCCACTGCCATCAAAGGTAAGTCTCCCATTAACTGCAATAGGGGTTGGATCAAGCCCTAAAACAAAAAGCTTTGGTGACCAACAGCTTTCCAAGGTAGGTACTATCTAGGGAAAGAAAAGCGGTTGGAGCAGGAGGCTTCTGGATTAGAGCCCAGTTCACTTACTGAGTAATTTTTGACAATTCCTTTAACCTTTCTTTATCTCAGCTTTCCATACATAAAATCATGATAACACTTTCCTCACAGGTGCATTGTGAGGTTTAATTAATTAATGCCTGTAAAGTGCTTTCAGATCATTAGATGAAAGAAGCCATATAAAAATGCAACATATGATTATGATGATGATGATGCTGTTCACCATATTCCCCCAGGAACTGTTTCTTTCTATTTATAGTTCCCGTCTATGGAGGTTCTGAATCAAATCCTGGGGCAGGGAGGAAATCTTCTGCACTTCAGATAAAATAGAAGTTTCCTTGTAGCTACTAAAATGCTAACATTCTTCCAAAGTAATGGAGAGTAAAAATAATTGCATACGGGTGTTCTCTGGCTTTAGGAAGAGGGTCAAGTGAGCACAGCACTCTTAATTATAATAAGATCATTTTTGCATTGAAGCTTTAAATGGTGGTTGCCCAAAGGCTCGCTGGCTTCAATTTCTTCCTGTTGTCCACCCTCTCAAATGTTACTGCATTTACTCCCATTATCCTGGTCCCCTTGTTTCTAATGGAGCCACAACATATCTTGTAGTTAGCTCTTTATTAATTTAATTTAGATTATTATAATATTATTATTTATTTATTTATTTGCTAAGTTGTTCAGTTTGATCATCTGCTTGGGAGATTCTTGTGACTTCGCTCAGGAAACAGACATCATCCTGTATTTTTATAGAGCTGTCACCTGCTCTAGAAGTTTCTTGCACAAACTTTCAGTCTGGCTGGTTTCATTTGCAGGTGAGGCAGGTCAAACCCTGTCTTTCTCATTAGGATTCACAGTCAGCCAGAAGTCCTCTGCCGCAGTGCAGGTCTCAGTGATGTCTCATTTTTCTTTCACCACATTTCCCCCCACTCCGATTACATTCTATATTTTTTAAAAGTCTGTTATTTTATGAACAAACAAGAAACAAAATTATAAAAGATGGCAGTATCAAACAGAATAGTAAAGATCATGTCTCCCATTCTATAGCACCTTTCATCCAAATGGGCTCCGAAGCCCATAACAGATTTGCACTTGACTGTACAGGCTCTAGTTGTCTGCTGGGGTAAATGAGTAAAACTCAAGTCAGTGGAGTTGTGTCCATTTATATCTGCAGAAAATTTGACCACACAGTTCATATATCACTTAAGCAGAGGGCCACAATTCTACTGTTTCTTCATGAACAGCATCACATTATTCCTAGCCAGTCCTCACACTGAAAGGACAGCTTGTAGCATGTAGCATAGGTCATGGGATAGATTCACAAAGGGACCTGTGGATTGGGCCCTGAGGGTGAGGCAGATAGAAGAACTTCTGTCTTCCCCTGATTCATGAATCCACTGGGTCTTAGGCAAGAGACAGCCATCCAGATTCCTAGAGTGAGGCAGGCACATTAGCACGTAGGGAACTTTTACTGTGAAAACTTCAGTAACAACTTAGTTTAAGTGCCTACAGAGTTTGGCACCAGCTGAGCAGGACTAGGAGCAGTAGCGCCTATATCTGAGACTCTAGCCCCCTGCTTCAATGCCTGGTTGTGCCACTGGTTTGTTTTATGATCTTGGGCAAGTCACTTTAACCTCCTGTGCCTCAGTTTCTCCATCTACAAAACAGTGAAACTTAGTACCTTTGTAAAGTGTTTTGAGATCAATGAGTGAAAACTACTATATCAGAGCAAGGTGTTGTTATACAGGTATTTGTAATCTGTAAAGTTTGTTCTACTTTACAAAATTGTATGTATTTCTTTTTCAGGACTATTGACACTATCTAGCTAGAAGGAGGTGGTTTTTATAAGCCTATAGCTAGTATATGGGTAATGTCCAGATGCTCTTAAATGTTCACATTATAGTTATTAATTTTTTATGGGTCTAAGCACAGGAACTTTATGGCTGACTGAGCAAAGATTCAAATCTCAGCAAGTCAGCTGGACTTAATTGCATCTCAGGATGATGATACATAATGCTTGATTGGAAGTAATAATTATGTCATGTGGATTGGGCAGTCTACAGTGTGTGTATGTGTGTGTGTTGTTCCTAAAAAATCAGTCTTGTTCCTAAAACATGTTCATCTGGAAAAAATGTATTTTCTGATGTATTTGAACAATTTTAACTTATTTAAGAGAATCTTTCCTGTAGTGGCAGGAAGGATGGGATTTAAATTGCATAGTGTATCTGTAAGTTGGTTCTAAAACAGTTTATAGTTCAGCAGTATTACCAACCATAATATGACGCAACTAGTAAAAATAACAAACAATTTTATTTAGAAGTACAAATGGAAAGATGTTTACAGTTAATACTTGAAAGCTGACATTTCAGCTCTAATCTTTCTAATAAAAAATAAGATACAAGGATTTGTAGTTTAGGTAAAAACAATGTTCCCAGTTGTTTTGGGGGTTTTCTTAATTATAAACTATCATCACTTTTTATTTATTTATTTGAAACACTGTAATAAATAAGAGAGATATTTTTTTCCAAGGACTTTGCCTCATCAAGACAAACCTGCTTACAGAGGTTTATCTGACCTATCTATAACTATATAAAAGAAAAGAACCATTTCTACCTCTCAAGTTAATCTGAGGGAAAGTCTTAAAATATATGTATTTCGATGGCTCAGAGAGTAGCTAATGAGATACAAAACCTCTCTCCTTTTAAGCCACTGATGGTTTAAATTCATATCCCAGGTCAATAGTGATAAAAGTAATTACCATCCAATGACTGTATATGAAAAAGTTGGTGGTCTTAGTCCATTCCCTAATGGACGAGTCTTCCTCTCATCATATTAACAATGATGCAATTGACATTAACTTGTTAGAAGTCTCAGCACAGAGTTGAGGAGTAAGTTCTGATCCTAAGAAGTGCTGAGTGTCTACGTCTTCCACTGAAAAAAGGATATGCTCTCAGTATTGAGCTTTAAGTGAACCCTGCAGTTCACGGTTGAAGCACACTGGTGGAAGGGTAAGCAGAATCTTGTACTGCTGTTGTATCTATTCTGCAGAAAAACAGATTTGCAGGTTGCCTGTCCATCCCCTTTCATGACCATAAAAGGCGTATATAATTTTTCCCTCAATATATATTTATCTCCCTAGCTTTTTTTTTTTTACTAAAGGACTTGAAAAAATCAATTTGAAAATACAAAATCAAAAGAATTATAACTTCTTTCTTATATATACTCAAAATATCTAGTGACTACTGATCATATGTTCTTTGGGAAAAAAAATTAAAAATTCACTCCCAGCTTGACGCCTCAAATGGTAATACCAGGATTCAGCACCGATTGTATATATTTTATATCTGAGTTTAAAGATCCTTAAAAACAGAGATTTGCAATGAAAAACTTGGCTAATGTTAAAAATGGAATCACTTTAATATTCCCTTGTTTGAATTTAGAGATGATCTTTACTTGCGGTCAGTCGAGCTCAGTGTACTGGGTGTAATTAGTAAACATAGCTTTGTACGTTCTAGTTTTAAAGAAAGGGATATAAATTAGCCTCAATTAATATGACTTACAATAGTTCTTTTTAATTATGAATAATATGAACTTAAAATGATTAAATAATAATCTAAATAGTGCTGATTTAAGACCTTTGTTCACTACAAACAATAAATATTATAAAAATATGAATTATGTCACAAAATTGCTTCTCTCATTAACCAAGTTGCTGGAAAGTCTGGCAATGAAGGTGTTACTGCAAATGTGCAGCATTTTCTAATCACCATTAATGTGACTGTTTCAGCAAAGGTACCTGACTGAAGAGCCATGGGATCTCACCTCATTATAAGAGAAACCACTATGGTTTAATAATCTTAATTGAGCTAGCAGTATATATCACCTGGTCAATTTTTCGTTGAAGATGGAAAAAAAATCTATGGTCTTTGTGAAAAGTGCATTAGTTAAACTCATAAAATCTAACATTCCGGTGAACGTCGTTGGTTCTTTCTGATAATAGACTATATGATGCCACTGGGTTTAAGTACAACTCCCCAGTCATTTCTGTGGGGGTTCTGCTTAAAATGGATGCCATGATATAGCGTCCATTGCCTAGAGTGCCTGGAAAACAATATCTACATGGCTCTTTACATTAATTTCAGGACTAGAAAACTTTATTACTTACACTATTTTCAATGTCCCTTACAGCGTAATGCCCTGATATTTCAGAGGGCACCTGCAATTCAGTGGGAGATATGCACTTTCGAAAATGAGGCTCTTCATACATTTTTGCTATATGTGGAAGTATGATAGTGTATTACACATCATTTGAACAGTGTGACATAAAACAATAAGACCAGTTCCATAGCACTTCACTTCTAATCTGTTTTAATAGTATTCATTCCAATGAAGTCCTCTGGTACTAGTATGTATGCAACATGTAATGTAATACTGTTCCCAGAAGGTTGTTTTTTTTTTAATATTAAAATCCACTTCTTATTCCAACCTAAACTCTTGGTGACTGATCCTGCCCTGAGTGAAGTCAGTAACAAAACTCCTATCATTTTTAATGGTGCAACACCGGGCCTTTCATGAGGAGCAGACATACTAAATAAGACAATAAGTTCTAAAGGAGGATTATTGTTGAAAATTTCAAAGACACACAATTCCATGCCAATAGTAAAGTTTGGGATTAGGAAGGTGTGAAACGTCAGTCTCATAAAATGAAGTTACCCATGTTAAGAATCACATGGGCTAGCCCTTCTTAACATGATCTTCCTGAAAGCATATTTCAGAAACATCTGTCAAATTGCACTTCTAGTGATTTCACTCCCAAAAGAAGTTAACAATGTTTTGAAAAATCAATGTCTAGAAAGAGGGGTGCACAGGTTACATATGACAGTTGATACATATTGAATATTTCCAGAAACTACTATTCCAGAAACCCCTTTGCTTCCTAAATGAAAACTAAGATATTTCTGATAAATTGATAGAATTCTTGATCTTCTCCCAATTTTCCATTTAGATTTGTGAAAATTACTAGTGAAGGAAAACAAGGTTTTATTAGGTTTAGATGGACATTACTTCTTTCCATTTATTTTTAAAAAATAGATGTTTTCTAGACTGATCAAAGTCAAATAGGAAAACTTGATTTCAAGCTAATCCAAATGAAATCAACTATTTTAGTCCCATAAGTCAACATTTATCTCCTGTATTTTGAGATCAGTAGAAAGTCACTACCATTTATATAAATTAAAACAAAACAAAACAAAACACTTCTCAATCGCAGGTTGGTATGAACAACTAGTGGACTAATGTAATTAACTTTTCACAGTAGAACTCAGACACTTGGTAACAGAAAGAATAAGGCAAGAATAGACAGTGATTATATTGGTCAAAGATTCTCAAGTTGTTGCGATTGTTAGTTGTACAAATGCTGCCTTTTGCAGTGAGATCTTGAAAATGTTCAGATGCTTGTTTGCATGTTTGCTAGTTAACATTTTCATTTTCAATGCTTCACCATTTCATGAGGGAAAACTCCAAATGCAGAAACTGTATTGATAAATGTATGTTGTAGGGTTTATCCCTCCTCAATGCAGGTGGTTATAAGACTACAGGAAATAACACCAAATATTTTCCCCCGAACCTTATATACAAGATTTAAAGAGAAAATTATTCAAGGCAAGAATTTTTTTTCACCTCGTCTGTATATGAAACCATGATATCTCTGAAACAGCAATGCAACAGAGTCTGACTACTGCTTCCTCCACTACAATTTGAACATTTCTACAGTATTTTCAAGCAAAGTCTCTTCATAACATACCATACAGCAATGCTACCAGATCTATTTTTTTTAATAATAGGAGTGTGCTACACTTCGAAGTTTGAGCATTGACAGTACTACCTAAACTCCAGTATCTATACAGCCTGTGATGTTGAAGTTACTGTTTATACCGTTAATGTACACTTATCCACATATGCTTAGCATTCTAGTTACTCTCTTCTTTAAAAATAGATATTTTGTTTGTTTAAAAATACCTTTTTCTTGTGGGACATTTAAAAGAAGAGTTAGACATGAGAGTTTCTAGCAAATAATATATTATGGTTTCTTCTCTCAGACTTGTGAGCCAGCTAAACAGCTGTGTCCCTAATCAACTGAGAGTGCACAAAAGATTTCTTTTATTATAAGTCTGCCTCAAAGTGGCCTTTATTTGGTGGGGATCTGTGGCAGACATCAATCCTATACAGAGAACATTTTTCACTCAGCACATGCATTATATTTTTATGCCAGTCATGAATTACTGGACTGCACAAATACACTTTCCATATGCTTACTTCTTATCTAACGGAAATCATTAACATTTTAAACTAATACAGCCTTAAGAAATGCCTCACCCACGCTAAATTATATCATGTTACCATTTTCCCCAGTCCCCCTTTTAGAAAAGTAACAATTTAATGGTGCAATCAACCAAAATGAAATGGTATGGAATAGTTTGTGAAGGAATAATTCAGGGCAGGATGCAATTAAACACTTAATGAAATGTACATGGAAAATGCACATGAATGCAGAAATAAGACACAGTATAGATTGCTGGTAACAAAACCCTTACCTGTTAAAATGCATGATGGTCTGTAAGTGCACAGAGATCAGTAGCCAAGACAGCCCAGACTCCTGTAGTCCAATATGCAGTGACAATTTACACCCAAATTTCTTTACCTTGCTTTTTACACCATCCTATAGTTCATACCTCTGTTGCCTGTGATTGGCTAGTATAGCTATGAGGTGCACATAGGATTCATGCTAGGAGCAGCCTGCAATCTTTATTAACTCTTTCTGGCCAACCCCGGGTGCATGCAGATTTGGCAAGCTTACACAAATTGATACATCCTCATCTTCTGAGGGGAGATAGCAGGCAACAAATCTCCTGGATAATTCTCAAGCAGGCTTTTCCTTGGGGAGGGGGAAATGCGAGATGATGCAAGGGCAGGTCACTTTGTGCTCCTCAAACTGATGCAAAGCAAAGTGACCTCTAAGGTGAGAGACTGCGAGAAAGAGGACTCCAGCCGCCAGAGACTCCAAGAGTCTGCCACCGCCTGGCTGCAAAAGTAACTCACTCACTCCACTCTGGGAACCTCGCCCTCTGCCGGTGAAGGACAGACACTACCAGGGCTCTGTGCTTCCGTCTTCCCCCCATTTCCACCGCCCAAACGAAAAGCAACATTTTCAAGAGTTGGGTAGAATTCAAATACAGACTAATGATCAGCCCTACTTGCTGTGAAGTGTGTTTATAAAGAAGACAGGCAACTAACTCCCCCCTAAAGACACCTCTACCTTAGTGTCTATCACTCACAATGGAAAGATTCAAAATCATTTTAAGATCTGGAACAGGATCTGAGCCCAGGATCCATGAATCTACTGGGTGGAGATGATGATGATGATTGATGATAGCGCTGGTGATCTTTGGCAGTGAAGACAATTTAGGAAGGCTATTATACAAACCTAAAGGAAACCAAGCTGGCTATTGCAGGTCTTTCTTCCTAAGGGAGTTAATTTTATTTACGCACTATCACGCCTTTAAAACAAAACAAGACGAGGGGGAGAGGAGGGAGTGTCAGGCTGTTGAATGAGGCTACAGATTTTCTGAGTCATCTATCCTGATGGTGTGGTGAGCAGTTGGTTTCCTCTGGCTAGAACTGTTGAATGCTGGAAATGAAGCATTAAGACTAATGGGAATCTTCTCTAGTAAGCATACCTCATGCTTGCTGGCTGCAAATGCCCATTTAGACTATATTAATTGCACTGATTTATTTGGTGTTTGCATGCAAAGAATTTTTTTAATTATTCCTCTAGTAAAGTATGAAAAAGCCACGTCAGTTCTTATTTCCGATGCATTCCCACCATCCATCAGCTGAACGTGCTCTAAGCAAGTCAGCTTCCCTAATGTTATCCCTTGATCAGTACCCACCCCCCTCCGAGGGCATAGAGGGTGCCATTCACGCTGGGAAATAGCGTATAAATCGCCTTTCCGGAGCGCAAACATTTAACAGCTTGTAGGTGATGCACAAATGAAATCCCCTCTCCCCATTTTGCACCTTACCGTTCGGGGGTTTTAATTAATAATAATACAATTAATAGCAGCAATTAGGCAGAGCCTCTGAAATGCACTTACCTAGACATTCAGCTACATCTGGGGTGAGGAAAAGGATCTGACTGCGCTGAAAGTTTCTTCCCCCTGACCCGTTTGGTAGTGGAGGATCCCCGCAGCAGTAGGGGAAGCGCAATTCACTAGCCCCTATTGGGATTTGATTAATTACACACCCTGGCTCAATAGGTGAGGGAGAACGGTCAATAATGATGCTCCCGATAGGTTCCCCTGGAGGGAAGACTGAAGCGGGAAGTCACACACAGCTACAGCAAGGTGACGAGGAGTAGGGGTTCCATGCTCAGCCCAGACGAAAGGAGCTGAAAGGGAAATGGACTTTCTCAACTGGATCCGAGGGCTGAGGGGCTTTTTAACTCCTCCCTCCAGAGATAATCCAGCATTTGAAGGAGAAGGAAGGAGGACTCTCAGGGACAGGAGCACGTACTGAGATAACACTGATCTTTTCGCTCCTCTCCCATCCACCAGCCAACACATTCAATTAGATCCTCGTTCTCTGTCACTGGCCCATCTACCTGTTAGGATGACAAACTGAGTTCCTTCCATGATCTATGTATGCAATGTGATAGACATGACCATATCACGTACCCTACCCTGCTCAAGCCAAATCACCTCCACAGCGAAATGGAACTAAACTAATACCTCGCTGTGAAAGGTATTTCCCTCCCCATCTTCTACTACTGAATGTGGATAATTTCTAATTAAAGAAATATTAATGTTAAAAGACGCTGCTACAAATGGCTCCATGAAGTCATCTGACATTTTTTATTTCTGTACTTACTGGGGGTGGGGGGTGTTCAGCGAAAGCAAAAGTCCTCAGTTAGTCAATAGATGGGCTCCATGTAAATGTGCGAGCGTTTTATTAAGAACCCAGCTGGCTCCTGAGCTGCTGTCTGCGCTGTAGTAAAATACAGGTATGGGGGCGGAGGGGTGGAATCAGAAGGTGAAATCAGAAATGGACGTGCAGAAAGGAGATGAGAGCAAGTTCGCTCATTAGAACTATGCCAGAATTATTATAATTCCCCAGGATTCCCTTCCTCTGTCATGAAGGGAAAGAGAGGTGTCCGCAGGATGCTCAAACTACGCCTCCTTTCCATAAACCAAAATTCCAGACATCTCCTTCAACTTCAAGACCTGCCGTGCAGCTCCATCGAGTATATTTGATCAGGTGTGAAAAGCTCTCCCCTCTCTTTCTCTTTCTTTTAACTGATTGAAAATAAAGCAAAATCCTTACCAACCTGAACAGCCTTCTTCTGTGGGGATCAGCAAGGGTAATGAACTTTCTCACAGACACACACACACACCTCGATTCTATTCTCACGGGACTAATTCTCCTACAGTATATTGAAATAATTCGTCCTTTCAAAATACTTACGACTGCCAGTGTATATGTGTGGGGCTGAAGAACGGGTTAATGAAGCAAGGGATGTAGCAGATACATTGACTGATTCAAACATTAACAGAATGTGATGAATAAGCAGCGGAGTGTAGTGTAATCGTGGTGCAGGTTATAACTTACTGCCTCTGGCTGTGAGTAACATTAATGGATGTGGTCAAGTAGTACTGGTGCTTTATAATTCTTCGAGTTCGGAAAGTACAAGGATAGAGCATTAAAATGGCGAGATCTAAACATTACTCTAGATTAGTGTCAAATTTGTTAAAAACGACATGCGCGGGAAATAAACTTACTCACCAGGTGAAATTTCAGGAAGCCAGATGACTGTGAGCGAAACGAAGCCAGAATCCAAGCAGACATTCCATGATCTTCAGCTTCAAGCTATAAAAGTGATCTGCATGGTGGTGGCCCTTTAGAAATAATCAGCAGGTCCTGGTGGCACAGTACCAAGTAAAATAAACCACTGTGTTTGCGTGTGTGGATGCGTGTGTGAGAGAGACAGAGAGGAATCAAATATGTCAAGAGAAGTGTGCGTGTGGGGGAGAGTGTGGGGTCTGTGATGATCCTTAGGCAAAGGAGATAAATAATACCAAATCGTGAGACTTCCTAAAGGTTAAAAAAGGCGAGAGGCTCTGCCAACCCAGCTCGAGAGGAAGGAGCACAGAGAAATCTGCACAGAGAAGTACAAGGATGTGGTGGAGACAGTGAGATACAGAGAGAACTAGTGAGCGAGGCTGTAGTCATGCTGATAGATATAGCAGCGGGAATGATTTAGGGAGCTGGGGAGGATCCAATGAGAATTCAAGAGGGGGCAACCTCAGAGATACTGCACTGGTCTGTACTTCTCCAGAGATATCCTGGGCTGTGGTTCATGATTACTAGGACTTTAATATGAAGTCAGTGCCTTTCCGTGGCTTTCCTCTGAACCCCCGCGAGTCAACACCATGGGGTGGGGGGTGACAGGGGATACCGAAGGGCTGGGGGGAACTAACCACACCAAACCATGGACTAAATCTACCGTGATTGGCGCGAGGAACAAGTGTAGCGTAGAAGATGCTACGGGGAAGAAGGAGCTGAAAGCAGCTTGTGCCGGGAGCACGGCGCTTTTGGAGAAAGGGAAAGTGACTAGCAGCCGCAGCAGCTGCTGCAGCTCCTCCAGTGATCATATGAATCCCCTTCGCAAGGCTTGATTCCGCCGGGTCCTCATGCCGGGGATGGCTGTGGGGCTGCGATGACACTTTGGGGGACTGGGAGTGGGCGGGGGCTATGTTCTGTGTTTTGATTTTAGCCTTCGGCAAAGGCCGGGAGAAATGGCTCTGCTGCTGTCTCTGGCGTGACTGTGCCATTCGCGTATCCTCGTACGGCGCAGGCTGCAGTTGAACAAGCGATAGCTACTGTATGGATCTGGTAAGGTTATCCCCTCCCGCTCCATTCCCTAAGGCTGCCTTTTATCTGAGACCCTATTGTTCTAAGTCAGCTCCTTTCCTCTTACGGATCCTGCTCCTCCTCCTCCTCCTCCTCAAGAAGCTGCCTCTCTTCCCAGCGGACTGTCTGCTGATCCTAGGTGCCTGATTTTGTGTTTCGAGATTTATCCCCCCACAGGGACGCTAGACAATGAGTTCCCAGGTAGCCTTTTGCCCTCTCTCCTATCTTTCCTCCCTCGCTCTCAATCTTGTTCTCTCCTTGGGCGGAGAGGGAGGGAAGGAGAGGAGCAATGCCAGAGAATGATTTCTTGAAGGAGCTTGAGGAGGTGGGTGATCGAGGGACTAAATATTTGCTCTGGTGCAAGGCGTCCCTGGTAAGTAAGTAAGTAAGTAAGTAATCTCATTTTCTGCTGTGGCCAAAGACGCGCACCACTTCTCTCTGCTATTCATTCGCTTGCTCTCTGCATGTTAATCACGAACTGCCTTAGTGGAAAATTTTCCTTTTCTCTTTTCCATAAGAGTGGCTCTTGAGTGTGTAGTGAATTTCAAGGTACAGGGGGTGGGGTGGGTGGGAGAGGAGAAACCACTGGGCTCCCCCCTTCTCCATATCCTCACTGTCCCTCTCAATATATAGCCATATAATCGAGTCGACAATTTGACATCAATGAAACGAAAGCTAATTCCTGATTGCCTGCCTTAAATGTCGACATGAACAACCTGCAGACCCAGCAGGAAGCTATGGAATCCTTGCATTTTTACAAGCGTAACATAGCTTGGCCATGTTCTACCATACTTCCAGTGATCGGACAGCCCAATCAATACGCGACATGACTGGTATGTTAACCTGCATACAGATTGCACTTTGTCGTATTGTAGGAATTACACCCATCTGATACTCTGAATACAAGTCACTATGCTGTATTGTATGGATCGATTAGGCGATGTCAGCTTTTCAGTAAGAATATATGTTTTTTTTTCCTGATGATTTCATTGACCACTCAGTTTGGCTTTCTTACAGTCATTTATGTGTACTCGACCGTGATGTGTGTGTGTGTGTAAACTGGTCATCATCTTTGTTTTACATTCCATTTCCGTTAGACTTTTTATAAGAGCATAAATGATTCCCGAGTGTCAAAGCTGGCAACAAGTAGTACAGGATTCGTTCCTCCTTCCTTTCCCCTTGCTCCTCGTACCCCAAATGCTAGTGAGAGGAAAGGTCACTTTGTTTATGTAAAGATCAGTGTTCTCCTTAACAAAAATTGTTGTGCATCAAACCTGCAGTGACTATCAAATAGACTTGTGGATTCGAGATACTCAATAAGGACATTGTCCATTTTCTGAAAAGGACACGTCCCCAGGAAAACACAAGAGAAAGTCAGTGAGATAAAGTTGTATGGATGGGATAAATCAACAGTGCCAGATTGTGCACGTGCAGCAATATCTTTTCTTGTGTGTTTATTATTAAGAACATTGGCAAGCTCTGAGGGATACTTTTTAGATAAAGACATGTTGATATGCTAATGCCTTTCTGTTTTTCTCTTTAGGTTTTATGCCAGTCCTAATGGTGTCCTGGCCAGAACTGTTCTGAAGTCATCTTGTTGATCAGGGAAACTTGCAGGTGTGGGGACTGGTTTTGCAGAAGATTACAATTGAAAATTACTGTTCAAGAAGGTTTTGTTTAGGGCCTGATCCAAAACCTGTTATAATTAATAGAAAGACTTCCACTGACTTCACAGGCCTTCAGATCAGGCCCTTTAATCTTTTTTCATAATTATAGTAATTTTAATTTCATAGCAAGGCATCTCAAGATGCAATGGACACAGTGTGATTTGATTTACATTTGATTTCTAGTATTCACAGCACACACATCCATGTTTTTAATATTCATAGCAGTTCAACTCTAATTGCTAAGCAAGTGACACCTCACCTAATCTTTCTTAAATAAATATGTTTATTCTGTTATTATTATACTTCATGTATGTGTTCTACAGCTTCAGGAAAATAAATGCAAAACAATCTTGGGGTGAAATTCACCCCTTTGCAGAGGATCAGCTCAAGACCTAGTGGCTGCTTCAGTTCCACTTAAGCCCACAAAATAGCACTTCAGTGGTGCATAGGACTTGTGTAGGCATTTTGGTCAGGGATGCATTTACCGCTAATGTTTACAATGGCCCTAATGTAAAGTGGCCAGATATTATCCACTATGGGCCAGAATACTGAAATTTAAAGCAGTTGAATTTTACTTAAATTCTGAAAAAACTGGTGCAATAAAAGTGTTAACATTAATCATGTGTGTGAAAGTTGCATATACATACATCAACAGCATATCACACAGCAATTTTTTTTGTTTTTTGTTTTTCTTCATTATCAATGTCTTTTTTGCACTCATCTTTCTTCCAAAACCCCATACAAGTTTATTTTGAGTATTTTGAGGCTGCATGTAATTTATCAGGCAAATACAGCACTGACACCTTATATTGCATTTGGTTTCTTGCAAAAAAACCCTTGTACTGACAACATTTTATGTGAGCAATACTGCCACCTTCTTAAAGTGCCTACATACCAGTTATAATACATTCTCTGCATCCTTTTCTGGTATAACTTTTCATCTAATTATTTCATTCACTACATATTTAGTCTGTGGAAACTGTACTTGACTTTTGAAACACTTGAGAGGAGAAATGCGATAACCTACTAAAGTGCCTTGCCCTTAACTGAAATTATGACAAAGTAATTAAAGGAAAAGCAAAAAGTCTTAATCTTTTGACTCCTTATGTTGTCAGTGTTTTTGCATTAATGAGATTTTTTTTAAAAAGCTGTGATTTAAATGTCAAAAAGATTGCAAGAAAACCCACCAGTGAATATTTAATTGCCATCTATTTATACTGTATATATTTTTCTTTTTAAATGGCTTGTCACATTTCTAGATTTTGAATCTTTCTTATTCAGTCTCTAGTTCTTTTAACACCCACAGTTATTAAACTAAACCAGTAGATGAATAGAGTGTTTGCACAATACAAAACAAACAGAATATAAGATAGAATTTTATTTTATAGAAATCTTTTGAACTTGGTAACCTTGGTTTTAACAGAGACATGGTTCATTCTATTACACTGAAGTCCAGTGACTTTCTCCCCTGCCTTTTCTGGAGAGCTCTATTTTAGTATTTTTCAACATTTCATTCATGGGGAATGAGCCATTTCTGTATATTTTCTTCCTCTCTCCCCCAATTAAAAAGGAGTTATTTATCTATGTTTAATACAAAGTCATACACTCACACACATACCTGAAACCTGCATGAGTTACCAAACTCACAGCATAGGATGCTGTATATTGCCCTACTCTTCTGAGATTGGCTGCCCTCTGCAAAGAGAAAATTAATCTAATAACACAACTGGGCCAGAAACTATGTGCGTGTTCATCAGCAGAGGGGTTAGATGCGGTTGCACCATCAGAAATACTGTTTATCAGCTATTAATTTCTCCGTTCCATCTATATACAGTGGTGACTGGTATGAGATAGATGGCTCTTCTTCTTTGTATGGCTGATGTAATTGTAGAGCAACTACTATAATTTTACCGTCAGATGGTTAAGCCAGGATAGAGGGCTAAAGTTAAGTAAAGTAAAATGGCAATGAATTGCTAACCCCATATGTTACAAAAGTATGGGTAAGGTATCCAAATAATGAGATTGACTTAAAAAGCAGGATATATATATATCTCTCTTCTGGCTTCTTTGTCTGCTAGCTTGTGACTTCTAAAAATAAAAACTGAGATTCTCTGGCATTTACTTATCTCCAGCAGCTGACCCTTTAAGAAGAAAAACAAATACTGTGAGATTTTCAATAAAATCCCAGGTGATGGCCAAAACTGTGTTTATCTGAAGAGAATAGGGGTGGAAGAGGAGATTTTGGCTTTGAGGCCACTTGGGGTGGGATTCTATGGGTTACACTTCTGACCAACTCAGACAGAATTTCTCCTGGGACTCTAGAACAGTGCACATGTCAGCAGCAGTGTAGCTATCCACTGCTTCCACTGACTGGTGTGGTGTAGTCAGAGTTATTGGTCCTGCCCTCTTCCCATCCCTCCCTTTCAGGGAGCTAGCCTGGGCAGTGTGACTAGCCTGAAGTGCCTCCACTTCCTAATAGGATTGCACATTATTCCTGCACAGGATTGTTTGTGAATGTGTTTGGGGTTGTAGGCATAGGCCGACTGTGCAGGAGCATCCAAGGAAAAAATTAGCGAGTGTTTTGCACCCACCGGCAGCCAAGCTTCCCCATCTGACCAACTCCTCCACCTCCCTCCCAGCGCCTCCCGCTCACCGCAGACAGCTGTTTCGTGCCATACAGGTCAGCTCTGGAAGGGAGGGAAGGTGCAGGGACGAGGCACACTCAAGGGAGGGGGCAGAAAGAGGCGGGGAAGAGGCAAGGTTGGGGTTAGGGGAAAGGGGTGAAGTGGGGGCATGCCCTGGGCAGAGGGGCAGGGTTAAGCATCCTCTGGGTAGAGGGAAAGTCGTCGCCTACGGTTGTTGGAGTCTCCCTGTACCTTCCATTCCCCCCTACCTCAACTGTCTCACTGATGATTTTTCTCAGGGCTGGGTAAAATCTACCCCATTATTACTGTGTTACAGTCATTCCCAGATGATCTAATCAGAACTAAGGCCTTGTTGTGCTAGGTGCTGTACAAACACAAAGAAAGCAGCAGTCCCCTGTCCTGAAGAGCCTACATTCTGGAATGTATTTGAATAAATGGAGGTTGACATAAATGGGGGGCTTTTCAACACATATCAGTGATTCATGTCAAAAAACAAGACACAATTTCAGATTGAGTGATTTAGTCAAATGAAGCTTTATTGTGCCTGGTGCTTGGCACACGAGCCAGCTTTAAACACACATATAATAAGTTATATCAAATGTCATTCTGTACAACTGAAGGTGGCACAGCTGTGTCCTTTCAATTCATGGGTATTTGCAACAATAAAATATATTTTGCCAATGTGTTCAAATGAAGTTTATTGAGGCCCAAGAAGGGACCAAGCACTGGAAGGCTTCTGTGAAACTCTTCATTCATCTGCTGTAGTGTCAAGAAACTGCATAAAGACAACACTGGACTTAGGAAGGTGGCTTTGTGTTTCAGGTCCCAAAGAGAAGTGGGTACGTGGGGAAAGCAATTTGCAGTTGGAAAAACACAATATTTTACTGACAGTAGTTCAAACGGATAATTATTCCCTAACATCTGGTGCATTCTCAATAGATATTGTTACCCCCCATAAAAATGAGCCTAACAGTCATATTACAAAAAATCTGTGACAAGAACTTAAAACAATCTTTGTTGTTATTTGTCATTACTCCATAAGAATCAAAATACATGGGATGCTAATGTTACACCATTAATATAATACCATTCTTTGAGAAATCTGTTCAATATATTCCATCCTCTAGTTCACCCTTAAAATAAGCAATGTTGCAAGCATTTATCATTTGTCAGGGCCATGAGGTTAATGAGCTGGAAAGACTGTTAAGAGTTTGGATGAGTGAACTAAGTTTGCTTAATTTTGAACCCACTTGAACATAATGGATCAAAAATTAGGCTGTTAATATATGTTTTTTAGAGTTCTTGTCTTGCAACAGTTTGTGTTATTGATGCTGACTACATCATATGTGCTTCTGCCATCAGCAGCCCTAAAGGCGGACCATTCCCAAGCCTCCCAAACTTAGGTATAGTGAGGTTTTGAAGATCCAGGTATCCTCTTCAGTTTCAGAGAGAAGGAGGAAGAAAAAAAAAGGTGAATCCTACCTCATTTATCTTTCATCCCAAACTGCAGGCATTAAGACACCACAATTATAAGTGTCTTAGTAGAACTATCTGATGATGACCTACATTTATCAAAGCACACCAACATACTTAAGTGCTTTGCTGAACAGGGATGGTTTTAAGCATATGATCAAATTTAAGCATGTGCTTAAGTTCTTTGTTGAATGATGACCCAGCAGCAGTAAATTCCCATTTAAGGTTGTACATGTGTTTCCATTCTAAATCCCTGTTTTCAGTTGCTTTTTGAAACTTTCTTTCACATTGCAATTTTCTAGACTTCAGCCCTCATTCACCTAAATTCTTACATGTGTCTAAGTTTGAATTAGACACAGAATCAGTACTTTGCTGGGTCAGGGATCTTCCCAGAAATGAATATTTTTGTAAAGATTGAGGCAAATATTAAGCTATTTTTGAGTATAAGGAGAGTGAAAAATGTATTTCCGCTGATACTTTACAGGAAGGCACGAACAGTGACACTATGTAGAAACACACACACGGAACAACTTTAACGAACCTAGTCAGTTACACGAATAGGTAAAATGATGACATGACACTCTCACTCAACAATGTTTGGTCACAAAAACCTACTGGAATGTTTGGAAGGCAATAGTAGGAAACTTTTTGAGGCCGTCTCAACCAATTATTGGATTTTGTCTGCTAATTCGGTGATATAATATAATTATAACTTAAGCTTGCTTCTTGTTTATGATGCAAAAATCAGATATCTGAATACACTTTAATGCTGAAAGTAAATTCTGAGGCCAATGCAAGTTTATTAACCCAGAATATGGTCAATACACAATTAGCTAATTAGAATAAAGATATTTGCATATTCATTGTACAATTATTGAGAAATAACCATAAAGTAATTATACAAATCGCTCGTGTGAAGCTGTCAGCCAGTCAGAGCTTGGCACTAATATAGTACTGTTCAAGGCAGGACAACATTAATATACATTAAGGAGTTTTTAATGCATGCCAGCAGGATCCATGTAGCCAGTTAGTGTTCTTGACAGTGTCCACTTGAATTACATCCTTCAGGTGTGGACTAATGCACCATGTAGACAAGCCCTCAGAATAGAGGGGATTTGCTTATTCTACAGTGTGACAAAGTTCCTCCTCTACCTTGGTGGGTTCTGCGCTTATTGGCAAATTTGCTTACCTCAGTGATCTTCCCCACAGTCTGGGTCAACTTCTCCTGTGTCTGATCAGGAGTTGGGAGGTTTGGGGGGAATCCGGGTCTGCCCTCTAGTCCAGGTTCCAGCCCCAGGCCCTGTGGATTGCAGCTGTCTAGAGTACCTCTTGTAACAGCTGCATGACAGCTACAACTCCCTGGGCTACTTCCCCATAGCCTCCTCCAAATACCTTCTTTATCCTCACCAAAGGACCTTCCTCCTGGTGTCTGATAATGCTTGTACTCCTTAATCCTCCAGCAGCACACCCACACCCTCTCAGCTCCTTCTGCCTCTGGCTACCAGCTCCTCACACACAGTTCATCTCCTCTGGCTTCCCCACCTGACTGGAGTGAGCTCCTTTTTAAAACCAAGTGCCCTGATTAGCCTGCCTTGATTGGCTGCAGGTGTTCTAATCAGCCTGTCTGCCTTAATTGGTTCTAGCAGGTTCCTGATTACTCTAGTGCAGCCCCTGCTCTGGTCACTCAGGGAACAGACACCTGCTTCTTCAGTGGCCAGTAGTGTATCTCCCTTTGATTCCTCTGCTGTAGAGGGAAGGAAGGAGAGGGCTGCTGCTCCTGCTGGGCACTGGACCCTCACTGCTACTGTTGCTGCTGTTACTGCTCCAGCTGCTCCCCTGGCTGGGCTAGACACCACCACCCATACCCTTTCTCTGCTATCTGCTTTATGGCTGGTTAGTAGATCCCCCGCCCCCCTTAGTTGCTGCTGTTACTCCACCTACAGCCCCTTGGAGGGGGGCTTCTAGTCTGTTCCCCAGAGGAGGGGAGTGAGAGGCCCCAGCTCAGCCCTTGTTACTGAGGATGCCGCCATCACCATCTTCTGAGCAGGGTCCTTGCTGCCTGGCCACTGAACCACTACCTGGAGCTGCTGTGTTTGCTACTGGGGAGCTGCTGGAGCCCCGAGGAGGAGGAGAAGAAGAGGACCGCCTGCTGCTGGAGGACCACACAGAGACTCTGAAGACCACCGTGGAGGGGGCACTTAAAGACTGAGTATTTTTCAAACTGTGCTCTTGTGGTGGGGATCTGGACTGTGTTGGTGTGGAGCCTGCCCCCAGTCCATTCTTGTACCCCTTCTCCCCCAACACCATTGTTGCTCCCTCCACAACCCCCGCTGGCTGTTTTCTATCTACCTCGACCTCCTGCCTCTGGGACTGAGCTGCTCACCTGGCTTGCCACGTCCATTTCTATCATTTAGACCTGCAGCAGCAGCCAGCTACAATTGACTTTTTGCACAAGTGCTCGTGGGTGCACATCCCCTCAGCCCTTTGGGTTAACCCTCTCTTCTTTGCCACGTTTGTCTGCCCTACCTGTTCCCCTCTGTGGCCCTGATTTTCCTGCCCCAGCCCTGCAGCTACCCCGTGGTCCCTCCACCCCATTCCTAGCTCAACCTTTTTCTCCCCCCCTTACCCTGTGATCCCCTAGCCCTGATTAGCCCCTCCCCTCATGTGCCCATGCCCCCTCCCATGCGCTTGTGCCCTTCCCCTGTTTGAGTTTGCCCTTGTTCACTGCACCCCCCTATATCGTTATCCCTCCTGATCCCCTAGTGCAGCTAGTGGAGCCGGAATTCCCCTCTGAGTCGGTGACCTGACACCCTCCTGCCCCTAGGTCCTTGGTTGCTCCCCACATCCCTTTAGCTTTCCCTTTCTGGCACCCTCCTCCCCTGCCTGCAGCCTCGCGGGGAGGAGTGGTTGCCTCCTCTCCCTCCCCTCCCCTCGCTGTTTGTCCCCCTCTCTGCTCTCATTATGGCAGGGGATGTGGCAGGGGAGACCCCTCACGATGCTCCCATCACCCCTCCTCCACCTGCCCTCGTGTCCATGCCCCAAGCCTCTACCTTGACCGCCTCTGCTGGTCCATCTGCCACTGCCCCTGCTGAGGCACCTGCAGCGGCAAGTAACGCGGAGACCTCTGCTGCTGCCACGTCCCTCGCCCCTTCCGATTCGGGGGGAGCCCCTCCAGCCGGTGGGAAAGGTCGGGGTGGGAAAAAGGGTAAGGGCCCCGCTAAAAAGGCCAGGCCTTCCATGGTGGGGACTACCCCCGCTGCTGCAGCCCCGCTACCGGCTGCGGCATCCCACCCTGCTGCTCCCTCCACCAGTTCCGCGAGTGTCCCTCCCCCGGCCCCCAGGGCATGCACCCAGGTGGCAGAGGCCCCTCTGCCTGCTGCTGCTCCTCCAACCGTGAACTTCTGCTACCATCTATAGCGGCTGGGGCCCCTTCCCCACCTTGACCAGGAAGCCTCCGGGTGCTCACCTTGCCCCAAGTGGAGACCTACGTGCGGGCATTGGCGAGGGTGGTGGGGCTCACAGCCATCGTGGTGTCCTCCAAAATGTACGGGAGGGTAGTTTTCTTCCTGGCAGCGGAGGCCACTGCCCAGGAGGTGGTAGAGACGGGCTTGGTGGGGGGGGGTGTTTGTCCCTCTGGAGCTGTTGGAAGACTTGGGGGTCCGCTTGATCCTGACCTCCGTCCCTCCCTTCCTACCCAATGCCGCCCTGCTGCCCCCGCTTTCTGCCCTGAGGCGCCCTATCTCCGTCATCAGCCCTCTCCCGTTGGGCTGCAAGGACCCCGCCCTCCATCACGTCCTCTCGTTCCGCTGGCAAGTGCAGCTTCAGCTGCCGCTGGCGGTGCGTGACAAAGGGGCGCTCGAGAGGTCCTTTCTGGTCCCCTACCAGGGAGCCCACTACCGGGTTCATTATTCAACTGGGGAGGCCCAGTGCTACCTCTGCCGGGCGATGGGGTACGTCCGGAGGGACTGCCCCTTGGCCTGGCACGGAGGAGCGTCCGGGACCCCCCGAGTCCCAGTAGGGTACCGGCCGTGTCATCACCGATGCCCCTGGCTGCCCGGCACCTGAAGCTGCCCCTCCTCCTTCTCGGTCCATCACTGTGGAGGAGGGTGCGGCGGAGATACTGCCGGGCGTGGGAGAGGGCTCGCCCCAGGGAGAATCCTCCCTCATTCATGCTACCCCACCATTGCCTCCCCGAGTCCCTGAGCCATCACCCTTGCCCCCCGACCCAACCCCTGTTAGCCAGCTCCCGGATGATGCCATGGAGGGCTGGTCCTTAGTGCAGGGGAAGCGGGCAAGTGGAAGGCTCGGGCTCCGTTACATCCTTTGGATTCGGAGACCGCCCAGAAGAGCAGGAAGTGGGGCACTGATGACGAGCCTTCCACTTTGCCCTCTGACGACTCCCATTCTGTGGTGCCAGCTGGGGACACCGTGGCAGCACCGGAAGGTAACACCGCCCCTCCTCCAGGGTCCCTTCCCATGGAAGCCCCCGAGGAACCCCCCTTGCCTCCTTACCATCCGAAGCCCCTGCGAGTGCTGAGGTGGGTGTCGCTTCGAGTGCTGGCGGGGAGGGCCCTGGGGTGGCGGATGGTGATCTCCCTTCCATTTACAAAGAGATCGAGGCCCTGGGTCTGACCCCAGTAACGCAGGGGGAGGACGACCCTCTGCCGGCAGGCCTCAGTCTGAAAGACCTCACCCCGGTCCTCCTGTCCCCGTGTTCCCTTCCCCTGAATGCTGCTTCTGCTCCTGCCTCTGAGGGTCCCCTGGGTCTTCCATCAGCCCAGCTGCAGGTGGCACCCCGCTGACGGCTGCCGAGCCCATTGAGGTGACAGCCGGTGCCCCGCTGCCAGGACTCAATTCCCATGTGGTGTCCCTCTTGGGTGTGGAGCACCTGACCTCCTTCCTGGGCGGAGACCCCATTGACTGCCTTCCATCTCCGGATGCTGTGGCTGCCGCACCAGCCATAGTGGCTGAGTCCAGGGTAGTTGAGGGTCCCCTTCCCACTCCCCAGCCTGACAAAGAGGGGCCACCTTCAAGTAGCCCAACTATTGAGGCTCAGGATCCTGCTTCTACCCCCCTCCCTGATTCTCTTCCTGATCCCTGCCCTGCCACTACTCCTGTCCCCTGCCCTGTCCCTGATGCCAGCCCCGTCCTTGTCTCCTCCACCTTCCGTGATGCCAGTGCCGCCCCTGGGAATACCCCTCAGGGAGAAGCCTTAGTAGTTTTTCCCTGTCCCAACCCATCAGGGGCTGCTGTTTTTCTTGTGCTGCCCCCTGTTGAACCGGGTAGCGGGGCAGGCCGCGTGGCGTCAGCCCATCGGATGCCACTTTGGGGGTCTGCCCCCTACCTGCCTGCCTTGGTGGCCACGGGGCTGTGATGGGAGCCCCACTGGGGGAAAGTCATAGATCAGTGACCCCGCCCCCCCATGTGCTGAGGGAGGAGCTGCAGGAGTTCCTCGATGATGTCCGTGGCTCCTGTAACATGGTCCAGCTTGCACTCCAGCGGTGGGGGGATTTCCATCAGATCCTCCAGGCCACAAGGGCCCTCGTGGGGGAGGGTAAGAGGACCAGGAAGCAGGCCGCCTCGGCCTACTAGCGGGTCTGCCTCTTCCGTGACTCCTTACTCACCTACGGGGTAGGTCATGGATTGCTGTGCGACCTGACAGAGGCCGTGGGTGTGTCTGCCGGCGAGGATCCCCCCAGCCATCCTCATGGCACCGATCATCTTTGCCACGTTAAACACTCGGGGCTGTAGGATGGATCTCCACAGGAGGGGGGTACTCTGTGGTTTTCCTGCAGGAGACCCATACGGATCCAGCCGCTGAAGCTAGCTGGCGGTTAGAGTGGGGGGACGGGGTCTACTTTAGCCACCTCTCGGTTTGCATGGTTGGAGTGGCGACCCTGTTCTGCCCCGACCTATGGCCCAAGGTGCTGGGGGTCGCCGAGGCTGTGCCGGGCCACCTGCTGCACGTCTGGGTCCGCATGGAGGGGCTTGTGATTGATCTCGTCAACGTTTATGCCTTGACATCGGGCCTGGAGAGATTGCCTTTTTATCAGCAGGCGTCCGCTTTCCTCGGCTCCCTGGATCCTCATGAGTGCCTGGTCCTGGGCAGGGACTTTAAAACCACCCTCGAGGAACGAGACCGCTCGGGGACCAAGCAGTGCCCGGCCTCCGCGGACGTCCTCCGGGAGATCGTCGATAGCCACTCCCTGGTGGACATCTGGCGCGACCACCACCTGGACGACGTCTCGACGTTCACCTTCGTCCGGGTGGAGGCCCATCGGTCGCACCACTCCCGGCTGGACCACATTTACCTGTCATGTCTCCACCTTTTACAAGCCCACTCCTTCAGTATTCGGCTGGCCCCCTTTTCAGATCATCATCACCTTGCCACCGTGGAGGCCTCTCTCTGCATGGAGAGGCCAAGGCCGGCCTACTGGCACTTTAATAATAGTTTGCTGGAGGATGAGGGCTTCGTGGTGTCCTTCCGAGTTCTGGCTGGCCTGGCGAGGGCAGAGGCGCGCCTTTCCCTCGGCGCGGCAGTGGTGGGACCTGGGGAAGGTGTGTGCCCGGCTCTTCTGCCATGACTACACCTGGGGCGCCAGCAGACGGAGGGATGCGGTGATAGAGCAGTTACAACAGGAGGTCTTGGAGCTGGAGAGGCATCTGGCTGTCAGCCCTGAGGATCCATTCGTCTGTGGAGCGTGCCGGCAAAAGCGGGAGGAGCTCCGGGCCCTCGAAGACCATCGGGCCCAGGGTGCCTTTGGATCCTGCATTTGCCTCCTTCTGGAGATGGATCGCGGCTCCCACTTCTTCTACGCCCTGGAGAAAAGGAGGAGGGCCAAGAAGCACGTCACCTGCCTCCTGGTAGAGGACGGCACCCACCTCATGGATCCGGCGGAGATGTACGGGAGGGCCAGGGCCTTCTACGTGACTCTTCTCCCTGGATCCGACAGATCCTAACGCTTGCAGAGTGCTCTGGGATGGACTCCCAATGGTCAGCACGGGCGACCGGGACTGGTTAGAGCTGTCTCTCACTCTGGTCGAGTTCTCGGAAGCCCTCCGTCACATGCCCACCAATAAATCTTAGGGCATGGACGGGCTGACTGTGGAGTTCTACCGCGTGTTCTGGGACGTCCTCGGCCTGAACCTAGTTACCGTCTGGGCCGAGTCCTTGCAGAATTGGATCCTCCCTCTCTTGTGTAGGCGTGCTCGCCTTATTGCCGAAGAGGGGCGACCTCTGCGACTTACAGAATTGGTGTCCCATCTCGCTACTCAGCATGGACTACAAAATCATTGCGAAGGCCATCTCAGTGCGGCTAGGGTCCATGCTGGCGGACGTGGTCCACCCAGACCAGAGCTACACCGTCCCAGGCGGCACGATTTTTGATAACTTGTATCTGGTCCAAGACCTTCTGGAATTAGGGTGTAGGGATGGTCTGTCATTCACCCTCACGTCCCTGGATCAGGAGAAGGCATTCGACAGGATGGACTATGGTTATCTCCTGAGCACTCTGCGAGCGTTCGGCTTTGGACCCCGGTTTGTGGGTTTTCTCCAGGTGCTGTATGCTTCTGCGGAGTGTCTGGTCAGGCTCAACTGGACCCTGAGCGAGCCAATCAGCTTCGGGCAAGGAGTGCGGCAGGGTGTCCCTCCTCGGGTCAGCTGTACGCTCTGGCGATTGAGCCCTTCCTCTGTCTCCTCCGTCGGAGGCTGACGGGGTTGGTGCTTCCTGAGCCGGAGCTGCGGCTGGTCCTGTCGGCATATGCCAACGATGTGCTCCTCGTGGTCCAGGACCCGGGGGCAACTTGGTGCAGGTGGAGGCTTGCCAGGCCATCTACTTGGCGGCTTCCTCCGCCAGGGTCAACTGGGTCAAGAGCTCTGGCCTGGTGGTCGGGGACAGGTGGCAGGCAAGGTCCCTCCTACCCACGCTTCAGGCCATCTGATGGAGTGCGGGTCTGCTGCTCTATCTCGGTGTTTACCTTTCTGCCACACATCTGTCTCCGCCGGAGAACTGGCAGGATGACGGAGCGGCTCCGGAAATGGACGGGACTACTCTGGTGCCTCTCCCTTCGAGGGACGGTACTGGTGCTCAATCAACTAGTCCTACCCATGCTCTGGTACCGGCTCAACACCCTGGTACCGGCCCCAGGTTTCCTGGCCAACCTCCGGACGGCGATTCTGTAGTTCTTTTGGCCAGGAATGCACTGGTCTCTGCAGGGGTCCTCTACCTGCCCCTGGAGGAGGGGGGGCAGGGCCTGAAGTGCCTGCACACTCAGGTCCATGTCTTCCGCCTCCAGGCCCTGCAGAGACCCCTGTATGGTGCAGGTAGTAAGGTGTGGAGCGTATTGGCGCATGCCTTCCTCCGCCGCTTCTGAGGGCTCCGATACGACCAGAAGCTCTTTTACCTCCATCCAAGAGGTCTTCCGCGAGACCTCTCTGGGCTGCCGGTCTTCTACCAAGACCTCCTCTGGACCTGGAAGCTCTTTTCAACGACCAGGTCCGTGGTGGCCACCGTGGGGGTTGATCTCCTCGTGGAGCCCCTGCTACACAACCCCCAGCTTCGCATGCAGGTGATGGAGTCCCCCACGGTGAGCCAGAGGATGGTCTTGGCGGGAGTCACCAGGGTCGGAGACCTTCTGGACTATGACTGGGGAGACTGGCTGGATCCCCTGAAGCTTGCTCAGCACATGGGGCTCTCCAGACCTCGTACTCCCCGGCGTGTACTTCAGGAGGTGAAGGCCACTTTACTGCCCGCTGCTTGGGCGTACCTCAACCGGATCCTGCGAGAAGGCATGCCCCACCCACCCTCCACCCCAGGCCCCATAGATCTCTTTATCGGGCTCCAGCCACGTGGACCCAATCAGACCCTCCACCCTTTCACTGCAAGCCGGCTGCACGATCTGCACCCGGTTCTGTTCCAGACCGCGCCGAGGAAACATCTGTACATGCTCGTGCTTCACACTCTTCACTACCTCACCCTCGCGTCCCGCCCCGATACAAAGTGGTGGGATCTCCTGCCACCTCTCGAGGATGAGAAGCCCCGGTGGGCCAGCTTATACTCTACCCTGGTCCCAAGGCCCTCCGGTGATGTCAGTTGGCAGCTCCTTCATGGGGCTGTGAGCACGGGCGTGTACTTGGCGTGGTTTACCTGTCCCCAACACCTGCCCCTTTTGCAGCATGAAGGAGACCCTGGCGCACATTTATTTAGAGTGCGCCAGGTTGCAGCCCCTGTTCCGGCTCCTCTTGGATCTCTTATTGTGTTTTTGGTTGCACTTTTCCCCTCACCTGTTTTATCTATGCACTTCCCATCCGTGGCCCCAGAAAGTTGCGTGTTCTCCTTATCAACCTCCTCTTGGCCCTGGCCAAACTAGCCATCTACAAAACCAAGAAAAGGAAGTTGGCGGATGGGATTTCCTGCGACTGTGGGGCGTATTTCCACTCCTCCATCTGTTCACGCATCCGGGCAGAGTTCCTCTGGGCGGCGTCCGCTGGATCCCTTGACACCTTCGAGGAACGGTGAGCTTTGTCCAGGGTTCTCTGCTTGGTATCCCCATCAGGTTCCCTTCGTTTAGCTCTATGACCTCACCCTCGATCCTGTTTTTTTTTTCAGTGATTGTCCCATGCAATTATTTGGTATCACAGACCTATGGATCCGCCCCTTAAGCTGGGGGGAGGTCCTTTAGCAGTGACCAGACTCCTATACCCCACTAGTCTGGGTCTGTCACAACAGGTATTAAGAAATAACATGGAGTGATATTGCAAATCAGATATTGCATGGAGTGATATTACATGGAGTGCAATATAACATGGAGTGATATTGCAACCAGAACCAGTTGTAATACAGAAAATTTGTCCCTTCCACCAACAGAAGTTGGTCCAATAAAATATATTACCTCACTTATCTTGTCTCACTATATAGTACTGTAAGAATAATAATTATGTAGTCCAGGGGTCTATTATTAGATATGGTAAGAGTCAATTGTCACACTAACAGTAGTAAGTCAAGCTTGTATTTGGTGCAATAAATCATTTTCTAAATAAGTTATTTAGTTATGTTGTGCCACTTAATGAGGGTCTTACTTTTTGTTTTTTTCCATCAGATATAAAGCTGGTTCATTCTTTTGCTTCCATTCTGTTTGTGAGACAAAATGCCATCCTTACAAACAATAAAAAAATGGTTCTCACATTGTGTCCTAAAAATACTCTTCTTGATATTTAATTGTGCTGTGAGGTGTACAAGGAATCTGCCAACTCAATAATGATTAGGATAAGCCACAACCAGGGATGACTGATAATATTTATTTATTTTTTAAATCTTAAATGAAATCAAACAATCAATTTATGCACACAGCTGATTTATGTAACTACAGGACCTCCTTATCCTATTCTAATCCTTCATTTCTACTTCCCTCATACAATCTGTTACACTTATTAGTTGATACAAGTGAGGTTGCAAGCTTTGGGGTAGGAACTGTGCCTTCCTCTGCGTTTTCATATAGTCTAGCACAATGGGGCCCTGATTCTGGCTGGAGCCTTTAGTACTATCACAAAATAGCAATACAGAAGTAGATTGGGTACTGTTGATATATTCATCTTTTTTGAATGCTTTCCCTAATAACCTGAATAAGACGCTTAGTGCTAACTCCTTCTAAATCAGGATTATTTTTTTATTTGTATTTACAGAAATTCTAAAATGCATCACAAATAAATCCATAAATGCAGCAATATAACTTAATATAACCCACCACCAAAGAGCCAGGTAACATTTAAAAACTCTAATCTTCCTTCACCTCCAACAATTCCCCATACTTACAATCCCATTCCCAAATCATTTTCAAATACCTAGGGAACAATATGAGTTTAGCACCATACTCTGATGGTCATCACACATTCCTTATTTCAGACTAGAATAGGGAGCAAATGCCAAAGCTGTGGGGCCCTGTGACAGGGCATACAAACCCTGCACCAGTAAGGAAAGAGTTAAGCAGCCATTCCTGGCCCAGGCAGCCTCAGTCCAGCTGCATGCAAGGCTTGTGGAGGAGCTTAAAAAAGGAACTGGCCAGCTAACTAAGGCAGCAAATAGTGGAGATGTTCTGTGCTCCTGCTGTCTGACAGTTGGTTATAGTGATGTTGCCAAACTAGGGTTGCCAACTGTCTAATCACACAAACCTAAATACCCTTGCCCTGGTCCCTCCCCAATGCCCTGCCTCCAGGCTTTTTCTAAGGCCTTGCCCTGCTCACTCCCCCCATTACTTTCTCTCCTCCCACTTACTTTCACTGGGCTGGGGTAGAGGGTTGGGCTATGAGAGGGGACATGTGCTCTGGGCTGGGGCTGAGGAGTTCAGCGTTTGGAAGGAGGCTCTGGGCTGAGCCTGGGGCAAAGACTTGAGGTGCAGGAGAAGGTGGAGGGTGCAAGCTCTGGGAGGGAGTTTGAGTGTTTGAGGGGGCTCAGGGATGGGGCAGGAGGTTTGGGTGTGGTAGAGTGTATGGGGTGCAGAGTCTGGGAGGAAGCTCTGGGTTGGGGCAGGGGGTGCATTGCAGGAGGGGGTGGGGGCTCTGGGAGGGAGGTTGGGTGCAGGCGGGGGCTCAGGGCTGGGGCATGAGGTTGGAGTGC